>NW_016808372.1:74297-113625 GCF_001698545.2 Rhinopithecus bieti
AAAAAAAAAAAAAAAAAAAAAAAAAAAAAAAAACTGGATGAGAGACCTCAAAATGTTCCCAATATATAGAAATGATAAATACTCAAGGCCATGGACACCTCAGTTACCCAGACTTGATCATTATATAGTCTGTGCATGTAAAAAATTATCACATGTACCCCATAAATAGCACAAATATTTGTTTTTAAAAGCATATAAGTGCACCTTTGTTATCAGACATTACATTAATCTTAAAAGTCAGATTATTTGGAATGGAAAAGTCAAATGACATCAAAATGTGATCTGAACACAATGTGTATTGCCAGTTATGCCCTGTACAAAGGTATCTGACCAAATGTAGAGGGAACTGATAGAAGCTAAAATTTAGTTCATATTGCACTTACTAAACCACAGGCTCTAGTTGCATTTGCCAAGAAGGGTACTCTTTTCTAATTCTCACAAGGTGTAATACAAGCAAATAGTTACTCTGTGTAGCACATAAGACGTGGTGAAAGTTCCTAGGTTTCTTTCTCTCAAGAAGTCAGAAATTCAGAGGAGGCAGCTATCATTGGAGATTCATGTGTTGGAACAAGGCTACATGTATCATGCAGAATGTGAACTGGGTCTCGAAAAATTGGTAAAGTTTGGTTCAAAAGATTAGGTGGAAAACTGCTAATGAAACATTTAATACCCAAAGATGAGAACATTTAATACCCAAAGATGAGAATGAACATAATGTATTTAAGAAATGTAATTGTTCCTAGAAATCTGTAAATCCATATTTACATGCATATTTTTGTTACCCAGACATAAACATTAATTTATTGGTGTCCTTTCTCTTGTCCATTTTCTGTGTGCACATGCATGGGATGTGCATGTGCACCTCTGGTTACTGTACGTGGGAAGAGAATAATGAAACCAAGCAAGGCTATAAAGATGGGAGAAGATCAGCCTGGCCAACATGGTGAAACCTCATCTCTACTAAAATAAAATATAAAATTAGCCAGACATGGTGGTAGGTGCCTATAATCCCAGCTATCCTAGAGGCTGAGGCAGGAGAATTACTTGAACCTGGGTGGCAGGGGTTGCTGTGAGTCGAGATCACTCCAGTGCACTGCAGCCTGGGCAACAGAGAGAAACTGCATCAAATACATAAATAAATGAGAAATACATGTATGAAATTGACTTCTGTTTGACAAAAATAAAGATAGGAAAGTAATACGATGGAAAAGCATATGAAGGAGATAGAAAGTGAAGGAGATAGACATCACAGCAAATTAGAAATTAGCCAGCAAATTAGAAATAAAACCATGAGAATGATTTTCAGGAGTCCACAGTAAGAAAAATATTCAGTCAAGAGTTCAATCAAGAAATATTTATTATTATTTACCCTATGCCAAACAGAGAGCTGAGGGTGAGCAAATATAAAGATGAGGAAAGGAAAGCTCCTGTTCTCAAGAAGCCCACAATCCAACAAAGACATAAGACAAGTGTATTAGTTCGTTTTCATGCTGATGATAAAGACATACTCAAGACTGGGTAATTTACAAAGAAAAAGAGGTTTAACGGACTCACAGTTTCACGTGGCTGGGGAGGCTTCACAAGCATGGTGGAAAGTGAAAGGCATGTCTTACATTGGCAGCAGGCAAGAAAGAGAATGAAAACCAAGCCAAAGAGGTTTTCCCTTATAAAACCATCAGCTTTCATGAGACTTATTCACTACTATGAAAACAGTATGGGGGAAAACACTCCCATGATTCAATTATCTCCCACTAGGTTCCTCCTACAATATGTGGGAATTAGGAGAGCTACAATTCAAGATGAGATTTAGGTGGAGACACAACCAAAACATATCAACAAGTATATCGATTATGGTATTTCAAATCTCATAACCAGAGCCCTGATTAAGGCACACAATGAGACATCAGAGCCAGCTAAGAAATTAGAGCAGATTTCAGAGAGGACAGGGAAAGCACACTGTGAAGGATAAACTGGACTCACGTATGTATAGATTAAGAGATAGGAAAGTAAACAGAATGCCTTAGAAATGGCTGAGAGTAAAAAGATGGAGCCTGCCCAGATGGCAGCAAGCAAAGGTGAGAAGACTAAAAAGGACAAATCAAACAAAGACGTTTTGGAAAGTTGAGTCAATGGAAGTACTATTTCCTTTGTGGATCTTTAAGAAGCAATATTTTTGCTTGTATATATACATACAAATAAATGTATATATTTATTTATATTGCACATAAATATATATTTAGAATATAGAAATAATATGTATTCTTAGAATGTTTTAGAAATATTCTTAGAAAGAAATGTATATTCTCACAAGGAGTATAGAAATATAGAAAGAATATATATTCTTAGACCAAAAACATAATATATGTGATATATATGTTTTATTCAGAGAGATATAGAAAACACATATGTTATATATAAGATATATAAGTTATATATGATACATATGTTATATATATATATATTATTTTACCTGCTAATCCTCCATGGGTGCTGATATGCTTCCATTACTGATGTTATGAAGAAATTGCTACTCACACACACAAATTAATCAGCAATTATGGCCTTTTCTGCTCAAGCATAGTTGATAATTTACTGAAAAGATTTAAAAATAAAAATTATGAGCATATTGCCTGCCATGTTTGGCAACAATCCACAACACTAACATCATTTTATACTTCAGAGTTTTCTGCAAATATAAATGTATTTTTAGGCAGGAAATAATTTGAGAAACCACAGCATTCCCTAACTCATCACTGGAAATGGTAATTAGAGCATCAGTAAATCACCTGTAGAATTTTATTTCCATTAACAAGAAAATAATGTTATCTCACTCAGTGCAGCAGGCTGATGTGAGTTATGACTTTCAGAAAAATGAAGCCTTATGATTAGCCACCAAAGGTGCAAATTTATGAAGATGATCATGCTAGTACAGCAACATATTATTCTGAAGCACAGAGTAATGCTCACAGAACATTCTAAAGAATTCCCTAGAATAACTTAAGAACACAAGTATGTCCTGCCCCATTTCCTTCCCCCTGAGATCAGAGTGCTGAACCTTTTTATTAATTATCTTTGTTTGGTTTGGTGTTCTTAAATACTCCAAGACAGTTTCTTTGAATGTATCTATAGCAAGTTGCTTTGTACCATAAATTCATTTTGCTAATTACAATTTTAAGAAGAAAGCTAGTTAAAAGCTGAGAATCCGTCTCAAAAAAAAAAAAAAAAAACTGATAAAATGATCTAGGCTATTATATAAATAATCGCTACCTCCACAGTATTTATGCATCACTTTAAAGCTCAATGTAGCTTGTAAATTTTTTAATCTACTTGTTCCTTCATTTTTCAGTGATTACTTTTATTTTGGGGTTATTACACAGTTCATAGAAAACATATGTCTATTTCCTCTGTTTTTCTGCTGAAAATTACTTGAGAGAAAATGTCGTATTAGACTGCTATGAATTACTCATTTATTAATCTAGAACTCCCTATGACTAACAACATCACAAAAAAGAAATAATAAAATAATAGAATAAAAGCATGGAAATGGGACCTTATAGATAATCTAAAGAAAATCTAAAGTGGCAGTCTACAAGAATCCCACCAAGTTATCTCTCCTGTGCATCCATAGCTTATTCATGGAGAATTTATCACCAGTGCATATTTAATCTTCATCCACCGTGGCAGTTACTCTTTACATCTCCCACAGGCCTTCTCTGTTATTCTGCATTATACCTGTGTAAAATGAAATAAAATAAACTCTGTTTGTACATTAGATTGCTTACATATTTTCAGAGAAAGATGGTAGAGTAAAATTGATTTTACCCTAACCCTTCGCAGGAATCAACTAAAAGCAATATTTAAATAATGAAAACAAAATTAAAAAGACAACTTCATCTCTAATAAAACAAAGAAGTAGTGACTACCTCATATCACAAATTATGATGATATATATCAAGTAAAGTAAATTTGAGTCAAATCATGAGATGATGCAGAAAGTAAATATAGATTTCAGGCAACAGTCTGACTTCTTCAAAACTGATGGAATGTTTTTAAGAACCCAACAAAAGGTTGTTATGTAGAAAAGCAGAGCCTGGAAGAGGATTTGATTTATTACAGCAACCTGTGCCCATTTCATACTTGAGAAAAGAGAAATAGGGCTTATGAACAATTATCAAAAGGCACCATAATAAAAGTAACAAGGATAAACTATATAATATAAAAACAAAGAATACCTAAGCAACATTTCTGAAAATAAATGAGAGTCTATTGCCTATCAGAGTTTCTTAGAATAACATGTTGGAATAAGTGGATATTTGATGAAGAAAGTTTGAGTTATAATAACGTATACACCTCTAATTTCTCAGATAAATAGCAAAATATTTGAAATATTCAATTATCAATAAAATTTCTGACTGGTCATATCTTAAGGTATTATCATTTCAAATTCAATTTATTTCTAAATAATCTCCATATCAAAAAAAGACAAAAGGGACACAGGTTCTTCTTATGAAATAATGAAGAAGTAGAAAGAAATACTTAAATATAATAATGTTATGTTGATAAATGTCTTTAAAAATAAATAAGGTTCTATAAAATTCAACTAGTGAGATTACATTTCTATTTCTGAAACATCAAAATAAAGGCAGGAGTTTTCCCCATTTCCTAAAATAATCACCACCAAGTAGCAAAATGAGAACCAGAAGCAATTATAATCTTAAAAATGATAAATTCATTAAACTAATATTTATTATGTCCTTACATGGTACACATATTTTACGAAGTACCCTGACATAAGTACAAAGACAGGTAAACCAAACATAATTTTTGTTCACATGAAATTTACAGTCTACTGAGAGATTCAAATCTACTATGTTCTACTGCCTTATCTTTAAACAATGAGATAATTTAAGAATTGAGAAGAAATAACTAATTATGACAGGTGAAAATTAGTTAATGTTTCTTCTAGTTTGATTGTGACAAAATAAATATATATGACAATGTTGATTTGGAGATGATTAAAATATTAACTAAATTTTTCCTAATTATTGTCACTTTCTTATTATGTGGAATGAATATTTTCCAAAGTCTAATTAACAAAATGTCACATTTTGTTACTTTTTGCTTTGCGTCACATATAAAACAAAAAATGTATTGTTATGATGCCAATTCATTTCAATAAAAAATAAATATTGGCACTATAAAGTATAAAATAAATTGTGTAAAGTATTAGAAAATTTGTTAAAAATTATTATTTTATTCTCAATCACATATATGGGAAAATATATTTATCACAAAATATCTATTATAAGCCTACTATGCATGAAATATCAATGTACTATTATATATTTTAAGTTCAGGATTTTACTTTTAAATAATCTCTATCAATTAACAGAAAAAAGACAGTCTGCTTATTACTTAATAAAAGTGAGATACTTCACTATAAAGATTCATATGGTGACAAATATATGTAAAAGTGGATGAAATGCTGTAGGAATTCAAGTCATAAAATTAAATTTATAGTTATAAAAGTTGAGATAGAAGACAGGTGTTTTTCTTATCCCCTCAGCAAATCATCTTTCCATGGCAAAATCAAGAATCAGGAGCACAAAGTCCATGCCTCTGGATTTCAGAAAAAGTTTACAGAGCAACTTTCTTGAAAATAAGTGGTATATGCAATTCTACATGCCATAGTTACCTTGGGGGAAGACATGCATCTCTTCAAGGAGCATTCTATTGGTGAAACTCAAAAAGGAAAAAGTCTGCATTGAGAGACATAACACTCTGTATTCACATGTAAAACTCCAGTTCTTCTGGTTAGCCTCTCACATAGCTCTGGTCCCACTCCAGTCCTGTGAATCACTTACAAATGGCTGATCTAGGGGAACCTCATGTTACCAAATCCAAGTGAAAATTTTAAAATGACCACTGTATGTGTATCCAAGGATATTTAAAGAAAAAAAAGTTGAACACAGAGAAGAGAACACAGAAAAACAAATAGCAGACTGGATTAAGAAAATGTGGTACATATACACCATGGAATACTATGCAGCCATAAAAAAGGATGAGTTTGTGTCCTTTGTAGGGACATGGATGCAGCTGGAAGCCATCATTCTTAGCAAACTATCACAAGAACAGAAAACCAAACACCGCATGTTCTCACTCATAGGTGGGAACTGAACAATGAGATCACTTGGACTCGGGAAGGAGAACATCACACACCGGGGCCTATCATGGGGAGGGGGTAGGGGGGAGGGATTGCATTGGGAGTTATACCTGATATAAATGATGAATTGATGGGTGCTGACGAGTCGATGGGTGCAGCACACCAACATAGCACAAGTATACATATGTAACAAACATGCACGTTATGCACATGTACCCTAGAACTTAAAGTATAATAATAAAAAAAAAAATTTAAAAAAAAAAGAAAACAAGTAGCAAATTTGGAGTATTCATTAGAAAATACTGCCACAAAACAGATAAAAGATTGACTAACTATATTGCCACTAATGAACAGTATTGATGAAGAAATCTTTTATAGAGATCAAGAGCACAATGTCACAATACAAGAGTTTAGAAATAACAAGTCAAGACCCAAGATGTGATCAGCTTTGTTTACTCTTCTATACTTCTTGAGAAGAAAAGTACCCTATTCATATTAGGGTGTTAATTTCAAAAATATCTGTGAAATCTACTGGTTGTTTAATATTATACAGGTCTAGATCTTTATCACTTTTTATGTACTTGACTTGACTTGGACTGAGAGTGACATATTTAAATATCTTACCAATCCAGTTTATCTGTAAATTTTATTTTGCATCTCATGTAGTTCCTGCCTTATGATGGATATTTGTTATAATATTTGGTATGCAAGTATTGAAAACTTCTATATCTTCAGGGTAAATTGGAAATCTTCACATCATTAGTGTCCTACCTACCTACTTTTCAAGTTGAATTTTTCACTTTAATACTCCTTAATCCTACATATCCGCCGTACCAAATATCTTACAGTTTCATTAATGAGCCATTCATTGTATCTCTCTCTGTCTCAGTGGAACATGCTACCCCAATTAGTTTACCTGTCACTTCAACAAGACTTTTCTGAAGGTTATGCTCTTTCCTTTTTCTCACTAGACCGTATAAATATTTCTGCTACAGTATTAAAAATATAAGGCCAATTGTTATTTCCCATTCATGTCCTCTTCTAGACTATAAACTTTTTAAGAATAATTGCTCTGTGAATTGGAAAAAACCGCTTTAAAGTTCATATGGAATCAAAAAAGACCCCGCACTGCCAAGACAATCTTAAACCAAAAGAACAAAGATGGAGGCATCACACTACTTGACTTCAAACTATACTACAAGGCTACAGTAACCAAAACAGCATGGTACTGGTATCAAAACAGAGATATAGGCCAATGGAACAGAACAGAGCCCTCAGTAATAATACCACACATCTACAGCCATCTGATCTTTGACAAACCTGACAAAACAAGAAATGGGGAAAGGATTCCCTATTTAATAAATGGTGCTGGGAAAATTGGTTAACCATAAGTAGAAAGCTGAAACTGGATCCTTTCTTTACTCCTTATAAGAAAATTAATGTAAGATGAATTAGAGACTTAAATGTTAGAAATAAAACCATAAAACCCTAGAAGAAAAACCTAGGTAATACTCATTCAGGACATAGGCACGGACAAACTTCCCAACGTCTAAAACATCCAAAAGCAATGGCACAAAAGCCCCAAAAATTGACAAATGGGATCTGATAAAAGTCCTAAAGGAGTTTCCTCGCACAGCAAAAGGAAACTACCAACAGAGTGGAACAGGGCAACTACAGAAATGGGGAAAAATTTTTGGCAAATCTACTCCACTTCACAAAGGGCTAATATTCCAGACCTACTAAAGAACTCCAATCCAAATTACATAAAAAAAAAAACCCATCCAAAAAGTGGCAAAAGGTAGGAATACAACTTCTTCAAAAAAGGAAGACTTTCATACAGGCCAACCAGACCCAACCATGAAAAAAATTGCTATCATCATCACTGGGGGCCATCAGAGAAATGCAAATCAAAACCCACAATGAGATACTCTCACCATGGTTCGGGAATGAGCCAAATCATTAAAAAATCAGGAAAACACGGTGCTGGGAGAGGATGTGGAAAATATGAACCACCTTTTACACTGTTGGTGGGGACTGTAAACTAGTTCACCCATTGCGGAAACGGTGTGGCGATTTCTCAAAGGGTCTATTAACTAGAAATACCATTTGGCCCCAGCCCATCCCATTACTGGGGGATATTACCCAAAGATTATAAGTTCATGCTACTATAAAGGACAACATGCACACATAGTTTACTGCAGCACTATTCCCCACAATAGGCCAAAGACTTGGGAATCCAACCCAAATGTCCAGGCAGTGGGACAGGACTGGATTAAGCAAATGTTGGGGCACATATACACCATGGGAAATACTATGGCAAGCCATAAAAAAGGATGAATTCATTGTCCTTTGTAGGGACTGGGGATGCAGCTGGAAACCATTTTTCTCAGCAAACTATTGTAAGAACAGAAAACCAAATACCGCATGTTCTCACTCATAGGGTGGGAATTCAAACAATGAGATCCATTGGACCACAGGAAATGGGATATCACACCACTGGTCCTATTGTTGGGGAGGGGGGAGAGAGTGATAGCCATTAGAAGGATATACCTAAAGTAAATGATGAGTTAATGGGTGCAGCACACCAACATAGCATATGTAGCATACATAACAAACCTGCACATTGTGCACATGTACCCTAGAACTTAAAGTATAAAAAAAAAAAAAAAAAAAAAAAAAAAAAAAAAAAAAAAAAAAAAAACTTATTTCCTTCTTAAAGGAAAAAAAAAAAAAGAGTAATTGCTCTGTGGATTTATCTCTGTACCCCCAGGGCCAGCAATGTAGCCAACGCTCAATGGATGTTTATGATTTTAGGTAGTGTGATGAGATTAAAGCTATAATGCAGGCATTGGTTAAGGCTGTAAGAAAAACTACTTAGTTCTATGCAGAACAGCATTCAAGGTAAAGCTCTGGGTAAAATGTCATGGCCACAGACAGATAGGCTAGGCTGATGGAGAGAAAAGAAAAACATATGACTGGGCACAATTGTTGGGTAAATAAAGTAGAGTTTAAGAGGAAAGATGGTTCCCATGAGTGTGGCATATAAATACAGAGATGGCCACGTCAGATGCTGGAATCTGGACAAGTACAGCAGGCAGAGTTCTGAGAGGATACTAAGATCCTTGGTTCCTGATACATGCATGCCTTCCTCTAATTGTTCAAACCAAATCTATGTGCTTCTATGAAGGAATTTTGCAGTGTAGTTAGATCAGTAGTTAGATCAGTGCAGTTAGTCAACTGATCTTAGATCAGTTGACTTTAATAAAGTTGACGCAGTGAGTCTGATCTGTTTATGTAAGCTATTAAAGGGGATGAGGCTCTTCTTGACCAAAGATATTAAAAGTATGAGAGGGACTCAATAAGAGCCATTATTCATTGCTGGCTTCAAAGGTGGAGGGAAACATGTGCCAAAAATTTGAGAGTGGCCTCTTCCAGCTGAGATAAACTTTGACTGACAACCAGCAAGAGAGCCAGCCTCAGTCCTAAAACCACAAGAGCTGAATTCTCCAACATGAATGAGCTTGAAATAGGAACCTAAGCTCCAGATACAAACATATCCAGCAGAAACCTTGATCTAGTATGTTCTTGACAGGTGGGCTATATTATGCTTAAAGTTCTCACCCACAAAACTGTGAGCTATTAAGTGGCAGACTTAAGGTAACTTAAACTTAAGGTATTAAGTTTGTAGTAATACATTGTGTAGCAATGGAAAACTAATACAGTAAGTAACCAATTATATGTCCCAACCCCTTTCTAATGAATGTAGTCAGAATTGTGTCAAAAGCCATGGGTGGGACTTAGTGTCTAGCTTGAAAATCTTTACCATATACTTCCAGACCACATTTAGGAGGGCAAGACTGACGTTAGCAAGCCTTCTAGAGACTGGGTTCGTCCCTCTGAACCTCAGTCCCCACTACTGGAATATAACTTTCTACTGCGGGAATGCTTGCTGCCTCCTGTGACCTGCAACCAGAAAGCAACCTACTCAGATGGCTTTCATATCCTACTCTACCATTTAATTGTTGAATGATCTTGGATAATATATTGAACTTAACTAAGCCTCTGTTTCCTCATCTATAAAATGGGGATTGGAGTAACCATTTTACAAGGTTATCGTGAGGATTAAATGAGATAACACCCTTAAGCTTTTAGCATATTTTTGAGAATACAGTAAACACTCAGACATATTAGTATTAATTCACTATCTCAGAAAAATTTCATTCCTTTTCTAATGTTCTTCCTGGCCTTAAAAAAACACACATATGCATGTATAACGGGTATAACAGCCAAGAATAAATACACATATGTACAGGATATAATACACAAAATTTTGTAAATAGTGTCTCTTTGTAAATGTTAGAATATAAATGCAAATAAACACTTATCTGACTTCAACAGCAGGTGGATTTACATAAGTAGCACACAGTTAAATAGCTGGGACCATGTCCATTTTACCAATACATTTTGTAATATGCTGTCTACATTTTAATTGCAACACCTGCTCCTGATTCTGAAAGAAAAATGTTTGTTTATTTATCCTTTAATTAGGTTAGGTGAATAAATATTGACACGTTTTAACCCATCATATATTACATAATTATTTCATATTCCTAGCAAAATATTTTCATTTTGAGTTCCAATAGTGAAAATTAAGTCAAAAATTTTGTCAAGCACTCTACTGGATTCATGGTTAGTTAGTCTGTCTGAAGACATTAGAATGAAAAATCATTGCCCTGACTTGAAACTCAGGAGACACCAGAGTAAGAGAGACTGAATATAAAGCTATTGTATAATTACTAACAGGAATAAGGAGGTGAATAAGGAAACGTGAGCTGAAAGGAAAGGGAGATACTGATGTGAAAAGGAGATACTATTGCGGAGATAAAAGAAAAGCATTTGGAAACTGACCAGTTGTGGAGAATGAAGAAGAATGAAGAGAGAAAATGTTTCTTTTTCATTTCTTAGTCCATAAACAATGAGTAAGCAAACCCTGTCAAGCCTATGTCCACGATTCTGAAATCAGAGATTAAAAAAAAAAAAAAAAAACTACACTCCTTTTAAGTTAGACAAACCTGAGTTTGAGTCTCAGTTCTACCATTTATTTTATTATTATTATCATTATTAGGTATTGCTCTGTCACCCAGGCTGGAGTGCAGTGGCACAATTACAGCTCACTGCAGCCTCCAGCTCCTGGGCACCAGTGATCCACCAGGCTCAGCCTCCCAAATAGCCAGATTATAGGCATCCACTATAATGCCCAGCTAATTTATTTAATTTTTTTGTAGAGACAGAGCATCCCTGTGTTGCCCAGGTTGGTCTCAAACTCCTGGACTGAAATAATCCTCCCGCCTCAGCCTCCCAAAGTACTGGGATTATAGGCATGAGCGACCATGCCTGGCCAGTTCTTCCATTTATAACCACCATGACTGTTGGCAAACCTCCCAATTTCCTTGAGATTTCATCTTGCTGATGGTAAAATACCCATAATAGATGTCTTTGCTTATCTGTATCACTCAACTCTCTTGAAACTCAAACAAATGTGTGCAAAAGTCTCCTTAAGTTTCCTAAGATGATGATGTCATTGACTATGGTAGTTATCAGAGGTAGCAAAGCAAATTTCTGTCAGGCTCTGAGGAAGATATGGCATGTTTTAGATGAGAAAGCAGCAGGATATGCAAGTATAAATTTCAAAATAGACATTTGGAGATACCTCTGGAACTTAGGAAAACACTGAGGGCTGAATAAAAATAAACCAAAATACAAAAGCAAACAAAAAATGATTTAAGAATCACTTCTGTAGTACTGATGGTTGAAACTGTGGGAGTATATCAGATGGTCAAAGAAGTTTAAAGATTTTACCATAGTATGAAAGAAGAGAAAAAAGAAGTCACAATTATAAAATTAAGCTGTGCATACAAAAGATGATTAGGATGCATTATTTGCCTTTAAGAAGCTTATATTTTAAAGGCAGAATCACACCTGAGCACATATAATTTTAATTCAATACGGGTACTAATAGAGTATAGAGGCCTTATTTCTGAAGTTCCTTAGAGGCAAGAGAGGTCATCAGGGAAGTTACATGGCTGATGCTTGGGAAACTGAGGAGATTTTAATGAAATGAAAATGAAAAGAACATTGTGTTTCATACTTCGTTGACTCAAGTGGATTTTCCTCTTATGTGGCTTAAATTAGTAAAATGTTTCTGATGTTTGCCAATCAATTCTCTCACTAACAGGCAGCCACACAAAAAAAGTGATCTTTTCTTTGTGTCCAAAAATATAAATCTGGCCCCAGATTTGTATCTTGACCCCTTGCATTTGTTTACAACGAATACTTTAATGACTATCTTCCAATATCAAGCTCATAATTTGAGTTCACCTTTCCATGACCATATTCTTTAATCTATCCTGTTAGAAGGGTAGGCCTTGTGGCTACGACTATGAACTGCAAAATCTAGATAGAAAGGAAAATAAATATGAGAGGAAGATTTTTGAACACTTGACCCTCTAACATGGCACTTTATAATATAGAGAGTGTATTTAGATTTTAAAACAAATCATTCAATCCTTCTTTATAGTATGCATTCCACAACAATGCCAGCGAGTTTCTATTTTTCTGTGCCCTCTACTATATGAAGAATCATCATTGTTGAAACTGTTGCTGATTTCTTAAAGAACACATTAAAAACTGGAATTTTATTATGTCTTTAATGCATTTATTAATTATTGGGTTCAAATATATTTTCACATATTTATTTAAATTTTCTCTTTTGTCATTATCTAGTTGCATCATTTGATGATACCTCAAATAATTAGATTATTATTTTACTTCTGACCCTCTCTCACCTCTCTCCTTGCCTCCCTCTTTCTTTCTCTCTCTCTCTCTATCATTTCTCTTAGTATTCTTTCCTTATACTTTCCTTTAAACATTGGTTTCATAATAATAACCAAAAACATAATTATGGAGGAAGTAGTAGTACAGTGAAAACATATACCACAAACAGGAAAATTTGGAAACTTTCTTCACCCAAGCTAACCTTTCAGAAGTTACACATAGATTTGCCAAGCCCCAAGAACAGATTACTCACCCCTATTAAAGATTACTATTGAAGAATAGTCATTTGGGGAGACTACAAAACAAGGAATAATGACTCAGAACTGTAATTCTATTTGTGCAGATGACTCAACTAGGTTATTGAAATTTTCTTACTTCCTGGACTCTTTCATATAAAAAGCTGAGTATTTTAGGATCCCAGACTACTATCTACCTACCTATCTATCTATCTATCTATCTATCTATCTATCATCTATCTATCTATCTATCTATCTATCTATCTATCTACCTATCTATCCATACACACACAAATGCAAGATATATATATCTATATATATGGCCAATATATATAACTATATATCTATAAATAGATATATATGGAACACAACCAAATATAGATATAGATATATAGATATATATATTTACCAAGAATCAAGATTCTAAAGGAAATGGTAGAAGGGAGAACATGCAGAAAATGACAGAGGAAGCACTTATTCAATTTTCCACCAATAATTCCCAGAAAGTGGTATGCAAATCCTCAGTACTATCTCCAAAAAAACTTAATCCTAACCCTGAAATCTGTATTCAACATGTCCTCCAGAAGATGCTGACACTTGCTCAAGTATAAGGTCTGTTGGTTTTGAGGACCATGTGACGACTCGCTTACCCTGCCACCAAAATATTATTTATAGTCTACTCCAGCTTTGTCTTGGATGCCTACACATTGCAGTTAGTTGATGCTCACCACTATGACTACGACTGTTAAGGCTTCTGAGGGTGGAAATACAACTAAACAACATTTGCAAAACAACATTTCTGCTCAACTAAGTTTTAAGATTAAGTTTTAAGATTCACATTGGGCTTCTTGAGTCTGATCAGGCACTGGAACCTTAAAAGAAGGGAAGGATTTTTTTCTACCTCCACATCATTATCCACAGTCCCTCCCAGACAGATTCTCAGAGACCATTCACTCATGCATTCATTCGTGTGTTCATTCATGCTTGTGCTTTGTGCCAGGGCACATGCCTGCCACTGGGATACAAAAGTTAACCAACAGATATGGGTCATGGCCTCACAGAAATTAGATAAATGTCTTTTAAAATGTCTTTAAAAGATGATTGATCTGTATTATAAAGTCCCAAGGATATTTAATTTTAAACTCTGATCACAGAAGTATAGAAAACTATGAAAGAAAGAAGATATAATTTCTAAATTCATAAAACAATTTCCCAAATAAATGACAACATAGGAAAATATCGAGGTCTTCCTTGCCCAAATGTTTGTCCTTCCCCTCAGGGAATAATAGGACACTCAGCTGGGAAAATTGGGTGTGGTAGGAAGAAAAGAAATTATTTTCTTCCTCTTCCTTGGAGATAAAATAAATATGTAGGAGGGAAGTGCACTACAACAGTGTTTATTCTTTTTACTTATCCTGCTTACTTTCAGGATTATGATTATAAAAAAGTGCTAGCCCATTAATTTAGAATGAAATACTGAATATGTGTTAAATCAACCAACTTATATAAAGGTGAAGATATAGACTGGGTTTTCAACTGAGTGGTTGTACAGCACCTCTTACCTGCAGATATTAAATGCAACCTTGTTTTCATCAAATAAGAATTGGGGCAGGATGCAGTGGCTTATGTGTGTAATCCCAGCACTTTGGGAAGCCAAGGCGGTTGGATTGCTTGAGCCCAGGGATTCAAGACCAGCTTGGAGAATAAGACAACACTCTCTCTCCCTGTCTCTGCCTGGCTAAAAAATTAGCTAGGGATGGTGGTATATGCCTGTAGTTCCAGCTATTCAAAAGGCTGAACTGGGAGGATCACTTGTGCCTGAAAGGTCGAGTCTGCAGTGAGCTGTGATCAGATCACTACACGTCAGCTTGGGCAACAGAGGAAGACACTGTCTTCAAAACAAAAACAAAAACAAACAAACAAACAAAAAATGGGTCTCTCCATTAAAGATAAGCTCAAATGATCAAGCATCTCAATGAATGCTTCAACGATCAATGATCAAGATCAAGAATCCCAGGTGTCAAGGAAAAATGTGATCACTAATTCCAAGGGACTGGTGAAGAAAGAAAGAACTCTAGGTCAAGAGCCAGATAGAGTGGTCAGGAAGAAAAGGCAATCAACAATGACGAAATCCAATAAAACAAACTGTTGGAAGAGGAGCCTGAAATTATGACATTACAAGTGGATGGAACACAACCAAATTTTGATATCCAGTTCCCGCAGTTAGTTGAAGTGGAAGAACATGTCCAGAGTGGTTACAAATATCAAAATATTCCTAGGGAAAGATTAGCGTGAGGATGAGAAAATGCTGTTTACTAGTCGATAACAGCTCTATGGTTTGTACAAAGGAGAGACTTTTCTGTGACCAGAGGGAAAAGAGTAATCTCACTCCCTGGAAAAATTTAGATGAAAGCCAGAATTAATCTTATGAGCAAGCAAAATAGATTGCAATCTCTGTAGTGAGATATATTTTTCTACTTCTTCAATAGTTGTAGTTTTATTACATTTTCTTCTTATTTTTTTCACTTAATAATTAAATAGCTAGTGCATTTCACATGTTTCTAAAAATTAAAAATGTAAAGAAAAGTTATGAAGGGGAAGGAATTCTCTCTGCCACTACTCTGCTCTGTTTGTTCAGCACACCTCCCATAACCATCCTCACCAGGTAACCACTTTATTGTGTATCTTTCCAAATTTCCTTCAAGCATATAAAATAAAAAAGCATATGTTATTTTCTGTATTTGTCTACCATTTATATGCCAGGTCAGCATGCCACGCAGACTGTTCTATGCCTTATACTTTTCATTTAACAAAGTATTTGAATAATCTTCCTGTAATATTAAAGAAACTTGTTATATTTTACAGTTGCATATCACTGCATTGTATTGAAAAATTATATTTCATAACTAGTATCCTTTTAGGGGACATTTAGGTTGTTCCTAAGCTTTTCCAATCAATAGCCTTGTTGAAGAATCACATTTGGATGTGCAAGTATATCAGAGCAATAAATGCCCATAAGTCAATGAGTTAGTCAAATTCTATTTGTCTTTGTAATTTTGACAAGTATTAGCAAATTGCCATCCACAGAGATCGAACCAAGATACACCCTCACCAGAAATGGATGAGAGAACCCATATTCCCAGAGCCCAGCTCAAAATATCTCAGATTTTTCCATTTTTTAGTCACGTGATAAATTAAAAATATGCATTCAGCAAACTTTTTTTATGAATGAGGTTGAGAATTTTGCCATATGTTAAATATCCACTTTGCATTATTTTCTGTGAACTATCTGTTCATATTATTTGTCCTTTCCTCTGCTGAGTTATCAGAAAGTTTGATATTCAAAAATTTTAACAATCAATTTGGCACGATTCCCAGCCAGTGGCAAAATATGCCAGCCTAATTAAAAGGAGTGCCGGATGTAAACACCTGGCATGTCCAGAGCAACACATTCCAGTGGAAAATTAGGCCTGATGATTGGTCTTTCTCTAGGTGTTTTCAGCATAGAAGAGCTGAAAATACTTTTTCCAAATTAACCATTTATATTTTGACTTTGCTTATGCTAGTTTTGAAAGGCAATTCATGTGTTTTAATTTTAGATAATTAAATTTTCAAACCTCTTTTATGCCATCTGCATTTTCAATTAAATTAAAATTTTCCACTCCAAATTTTTTTAGCAAATTATTTTTATTTTGAGTACATATGATTTCAAATTTTTACATATCATCTCTTAAGACATTTGGATGTCGTCCTAGCAGACATTGTGAGATATAAATCCATCATTATTTTTACCAGATAGTTATTAGTTGTCCAGCTATATCTATTGATTAATACTTCTTCTTCCTTAATGAAAATAATCTTACCCACATGCTAAATCTCCTTAAGTATTATAACTTATTTCTGCACTTTCTATTCTGTCTCATGGATCTCTATCACATTAATTTAATTAGTAAGTCTTTCTTGTTTATCTTCTTACATTAGATTTAGAGTCAGTTGGTATAAACTCCTTCTTCAAAAAAAGATATAAGTGTCATTTTCATATACTTCTCATGGAAACAAAAAATTCAGAGGGGAACTTAGTAATATCTTGCAAAATTGCATGTGCATTTTATCCTTTGAACATGTCATTCTAATTCTAAAGACCTAGCCCAGATATTTATTAACAAAAAAACATAAAAAGACATATGCACAAAACAATTCATCGTAGCACGATTTATAATAGCAAAAAACTGGAAAGCCTACCCTGTTACTGATAGGAGGCCAGTTGAATAAAATATGTCTACCTACACAGTGGAGTACAGAGTAGCTGTTTGTATTGAAGATTATCTCTCTATACTATTATGGAGTGATCTGAGTTAAGTGGTATCTAATGCGTTTTTAAATTTTTCTCTGTTTCTCTGAGGTTTTACCTATTGTCACTTGTTTTTAGTGCATTTTTTTAATTAGTGGATTAAATAGTGATTTATCCCATTTTTTCTCAAAACAAACGGCTTTCATATTTATTCTACATTTTTTTCTGTATTTGAATGCATTTTGGGGTTATTTTATAATCCCTAGATTCAGATGCTTCATAACTTTGTTTAAATGTTCTTTATTGTTATATAACTATTTAAGCCTATGTGCTTCTTTTTAGCACTCCTTCAGTGAATTCCATAGTTATTCAATGTAATGTTTTTATTGTTTTCTAGAAATTCTACAGTTCCAGGTTGCATTGTATATTAATTCTGGAGAAGCTGAAAAGTTATTGCTTTGTTTGTTTATTTTAATTTCCAAACAGAAGTGCCTTTTTATTTTCTGATTTTGTTATATTTTCTATTTTTACCACATTTCAATCAGATACATTTTCTATACTATTTACATTTTCTGGAATTTCTTGAGGTTGCTTCATGAGCTTTTATATGATTAATTTTCATAAATGCAACAAGGAGACTTAAAAAAATTCATTATTCTTATTTTTCAGGGATCAAAGTTTGATACATACCAATCAAAGGAGCTTTTAAAATTATGTTATTTATTTCATCATAGCCTTAAATTTTGTCCAGTTTGGTCTGTCATAGATGAAGAAAGGTAAATTCATTCACTTGCGGTAAGTGGATATATTCTCCTTTCATCTCCTATATTTTCTCAGCTACTTCTGTGTATCTCCATTTTAAACTCCTCATATTAGCATTACAAAGGGGGCCTTCTCTTCTTCTTTGAATAATTGATGGACTAAGCTGCATTTTGTTTAATATCTTAAAGTCAAGATCTTCACATTATTTTTATTTGCAATGGCCTGGAAATACATTTGTCCATTTCTCCCCCAAATTTTCTAGATTGTCTTGCTCGCTGATCTGATTTTCAACCTAGAGTTAGATTAGTTTATGGTCTAATATGAAAATCCATTTCTTTTAATGGATTAATAAGTTCATTAATATTTGCTGTTTGTAAGAATAAAATACCTAGGAGTACAGGTAACCAGGGAGGCAAAAGACCTCTACAATGAGAACTACGAAACACTGCTCAAAAAAATCAGAGATGACACAAACAAATAGGAAAACATTCCATGCTCATGGATAGAAAGAATCAATATTGTTAAAGTGGCCATGCTGTTCAAAGCAAATGTGGTACATATACACAATGGAATACTATGCAGCCATAAAAATGAATGAGATCATGTGCCTTGCAGGGACATGAATGGAGCTGGAAACCGTTATCCTTAGCAAACTAATGCATGAATAGAAAACCAACTACTTTATGTTCTCACTTATAAGTGGGCACTAAAGGATGAGAACACATGGACACATAGAGGGAAACAACAGACACTGAGGTCTGAGGGTAAAGAGTGGGAGGGAGAAGAGGATCAGGAAAAATATCTAATGGGTACTAGGCTTAACACCTGAGTGACAGAATAATCTGTACAATAACTCCATGATATGAGTTTACCTATATAAGAAACCTGTACATGTACCCCTGAACTAAAATAGATATATGTGTGTGTGTGTGCACGTGTGTGTGCATGTGTGTATGTAATCGTTGAAATAAGTTATTTGGGCCGTTTAAAAATTTTCAACTATTATTTTAAATTTCGGGGGTGCACATGCAGGTTTGTTACATGGGTGTATTTCATGATGCTGAGTTTTAGGGTACAAATAATCCCATCACCCAAGTAGTGAGCATAGTACTTAGATAGGTCATTTTTTAGCCTTTGCCACCCTCCCTCTCTCCCCCACTGCCTGTTGTTTCCACGTTTATCTCCATGTTTGCCCAATACTTAGTTCCCACTTGTAAGTAAGAACACGTGGTATTTGGTTTTCTGTTTCTGCCATTACTTTGCATAGAATAACGGACTCCAGCTGCAATCATGTTGCAACAAAGGACATGGTTTCATTCTTTTTTATGGCTATGTAGTATTCCATGGTGTATATATATATTTTCTTTATCCAATCATCATTGATGGGCACCTACGCTGATTCCATGTCTTTACTATTGTTAACAGTGTTATCATGAACATGGAAGTGCAGGGGTTTTTTGGTAGAACGATTAATTTTCCTTTGGATATATATCCAGTAATGGGATTCCTAGTTCAAACGCTAGTTCTATTTTAAGTTCTTTGAGAAATCTCCAAACTGCTTTTCATAGTGGCTGAACAAATTTACATTCCCTTCAACAGTGTATAAGCGTTCTCTTTCTCCACAGCCTCACCACTATGTTAGCTTTTGACATTTTAACAATGTCGATTCTGACTGATGTGATATTAATATTTGTTGACATGCAGATGTCAATAAACATTGCCCTGCCAGAAACATCTATCTGTTGCACCACATGGATGTGTGCTTTTAGGGGAATTTCCTCTCAGGTTTGAGATATTAGCTCTTCACCATGTCTTTATCTTTTCTGAGTATCTCTACCCAACTCTGTACATATTTCTCCCTGTGAGATCACATACATTGTCAGTAACACGTTCCATAAAAATGCTTT
Source organism: Rhinopithecus bieti (assembly GCF_001698545.2). Taxonomy (NCBI): domain Eukaryota; kingdom Metazoa; phylum Chordata; class Mammalia; order Primates; family Cercopithecidae; genus Rhinopithecus; species Rhinopithecus bieti. The sequence goes on from NW_016808372.1 coordinate 94,491, forward strand.
CTAAATCTATGTAAGTTGTACATCAATCAGGTAATAAAACACATTCTTGTTTGATTTATGAAATTACACGCAATGCTACATGGGACATTTACCCTTCTAATACTAGCCTCAAGGATACAGTCTTAGATTTCCCCTTTCCTTGGAGATATAGTGAATATTCTGCCTTCTAATATAGCCGGAATAGAATTCAAAAATTTCTGCCAAGTCACTGTTCTCCAATATGAACTCCATATTATCTTCAAAAAAATATGTAGTAAATTGACAGATCACCGTCCTTTTTCTCATTTCATTCCCCTTGCCTAGAAAGCTATATTCGTGTGTGGAGAGCTAACTCATCCTTTAAGATCCACCTTCAATTTGAAACTTTAGTTGTCCTCCCAGTTGAGCATATTCTCACCTTCTTTGGAACAAAATTCGTTTGAGATATACCACTGAGTTTTGCATTTATTAAAATTCATCATCATCTTGTGAATTTCCTACAAGAACATTTTGCAATTGAATTGAAATTATCTCAGAAAATGGAATTTCCTTATAATTCTATAGATATATACTTGTCAGTACTATTCAACTGCAGAGATTAGACCTCATTAGGAGTTTGTTTATAATTATTAGCACCTTAGTCTAATTCACCTGTTTAGTTTACTGGTTTTAGAGTAATTCTGAAAGAAATCTTGATAGAGATATTTAGTGATGAGCAAAAGCTCATGCATACCTAGAAGCAAAGAAGAGGCAGAAAGAAAAGTTTGTTAGTCAGGGTTCTCCAGAGGGACAGAACTAATAGGATAGATGTATATATGAAAGGGAGTTTATTAAGGAGAATTGATTCACACGCTCACAAGGTGAAGTCCCTCGATAGCCGTGTGCAAATTGAGGAGCAAGGAAGCCAGTAGTGGCTCAGTCCGAGTCCCAAAACCTCAAAAGTAGGGAAGCTAACAGTACAGCCTTCAGTCTGTGGCTGAAGACCTGAGAGCCCCGGCAAACCACTGGTGTGAGTCCAAGAGTCCAGAAGCCAAAGAATTTGGAATCTGATGTTGAAAGACAGGAAGCATCCAGCACAGGAGAAAGATGAAAGCCTTAAAACTCAGCAAGTCAGCTTCTTCCACCTTCTTCTGTCTTAAATCCAAGCTGACAGCCGATTGGATGGTGCCCACCCACATTCCTCTCCCAGTCCACTGACTCAAATATTCATCTCCTCTGGCAACACCCAGCAACACCCAGATACACCCAGAAACAATACTTTGCATCCTTCAATCCAAAGGATTAACCATCGCAAAGAGCGAGAAACAAAAAAAATGGTAGAAAAGAGAAGACAACATATTTTGTTACACTCATATTTTTATTGGGGCAATCCCTTTTCCTAGGTCAAAATTGTTAGTTATAGAATATTTAATAAATCTTTCCACTTACAGATTTTCCAAAATCTTATAAAATCTTCAAATATGCAGCAAAATTGAAAGAATTTTAAATAAACACCAGTACATTCACTTCCTAGATTTACCACTAGTATTTTATTTATTTTAACCCTGTATTTACTCAACTCCCCATCATCAAGCTCTATTCATTTTAAAGTAAATTGCAGAATCTATATTCTTCTGCTTAAGTACTTCAGAATGAATATTACAAACAAAAGTGAGATTTTTTTTTTTTTACGGTTTCTTTGCTTTTGATCTGAAATTTACTGCATACCATTATCTGACCATACCATTATGTAACAGCTACACTGGGACAGCTCTGTGCTTAACAACTGGAGATGGCTAGAAAAGTCTGGTAGCAAGATAAAACAAGTGGCTTAATTAAAGATTAATAATGTGCTGTTTAATTTTCCCCATTTTATACTTTACACCCAGGACCAACATGTTTATTGATCACTTACATCTGGTATAACTGGTTAAATGTTTACTAGCTTGGCAATGTGACTAGTCGGCACAAAAGATCCTACTGGAAAGTTCTTCCTGGTCTCATGAAACTCATATTCCTCATTCCATATTGGTGGCTTACAATCCACAGACTAAGAGTGTTCTATGAGACAAATCTCTGCGGAGCTGTGCCCAGGAGTCTCTCTGGCCCCCAGACTTGCTTGTACTTTCTTTCTCTGGTTGTGTCATTCTTTTCACCTTGATTCAAACCTTACATGAGTGTTCTCTAAGAGGGCTTTTTTTTTTTTTCTAATCTAATCTTGTAAAGTTTTTGCATTTTTATACTATGAAATAAAGTGTAGGAGAGATTTGAATTTCAATAAATGGATATAACTGGATAACCCAAATTCCTTTTGAGACATAAGATATTATTTTTACCCCAGAATGTTCCCTTACGCCCCATCCCAATCAATCCTTTGAATACTCCCAGAGACAACTCCTGTTCTGTTGGTTTGATTTTTCTCACTATACCTTAGGTTTGCCTATTGCAGGACATCATATACATGGAACCATACAGCATGTGCTTTTATGGTTAGCTTTTTATGCTAAGCATACTGTTTTGAGATTAATGAGTGTTGTTGTATCACTACATTGCTGCTTTTATTGTTGAAAATATTTTCATGTATTAATATACCACAGATTTATTCTCCTATTCATGTACACCAAGGGTTTTTTTACAGTTTAAAGCAATTCAGCAAAGAGCAGAATGATTGTAATTATAAAACCTTTTGTTTTTCATTTATTTGGGGTAAATACCAAAGATTAAAAAAATGCTGAGTCTCATGGTAGGTAGATGTTGAATTTTATAAGAAACTGTCAGTACTTTCTTGAAGTGGCTGCTGCATTTTACATTCCCATCAGTAATATATGGAATTTTAGTTACTCAATATCCTTATCAATGTTTAATGTGGTCAGTCTATTTACTTTAGCCACTCACATGGATGTATGATGGTATCCTAGCATAGTTTTAATTTATATTTTCTGATGACTAATGATACTGAGAAGTGTAACATATGCTAAAAGGACATTTGTACATGTTCTTTTGTCAAATATCTTTTAAAATTGTTTGCCAATTTTTAACTGAATTGTTCACCTTTTCATTACTGAGTTGTAGCATTTTATTATGTATTCTAGGTCCTTTTGCAGTTATATGTTTCACAAACCTTGTCGCCCATGCTGTGGCCTGCCTAAACATATATTTAACTACAATGCCTTTTGATAAACATAAGTATTTAACAATTTTTTAAAGCCTAGTTTATCAATTTAACCTGCAGAAGCATAAAAAGTAATAAATCATTGTTGTTTTCAACTGTAATTTTGGGGGTGGTTTGATAAACAATAATATCACACTTGTCTATATACATAGGTTAAAGGTAAATTTTAAGAAAAGAAGTTTAAAAAATGAGAGATATGATACAGTCTCACCCATCTAAAGGGTACTGAACTGATAAAAGCTGAACATTTTTATTACAATAAATATAAATCATGACTTTCTTATACATTCCCCCATTCAGGCATGAATACTAAGGAATTCAAATTATTCATGCATTATGCAAAAACTGACACAGAAACTCTTAAAATTTCACAAGAATGGAGCTCCACTTTAAAATTTTGATTGGTACTTTTTTTAAGTGCTAGCTCTTGATAATTTGTTTGATGTAGCTAATAACACTTTTTCAACATGAAAAATCAGTTGACTAAAATTATTTGAGCCACAAAAAAATTGGAGATGAGATTTATATAGTTATGGTTGTCCTGGTTATAATGTAAAATAATCATTTTAAAAGATTGTAAGAGCGCCTTTCCTCATTTACACAGGGGATAATAATAATATGATATGCTCTGACTGAGGGTATTAACTAATTAATGTCAATGAAGATTGTGGGTGTTTATTTTTTTTTCCTTGAGAAGACAATTACAAACTTTAAAGCTGTGTTTGACTCACATATATTTTAATACAAAGAGATTAACAAAATCAAAAATCTTTTGGTAAATTAAATTTATTACTTATTTTGTGTTTTTAAAATTTCATGTCTCTCTGGAAAAGAGTAAATTTTAAAACCTTAAGAAAAAACAGTAATAGCCATCTAAACTTGGGGGAGATACAAAAAAAAGTACATTATCTTAAAATGATTTTCTTTAATTTGGAAATCAACAATAATATACAGCCTAAATAATGAAATGATTACATTATGATTAGGATAAACTTATTAAAGAGTAATTCCTTTACTCAGCGTTATTAATGCTTAAGACTTGAGTTTTATCCTGAAAGTGTATACTAGGATCCATGTCCATTCATTCACTCCACAAATATTTATTAAATACCCAACTTTATGCCAAGTATTGTTAAGAGCTCTGCAAATACAAAAAAAAAAAAAGGAGAAAACTAAAAGTTTTACCCTCATGGAGCTCACTTTATAATGGGAAGAAGGAATTCTTAACTAAATTCTATATCTGGTGGTAATAAGTACTCGAGAGGCAAATGAAACAGGTTAAAGTGTTAGTGAGTGGTGAAAGAAGAGGGAACACTATGTGCTAGGGAAAGACCTATCTGATAGATGATGCTCGAGGAGATAATTGAAGGGCATGAGAGAGTCAGCCATTTAGCTTGCTGGAGGAAGAGTGATCCAAGAAAAGGAAGAGAAAGGGCAAAAGCCTTGGGACAAAACTATATGCCTATCTTCCAGAAATCCAATGAGGCTGGCACAGAGTGACATCAGGGATATGTAGCTGGGGTCAAACTGTATAGTGCCTTTTAGGCTACTGTAGACTTCTTTTTTTTTTTTTTTTTTCCCCTGACTGAGAAGGTAAACTACTGGATGACTTTAAGTAGAGAAGTGACATAATTTAACTCTTTCATAATTCACCCTTTCTGCTCCATAGAGCAAATATAAAGTTTAAGAGTAGAAAGTGTCACAGCAATTAGGATACTAGACAGTTATCCACTTAAGAGATGTTTGTGCCTTAGACCAGCAGGGCTAGCACTGGACATGACAGTAATGTGACTGGATAAACAAGTCTGGAATTCAAGAGAGAAGACTGGGTTGGAGTTCTAAATTTGAGGGACCATACCATGTAAGTGGTTTTAAAGCTTCAAAATTCGATGATACCTCTTTCTAACTGGATATGGATAGAAAATAAAGTGTTGAGGGAGACAGAGGAAGAACAAGTTAAAAAACTGTGAAATAAAACCAGAGAGGTTGGAGGTAAAACAGGCAAATGTTATGTATCAGAAACTAAGTAAAGAAAGTGTACTAAGAAGGAAGGAGAGTCATCTACTCTGTCAACTGGTGCTAGTAGATTTAGCAAGGTGAGGTCTGAGAAATGACTATTGGATTTGTCAATATGAGTGCAAGACACTGGTGAAAGGAACAATTTTTTTCTTTCTTTTTTTTTTTTTTTTTTTTTTTTTTTTTTTTTTTTTTTTGAGATGGAGTCTCGCTCTGTTGGCCAGGCTGGAGTGCAGTGGTGCGATCTCTGCTGCTCACTGCAAGCTCCGCCCCCTGGGTTTATGCCATTCTCCTGCCTCAGCCTACCGAGTAGCTGAGACTACAGATGCCCGCCACACGCCCGGCTAATTTTTTTGAATTTTTAGTAGAGACAGGGTTTCACCGTGTTGGCCAGGATGGTCTCAATCCATCTGCCTCGGCCTTCCAAAGTGCTGGGATTACAGGCGTAAGCCACCGCTCCTGGCCGAAAGGAACGATTTTGATGGTGTGGTGGGGTAAACGCTTAGGAGATAGACCATTCTTCCTTAGACTTTCGGGTAAGAGAGGACTGAGAAATGGAGACGACAATTGTAGCAGAAAAGTTGGCCAGAAGAAGGAATTTTTTAAATGTAAGAAATCACAACACTTTCATAAGCAGCTAGAAATGATGCAGTGGAGAAAAAGAAAAACCGATGACCTATGTAAGAAGAACCTGATAGTAAGACATCATGGAACATTGCTCTAGATTCACCCAATCCCTGTGTTCTGTCTTCACAGCTAACTCTTGCTCTTCCTTCTGCTGCCACCTTTGTGGAATGACTTCTTTTTATTTTATTTTATTTCATTTCATTTCATTTTGTTTTATTTATTTTTTGAGATGGAGTCTTGCTCTGTCACCCAGGCTGAAGTGCGGTGGCATAATCTCAGCAGAGGCACAACCTCTGCCTCCCGGGTTCATGCCATTCTTCTGCCTCAGCCTCCCCAAGTAGCTGGGACTACAGGTGTGCACCACCATACTCAGCTAATTTTTGTATTTTTAGCACAGACGGGGTTTCGCCATGTTGGCCAGGCTGGTCTGGAATTCCTGACCTCAGGTGATCCACTCACCTCGGACTCCCAAAGTTCTGGGATTACAGGCGTGAGCTACTGCGCCAGGCACTGTGGAACGACTTTCGAAGCCTCATTAGTTGCTTCTAGCTCTTAATCTCTGGCTCCCCACTCCAGAAATCTATTCCTCAGTACTCCTCTCTTGTCTCAGTAAAGCATGCCCTCATCCTTCGTTAGATAATTTTAAAATGTTTTCACTTTACTTTCCAAATGTATCCTACCCCTATTTTAAATCTAATAGTCTTAAATAGTTTAGCAGGAGGCATTTGTTATGTGGGTGCATACTTTTGCAATATTTATAAGAAAATGTTCAGTTTTATTCCCACTAACTTTAGATCCAAGTAAAGAACATTTATTTCTTTATTGGAAAATTCTGAAACGTGCGGATATAATTTGGATATTTATCCCTGCCTAAATCTCGTGTTGAAATGTAGTACCCAGTGTTGGAGGTAGGGCCTGGTGGAAGGTGTTTGTATCTAGGAGCAGATCCTTCATGAATGGCTTGGGCTATCCCCTTGGTGATGAGTAAGCTCTCACTGTGAGTTCACTAGGGAGATCTAGTCATTTAAAAGTCTCTGGCACCTCCCCCGCTTCCGCTCAGTCTCCATCATTTGCTCCTGCTTTACTCATGTGAGATGGCCTGCTCCTCCTTCACTTTCCACCATGATTGGAAGCTTCCTGAGACTTCCTTAAAAGCCTAGCAGATGCCAGCACCAGGCTTCCTGTAAAACTTGCAGAACCAAGGCTAATTAAACCTCTTTTCTTTATAAATTATTCAGTTTTAGGTACTTAGCTATACCAATGCAAGAAAACGCACCTAGTAACTCATCTTTGGGAATACTCACTAGATTTCCCAAGTTCCTTTGATATAATTTCTCCAACAGGAGTTAATCATTCCCATGAGGAGGCAGTACTCACTTCTCTCTATATTGTCACCCACTCCATCCCTTGTTTTCTAACCTGCTTCTCCTCCTCTCCTCTCACTTCTTTTTTTGAAACAGCAATATTTTCTGAGTAGAAAAGGAATAGTCCTTTGTTGCAAAAAGATATACTGGAAAATATAAGGAAAAAATTTAAAAGAAGAAAATTACTGAAATTTTAACCACTCACCATAATATTTCTGATTCATTTCTGTTACTTTGCAACTTGTTTTACGAATAAGAAATCACCCATAAAATTTGCACTTAAAACAATTAGAAAATGACCACCATTTTCTAACTAGAATAAAAATACTGTTTAACTGTTTTATAGATTTTGTAGTATTTCATTGTGTAGACACACCGTAGTTAAGTTTGAAACAGTTAAGTAGTTGCTGGTATTTTGTCATTATAAAACATGTGTTGTAAATTGTTATTCTGTAAATGTTTATCTGTTCTTTGGAGTGTTCTTTAGGGCATATATCCAGAAACACAAATTCTGAGTCAAAGCGTGTGAACCTAGGCTCTGGGTCATATGTTCTATGTTCACACATTACAGTTTCCAAAAATTCATGTTTTACATCTTTAGTAATTTGCTAAAAAATGGTGTTGTGATTTACATATTTATTATTAATAAGCCTAATCTCCTTCAAATTTGATTAAACATTTGCCTTTCTGGTTTTGTGAATAGTTCGAGTGCCTTGTCCGGTTATCTGTGACTTACTTTAAAGTATTTCCCTCTCTATAAAGTGGTTTAATGTCCTTTTTATTAAGAAAACCAACTGTCTTTCACATTTTATTTTAAATACATTCCTGTGTTTTTTAATTCCATTTTGGGTTTTTTAAATTTGTTTGTTTCTGGGGTTTTGGGGGGTTTGTTTGTTTCTGGGTTTTTTGTTTGTTTTTGTTTTGTTTTGTTTTTACTTTACTCTCTTGAAGGTGTTTATAAACAGTAAGATAGAGTGGTTGTTTTTAGTTGTTTGGCTTTATTCCAATTCATAAAGCTTGTCTCCACTCACAAGTTAGATAAATACCTATCTGTATTTTCTGCTGTTTTAAAGTTTCATTTTCTATGTTTGGCTTTTTCATCCTTTTATAATCTATTTTGATAAAATAGAGTGAAGTGAAATCAAAATGGATTTTCAAAACTATCTCACCAACACTCTCAGCAATACATTTTGAAAGATCTATCTCTTTCACCTGATTCATGAGGATTCATTTATCATGCATTTTGTTATAGGGTCTGGTTCCATGATAGCTATTCTACCCCATTGATCTGCCAGTCTGTTTTTCACCACTAAGTACAACAGTTTAATCATTTAAATTACACAATTAATTATTCTAGTTGTATATAACATTATCTTCTAGGACTGGTCCCTATATATTCTTTCCTTCAAAATTTTCAAAATGTTTTACACTTGCTTGTTTGTTCAGATAATAATGAAGTCTATGTTTGTTGCAGTTTTGTATAGTGATTGAGAAAATCAACTCTAAATCCAGTTTGCATAGGTTCAAATATCCCAGTTTCATTAAATATTAGCTTTATAATCTTGGGCAAGTTATGTGAATGCTCTTTACCTCAGTTTTGCTTCTGTAACATGAATATAATAATATACATACCACATATAACTGCTGTGATGATAGAGAGAATTATTAAATATATGTAAGGCACTTAGAATAGTACCTGGCAACATAATATAGAATATTATGTAGAGATATTTTCAACTAGTATTTAGTGACAACCACTTTACTGAGTTTTACATGCATCCTATCACTGAATCTGTTTGATCCCAGTTCTCAGGACTCTCCCCATATGACTTAATGATCTTGTGAAAACTAATGAAGTTAAAATAATTTCATATTTTTTCATGAGCAAGGAGTTTCACAGGGGAAAAATCCTGAGATTCATTTTCCATTTCTTTCAATTATTTTATAGGCTACTGATTCTCTTAACTTTCCAACCAACAGAATGGGAAGAAGAAAAAAACAAATGCTAGTGTAAATGTGCTTGTTAACGCCATCCCTAGCTTATTTTTATTGAACCATTTCATTATTATGTGTCTTTTGTTGTTGTTTTATTCAATCTTTAAAATAGAATTGTAGAAACGATTTTGCACTTTCTTGTTTGTCTCAAATAAACACCCAGATATAAATGATATTCTCTCAGTTGGTCCTTTGTGATATAGTCTGGGCTCTCACTTGTTAGGATACGTAAGATTTACTAATAGGGCAGGTTAAAATTCTAACTCAGTAGGTCTGCACATTTAATAAGCCCTCATCCCTAGGTGAGAGAAAACAAGTGATCCCGAAGGAGGGACACAAAGGGAAGCATCTGGCACTGCCTATAACCATGGCTGCTTCCTTCCTAAAAAACAAAGAGGACAGACTTCTCAGATTAAGAGAGATGTTATCAGATTACAGTGTGAAGCAGAATGGGTCAGGGATGGAAAGAAAATACAGACACAGCTACATATGCTACTGGTGCTCCAGTAACTGCTGCTTAAAATCAACAGCTGCATTGTCAAGCAGGGTCTGAAGATACTTCTCCATGATGCAGAATCCCTACTGCAGAGACACAGTCTACTTCCTTAATGCCACCTCTTCTCTGGTGTCCACTTACACACACACACACACGTGCATGTGCAGGCTTAAGAGACAGTGACCTCTTAAAAGGGAATATAAAAACCTCAGTCTTCACTTTATGATATGCTCTCAACAGATTCCCTATTTGAGTCAGGCACTTCCCTAATCACCCCAGAACTCTGGATTGTAGCTTCCTTGCTTTTCCTTCGCATGGCTGACTCTTCATTCAACTACAGTCATTTCAAGAGGAAGAGAGGAAAATCATTACATCTTTCTACATTTCAATGTAAGTATGAGAACAATCTCTTTCAAAAACATATCCAGGATTATATAGTCAATGATTCCACATTAATTGAGATTTTGCCTCTGGAAATGTCATCACCAATATGTTATTAAATACAAATTAAAGTGTGCAATTTTCCAGTGGGTCAGCATAAATGTCTTCTCTTGCATACATGGTATTTCCTTTCTCTCGCCAGTCTCTTCTCCTACCATCAGTACTATGCCGTAATGAATTCCACATATCAGTGAGAGCCACGGTATTTTGAGAACCAGTCTAGGGCTTAATGTTTCAGAAAGTTCAGAAATAGTGCAACATTTGGGTAAGAATTATGAGTGAAATGGGTTCTCAGAGAAGTATCAATCATGTTTAACTTGCAAGTTAGTATTTCCACAATCTGACATGTTTCAAGTGTATGATAAGCTTGTACAGGGAGAAAATGAGGGTGGGGATTTTCCCAAAAATTGGTTATCACCCACTGAATTTTTTCAATGGTTTAATATTTGCTTAGAGTTTTACAGACCATTCATTGTGTTCTGTTAAAAATATTCATTAATAAATGATGCTTAAGGATAGTAGGTATTAACACAGTCAGTTTTCTGAGCAGTGATAAAATAGTCTTAAGTAATAGCATTCATCATTTTCAACTCACTGAAAGCTAATGGTTTTAGTGAATGAATTATAAGTTTCACTGACCAATTTGCTTCATTTAAGGAAGAATCTAAGTAATAGCACAAAGCTCTGTGGAGCAAAACTTCAAAGAAATACAGAATGGGCAAAAAGGGATTACACGAAAAGATAACAAACTAATACTCAGGCACAAAAAGTGGAATTCAACGAATACTAAAACTCTTAGGTGTGAAAACAATTGGATCCAAATAGAATGAAGCAGAAATGGACTCTTTTTTTTTAGGCCATTTTAAAAACACTTCTGTGGTATTAACTACCCTTGCAAATTCCACCAAGTCAAATAAACAGTTAGGAACCAGCAACTGACAACATTTATACATTTCTGGAGTACCATTTGGGGAACACAAATGGAGCCTAATACAACATTTTAATATTCTGTAAACTATTATTATATGCAGGAGTCTCCCCTTTGATGCTTGCCATAGTCTAGTCATTTACACAATAATAATTTACTCTCAGTGACTATGGCTTTTCCTCATCCCCATCTTCATTCCATAGACTGATTTAATGTCAGTGAACACCATGAGGCTGTAAGGTCACTATCCTAGAGTTCCAGGAGAACTTCAGAGCTGAAACAGAAAGTTGCTAGCATTTTGTGACAAGGTCAACTTCCAGCTGATTGTGGTACAGTGGGAGGAATCCTGGACTTTGGAGTCAGAAATTTTGAGTTCAAATCCAGGTTCTTCTGATTTCTACGTGTGCAGTCATGAGCAAATCACACCACTCTCCTACCACGTTTCCTCACTGTGAAGTAATGATGGTAACTCCTAGCCTGTAGAATTAAATATGACATTATATGCAAAATATTTGTGCTTGTCTAACACTTGACATAAAGCAAGTACTCATAATTGTGGACTAAATTTAAATGTTGCAGAGATTCCAGAAACTTTCACTTAATTTCTACTCTCAATTGAACAGAAGAATTCATGTAGACACAACCATAGAGAGCACCACTCCTCCACTGCATACACAGCTTTAGTAAATGTTCTATTTGTTACACATTGGGGGTCTGCAAAGACGTGGCATGTATTTCATGTGCTGGACACTTATTGCTAGGAGAAGTAATTTCATAAATGTTACTGATTTGAATAACAATAATAATAAACACAATGTGCAAGGCACTGTTCTAAATGTATTAACTGCATTAATTTATTTAACCCACACAGTAACTTCACAAAAGAAAATAATTAATTTATTTTCTGTGTCGAAAGGTGCAAGCAACAAAATAATAGAATCCCTTATGTCATAAAATGCTTCTACAATAATCAGAAACCTGATTTTGTGCCGCTGTTCTTTTTGCATCCTCTTCAGCTCCAGTTTGTTTTAAGAATACAGGAATCATGCCAAATCCAGGATGCAGAGTTCCACAGAAATGGTCCAGGTGGCCAACTGTTTAAAGTAAGTGCATACAGCTAGAACTATAAGCTTCTCAGCTAAGAAAGAGGAAAGACCAACCTAATTTAATCACAATATATTAATCAAAACAACTTTTCCATAAATAATTGGAAATTAAAAGGAAAAAAGAAAATTTCCTTCCTTTCAGTTTTTACTCTTTCTTGATTTTATGTATACTGCTAATACAGGACGTTTTTTTACATTGATGACTGAAATAGTACTTTCTTAAATTCTGTCAGATGGTTGAAAATATTAAGAAGATTTCAGTCTAAGATATCAGAGAAAGAGACAGAACAAAGACAGGCTCATGTGGACAGCATTTAGTGGCATTCAGCGATATGTTCACCCTCTAAGTAACTGTGATTCTTATCATTCTTTCTTCCCCACTAAACTTGCAGCTCTTATATAAATGTTTCCTGATATTCAAAATTTTTTGTTTTGAGTATAAAGTTTTTAAAAATATTATTAAATAATATTCCAGCAAACAGCAGCATTTCCTTTATTTGTACGTTTTGAAACATAATGAAACAAGAGCTTCATAACAGAAATAAGACATTAACCAAACATACAATGATTTTATAGATCAACAAATTTTGAAAGGCTTGTATATTAAATTTTCCAATATGATAACAAGACAATGCTGCTTTCCCTCATAATACTCCTTGTTTCTTCATATCGAAATTTTCAGTGCTTTCAAAATTTTCTACTTTCAAAAGTGTAAGGTTCATTTTTTGTTTTCTTTTTAATTGTAATAACTTAATACAAATTCAGTAACTCTGTAACTATGTTGCCACTGCCTACATTTCCACATAAATTGGATTCTCTTTCATTACCTAATTAATTTTTAGAAGGGAAATTGTGTTTCCACATCTTGAAGTTTATCCATTATTGCTAAGAATATTTTGCATCCCTCGAGTTTTAAATCATTTTAGTTAAATATTGTTTTAGTTTAGAATGAAGCAATTTTTAGTTGTCTAAGTTATTCTACATTTATCTAATATGTAAATCTACAGTTACAATTTATTTGAAATATATAATCAAGAGTTTAAAGGTTAAGCTAAATAAGATAAAACTGAGTTATATTCTATCTTGCTACATTTGGACATGCAATTGTCTTTAAAACCCTGAATTATAAAAAATGATTAAGATTACCCTGATTTAAAAATGGATAATACTGAAGCATGAAGGAAAAATGTTTAGGCAGAGGAAAATGGGGTGGGGTAGTGGCACTAACTACTGGCTCTGCAAAGGTCCAATGACAAGAGAGCTTGGGGAAAGAAACATGACCCCAAACAGAGTGACTGAAAGTATTTCTGGATTATCAAAGAAAAGAGTTCAAGTTTCAGAGAAATAAATGAAAGATTAGGGAAGAGGTAAACAAAAGCAGACTTTGAGACACTCTGTAACCATTCAAGGACATTGAACTTCATCCCAAATCAGTGGTTCTCAAGCTTGAGTGTGTATCAAAATCAACTGAAAGTTCTGTTAAGGCAGTGCGGGTACCCACCTCCAGAGTTCCTGATACAGTAGGTTTTGGGTGGGGGCAGAGTATCTGCAGGTTTAATTGATTCCCAGGAAATGTTAATGCTGTTGATTCAAAGACTGCACTTTTAGAAACTGTTCTAAGAGAAACCTCTGAAGAACTTTCAAGAGGGGAGAGACTTGTTCTTTGGAAAACTCACTTTTGCTGTTGAGTAGAAAATAGATTCAAGAGGAGAAAATGTGGAGGATGCCAAGAAGCAGTTTCTGTAGTAAAGACAAGACAGCAGAGAAGGAAAAAAGCAGAGTCTGGAACTCTTGACAGGTGGATGTCACAGATTGTTCTCAAGGTTCTGGCTTGAACACCTGGGTGAATGGTTGACATTACCTGCAATAGCACTGGCAAAGGAACCACTTCCAGGGAGAGGACAGTGTGGGACATGTAAAGGTTGAGTGCTAGGGGTATTCTGGTAAGGGTTTCACACCTGTTCTCTGTGGGGAGAGGAAAGTCCTGGTTTGTAGACCTTGCTAATTTACATGGGGTAAACACTCCCTCTGTGGCCAATGTGATGTGGCAGAAGAGGGAAGAGATGTGCAGTAATACACCATTATGTAGCAGTCCCACCACAAAAATACAAAGCCAAATTCTGGATAGGAGTGCTGCATAGGAGTTGTGGGTACACTTAGGAGCATAGTAAGTCACAGATACAATGGTAATTTTCAGTAAATAAGCAAACCACAGGCAAGGGTCTGTTTGTGACACCAGATCCCAGTCTAGGTGAGCCCATGAGTAACCAAGGTGGTAGGAGTATCAGTCTCAAAAGATGTGCAAAGAGAGGTGTGGACAGGGGCAGTCCTCAAAGAAAAGGAAGTCACAATGGATATATAGGAGATCAGTTATCAGATAGCAGACTCTTGGCAACCCGTTATGGTTCAAGGCCAGTGTTCTTCTCTCCCTAGAAAAGCAGTAGCTAGAAGTATGCAGTGACTTAATATCAAGGAATAGAGATATTAGCCCATCTAAACAAGAGCTGTGGTATGAGGCAGAAGCTGAAGTAAGATAAGGAGGTCATTCAATGAATATGGTTTTAAGAAAAGTCAAAAACCTACTTGCCCAGACTGTTGTCCAAGGGATATCACCAGCAAGGACAAAAATGCCAGGCTGGATAACACTGGTATGAATCCAGGCATTGGATCAGGATGGACCCTAGGGTCTAAGATATTTAGGAGAGGATATGCTTTCCAGGTAAGGCTAAAAGAGGTTTTTAGAGGCTGGGAATCAAGCAGAATGTAATAATTTTACAGCTCATTTAAACTAGTCCGTCTTGATTATCCTGCAGAACATCTCATCCTCATGTATTATCACTGTTCATGAGCAAGCAGTTCTTACTCCTAGGACAGAGAAGAAATGTGCTTTATTTAAATGCAGTTTTTGTATGCGTTGCTTATGCTCACTGGTTAGTAGATTTCGTGTATAACGAAAATATAATAAATCATAGGCACCCTCAAGTCCTAAATACAGAGAGTTTCAGTGTCCTAATGTTTTTGAAACTATGTATTTGAGTAGTCAAAAATCATCAGTCTACCTTGTAGATGCCATAGTAAATAAATTCAATGAATCAACTGCAAATTTATCTGAATTGATAGGAAGAAGGAAGCAAGACAATGTTGTTTTCTATATATTGCACTCTTTTAGACTATTTTGCATGAAAATCCTGTATACTCAACTAAAAAGCATAAAAAATGTCTTGGTCTAGTTCTTGTACTGAAACAAATCATTTTAGCTTCCTATTATTTGGATATTTATTGCACTTACATCAGTCCAAATAAATTTAATTTGTTTTAAAGCAATAGGAAATTTCAAAAACCAATTTTATATATTTCCATTAAGAAAAAACTAATAGAAGGAACTGTCTATCCAAAATAACATAAAAGACTCAAGGATTTCAGAATGCTGCTGTAAGCAGAGAAAAAAATGTTTTGTTTTCCCTAGCACCTATTTTCATTTTTTCTCTTTCTTTCTTCCTTCCTTCCTTCCTTTCTTTCTTTCTTTCTTTCTTTCTTTCTTTCTTTCTTTCTTTCTTTCTTTCTTTCTTTCTTTCTTTCTTTCTTTCTTTCTTTCCTTCCTTCCTTCCTTCCTTCCTTCCATCCTTCCTTCCTTCCTTCCTTTCTTCCTTCCTTCCTTCCTTCCTTCCTTTTCTAATTTTTAATTTCTGAGGTACATGTGCAGGATGTGCACATTTGTTACATAGGTAAACACGTGCCATGGTGGTTTGCTGCACCTATCAATCCATCACTTAAGTGTTAAGCCCAACATACATTAGCTATTTTTCCTGATGCTCTCCCTCCCTCTGCCACCCGCTTCCCCGGAGAGGCCCCAATATGTGTTGTTCCCCTCGCTGTGTCCGTATGTTCTCATTGTTCAGCTCCCACTTTTGAGTGAGAGCATGTGGTGTTTCATCTTCTGTTCCTGCATTACTAGCACTTATTTTCTAGCACCCTTTGTTGTTTTTACCTAATTTGGAGACCGTTTCTTTAAAAAGGAAAAAAAAAAAAAATCAGTTATTCCATTTGGTTTCTATAGTAACAAAAACTAATTTCTGGGTTTCTTCATGAGCTATGATCATGTTGAAACCAAAGAGCACTCATGGGTCTTGCAAAATTCATAAAGTCCTGAACAAATAGGACTGCCATCTTCTGGCATTTGTCTGAAATGACTGATAATTGTACCAATTCTGCATTGTAATCGTAAGATTTTTATCCTCACTTTTCACCTGCTATTGTTTAACAAAGCATGACATAGTACATGCTCAGACAGTTCTTGGGTGATTTCATCAACTTGCAAATAAGCCATTCGTCCCAAAGGGAACATGCAGAAGTGAGGATATCTTCATATAAATGTTTATTCCAGAAAGTTGGAAGTAAATACATTGGGTACTGAAAGGATCAAAATCTTTCTGCTTCCTTCAAGGGGTTATTTAATCCTTTTAGAATCAAAACAATTCAAAGCATGGGTTGTGCAGTTCAAGGGAGATTTCACCAGTGATTACTATTACAGTGTTTTTCTCTTATAGGAAAGAAGAGAAATAGGACTAATGGAAGAGGGCATATAGGATCTGGAGACTTCCTCCCACCCTTTACAGCTGACAGCAGTGAGTTATGAGGTGTTACAGAGTAAAACAGAGTTACCGTAAGAGCTGTCCAAATAACTTATGGCCTTGAATCACAACACCATCTTCAGAAGATAATTCATGTCATAAGCGAATGTTCAGTAATATGGATTTTCTCCAAAACACCATATTTAACAGGCAACATCATTGAGAGGTGAATTCAATGGCAGAGTGAATTATTTAATAGAATTGAACTATACTGTAACATTGAACAAGAACTGATTAAAATGTATGCATAGTTGATAAACAAACTTAAATACTGGATGTGAATAGCAAATAATAATCGGAATAAAATTTTAAGATCCTAGCCAAATCAAAGATTCAAAAGAGTTAACATTAATACAATTAGAATTTGGATATATTTCAACACTATCTTGTTATTACAGACATAATATTACATTAAATTTTAAATATATAATGCAGATGTTTATTCTACCAGAATAGTTTATTGTAGCAATATCTATTCATTACAAAATTAGGCACATAAATAATTACTTGAATAAATGAAAGGTTTTGTGAAAACCTTAATTTATAAATTAAAGGCTATGTGTAGCCTGCCTCCAAAAGTGAGCTAGAATCTGCTCAATAATTGATTAACTGAAATAACTATGTAACATTATAATATGCAAGGATAGTAATATATCATTATTAATTCTGTTTCAACAATATTACTACTATTTGTCTCAAATCTGAAAAAGACCAAAATGGATCTTTAAAGCATTCTTCACAGATTATTGCCTCCACAACAGGAGAGTTGGAATATTATAGAGTTGGAATATTATAATCAACCATTGTTCTTGGCTGTATGATCAGTATGACATTCTGTCCTAGTATAAATCCCCAACTCTGATCCATTGTTAAGTGTATCTGGTTTGTTTGCCCTCCATGTCTAAAGATACTTCTCTGCAATTGGTGATGTTACTATATTTCTCTGCACTCTGTTAATTTCAGGTTTCACTTTCCCTGAAATTTGAGAATTGGTCAGAGTGCTCTTGCTCTCTTTCCAGCTCAAGTAATTTTCCACCTCACAGACTTTCTCAATAAGAGAGTTAATTGTACCAGCCATAAATTTTATAGACAAGCAATGATTACAGTAAAAAAAAAGCACCTAGTAAAATTCTATATATCATATTGAATGTTCTCTGTGTTCAATTTTTTGCTAAATTATCCTTTGCATTCACCATCCTCTTTCAATTCTAACTCCAATACCCTAGTTCAGGTTCTCCCAGCTTTCATCCGTATTGTTCCAGGCATTAATCTCTAACTCATTTTCCTCACAACTTCTTCCCTCTACAAACCATTGTACATACTACTTTCATAGCAGTCACCTAAAGAAACAAGTCTGATTAAGTCAACAATTGTGCTCTGAAAGGGACACTAAGACAAGGTTCTGTGCTGCAAGTACAATTGTACAACAATTGGACCTTGTCTTAGTGTCCTTTTCAAAGCATGCAGTCTGACATCAACTTACCTTCTAAGTCCTATTTTCTCAATTCCACTTGGGAAGTCTATGCTCCAGCCAAAATGGACTCATCACCATTCCCAAGGCTTGAAATTTATATAATATTCCTTCCTTCATCCCATATCTCCACTTATTAAACTCTGACTATCCTTCAAGGCCCTACTTAAATGCAACCAGCTATTTATGCCTCTTCTAGTCACTCAGCATCAGGGAACACTCGATCCCTGCCTCTCTCATTTTTTGTACATTTGTTGAGATTTCTTTCTTTTTTTTTTAATTATACTTTAATTTCTGGGGTACATGTGCACAATGTGCAGGTTTGTTATATATGTATACATGTGCCATGTTGGTGTGCTGCACCCATTAACTCATCATTTCCATTAGGTATACCTCCTAATGCTATGCCTTCCCCCTCCCCCCACCCGGTGTGTGATGCTCCCCTTCCTCTGTCCAAGTGTTCTCATTATTCAATTCCCACCTGTAAGTGAGAACATGTGGCATTTGGTTTTCTGTTCTTGCGACAGTTTGCTGAAAATGATGGTTTCCAACTGCATCCATGTTCCTACAAAGGACATGAACTCATCCTGTTTTATGGCTGCATAGTATTCCATGGTATACATGTGCCACATTTTCTTAATCCAGTCTGTCATTGATGGACATTTGGGTTGGTTCCAAGTCTTTATTATTGTGAATAGTGCCTCAATAAACATACATGTGCATGTGTCTTTATAGTAGCATGATTTATAATACTTTGGGTATATACCCAGTAATGGGATGACTGGATCAAATGGTATTTCTAGTTCTAAACCCTTGAGGAATCATCACACTGTCTTCCACAATGGTTGAACTAGTTTACACTCCCACCAACAGTGTATTTCTCCACAGCCGTTCCAGCACCTGTTGTTTCCTGACTTTTTAATGATCGTC
>NW_016808372.1:115918-129670 GCF_001698545.2 Rhinopithecus bieti
TACTTGCTTTATGAATCTGGGTGCTCCTGTATTGGGTGCATATATATTTAGGATAGTTAGCTCTTCCTGATGAATTGATCCCTTTACCATTATGTAATGGCCTTCTTTGTCTCTTTTGATCTTTGATGGTTTAAAGTCTGTTTTATCAGAGACTAGGTTTGCAACCCCTGGGTTTTTTTGCTTTCCATTTGTTTGGTAGATCTTCCTCCATCCCTTTATTTTGAGCCTATGTGTGTCTCTGCACATGAGATGCGTCTCCTGAATACAGCACACTGATGGGTCTTGACTCTTTATCCAATTTGCCAGTCTGTGACTTTTAATTGGAGTGTTTAGCCCATTTACATTTAAGGTTAATATTGTTATGTGTGAATTTTATCCTGTCATTATGATGTTAGCTAGTTATTTTGCTCATTAGTTGATGCAGTTTCTTCCTAGCATTGATGGTCTTTACATTTTAGCATGTTTTTGCAGAGGCTGGTACTAGTTGTTCCTTTCCATGTTTAGTGCTTCCTTCAGGAGCTCTTGTAAGGTAGGCTCGGTGGTGACAAAATCTCTCAGCATTTGCTTGTCTGTAAAGGATTTTATTTCTCCTTCATTTATGCAGCTTAGTTTGGCTGGATATGAAATTCTGGATTAAAAATTCTTTTCTTTAAGAATGTTGAATATTGGCCCTCACTCTGTCCTGGCTTGTAGAGTTTCTGCTGAGAGATCCGCTGTTAATCTGATGGGCTTCCCTTTGTGAGTAACCCGACCTTTCTCTCTGGCTGCCCTTGATAATTTTTCCTGCATTTCAACTTTGGTGAATCTGACATTTATGTGTCTTAGAGTTGCTCTTCTCAAGGAGTATCTTTGTGTCGTTCTCTGTATTTCCTGAATTTGAATGTTAGGTTGGGGAAGTTTTCCTGGATAATATCCTGAAGAGTGTTTTCCAACTTGGTTCCATTCTCCCCATCACTTTCAGGTACACCAATCAGATGTAGATTTGGTCTTTTCACATAGTCCTATATTTCTTTCAGGCTTTGTTCACTTCTTTTTACTCTTTTTTTCTAAACTTCTCTTCTCACTTCATTTCATTCATTTGATCTTCAATCACTAGATACCCTTTCTTCCAGTTGATCGAATCGGTTACTGAAGCTTGTGCATTTGTCACGTAGTTCTCATGCCACGGTTTTCAGCTCTGTCGGGTCATTTAAGGACTTCTCTACATTGATTATTCCTTTCAGCCATTTGTCAAATCTTTTTTCAAGGTTTTTAGCTTCTTTGCGATGGGTTTGAACTTCCTCCTTCAGCTCAGAGGTTTGGTTGTCGGAGGCTTCTTCTCTCAACTCATCAAAGTAATTATCCATCCAGTTTTCTTCTGTTGCTGTTGAGCAGCTGTGTTCCTCTGGAGAGGGAGAGGTGCTCTGATTTTTAGAATTTTCATCTTTTCTGCTCTGTTTTTTCCCCATCTTTGTGGTTTTATCTACCTTTGATCTTTGATGATGGTGACGTATAGATGGGGTTTTAGTGTTGATGTCCTTTCTGTTTGTTAGTTTTCCTTCTAACAGTCAGGACCCTCAGCTGCAAGTCTGTTGGAGTTTGCTGGAGGTCCACTCCAGGCCCTGTTTGCCTGTGATCAACAGTGGAGGCTGCAGAAGAGTGAATACTGCTGAACAGCAAATGTTGCTGCCTGATTGTTCCTCTGGAAGCTTCATCTCAAAGGGGTACCTGGCCGTGTGAGGTGTCAGTCTGACCCTATGGGAGGGGGCCTCCCAGTTAGGCTGCTTGGTGGTCAGGGACCCACTTGGGGAGGCTGTCCACTCTCAGGTCTCAAACTCTGTGCTGAGAGAACCACTTCTCTCTTCAAAGCTGTCAGACAGGGACATTTAAATCTGCAGAGGTTTCTGCTATCTTTTGTTTGGCTATGCCCTGTCCCCAGAGGTGCAGTCTACAGAGCCAGGCAGGCCTCTTTGAGCTGTGGTGGGCTCCACCCAGTTTGAGTTTCCTGGCTGCTTTGTTTACTTAGTCAAGCCTCAGCAATGGCAGATGCCCCTCCCCCAGTCTTGCTGCTGCCTTACAATTTGATCTCAGACTGCTGTGCTAGCAATGAGGGAGGCCCTGTGGGCATGAGACCCTCCGAGCCAGGCACAGGATATAATCTTCTGGTGTGCCGTTTGCTAAGACTCTTGGAAAAGCACAGTATTAGGGTGAGAGTGACCTGATTTTCCAGGTGCTCTGTGTCACAGTTTCGCTTGGCTAGGAAAGGGAATTCCCTTACCTCTTCCACTTTCTGGGAGAGGTGATGCCTCACCCTGCTTTGGTTCTCACTCAGTGGGCTGCACCGACTTTCTGACACACTCCATTGAGATGAACCCGGTACCTCAGTTGGAAATGCAGAAATCACCCATCTCTGTGTCACTCACGCTGGGAGCTGTAGCCTGGATATGTTCCTATTCAGTCACCTTGGAACCGCACTGATCTTTCTTGAGATTTCTAACACATTTCTCAAAATACTACAATTCTGTGTTTAATTCAACTCAGCTACCAAATTTATTTTATTTACCCTTTCTTTCACAAATTCTATAAACACTTGAGCAGCTACTAAATCTCAGTCCCCATATCAGGCAGTGGTGATAGAGATATGCACATGCTAGAACAGATTTGTTCTCACATGGAACTCACATTGTAGAGGAAAACAGACCATAAACAAGGTAATAAATAAACAAAAAGTCTAGATACTGAGACAAGTTTTAAAGGAAATAAACTTGCTTATATAAATGTGAAAGATTCTTTTACCTTGGGCAGAAGAGATGATACATCTGAGACTTGAAAAGTGAGGATTTAAAGTGGAGGATGGCTCTGGATTAGATGCTGTCAGAAAGTAAAAGTAATTGTATGATTGAGTATGTTAATAAACTGGACCCAGAAGGGGAGGTGGAGTAAGACGGTGGAATAAAAAGCCCCACTCCTCATCCTTTCCTCTACAAGGACACCAAATTAACAGTTATTTACACAGAAAAGAAAAAAAATAGTCCTTTATAAGAATCAAAAATCAGGTGAACACTCATAGTACCTGGTTTAAACTTCAGATTGCTGAAAAAATGCACTGAAGAGATAGAAAAAAAACAGTATTGAATCACCAACACCACTTCTCCCCGTGGTGGCATGGTGCAGAGAGCCTCTCTGGGTGCTATGGAAGGGAGAGCACAAGAATTACAAATCACTGAAGGAAGATCAGACCAAACTCAACTGATGCGAGCCCATGGAGGGAGCATTTAAATCAGTCCTAGCCAGGGTGAATTGCCAATCTCAGTGTTCCGAACTTGAGTGCTCACAAATGTCACTACTCAGGGCCAAAAGGCTTTAGGTCTCTAAGTAAATTTCAAAAGTAGTCTCGGCTATATGGAACAGAACTCTTCAGCAAGTCCTACTGCTGAACTAAACCCAGAGACAGTGAACTGAGAAGGCAAGAAATGTACACCAGCTGGGGAGGCTAAAGGAGGGCGTGCATCAACCCTCCCTAGCCCCAGGCTGCACAGTTCATGACTACAAAAGAGACCTCTTCCCTCCACTTGAGGAGAGGAGAGGGAAGAGTGAGAAGAACTTTGTTTTGGATACCAGCTCAGCCACAACAGGATAGGGCCAGAGTTAGAGTCATAAGGCCCCTTTGCAGGCCATAGGTCCCAGATGACATTTTAGACATCCCCTGGGCCAGAAAGGAACCCATTGCTTTAAAGCAAAGGGCCCAGTCTTTCCATAATTCATCACCTGCTAACTGAAGAGCCCTTGGTCCCTGAACACCAGCAATGACACCCAGGTACTGTATCAAGGGCACTGGTGAACCTCTGAGAATTGCTGGCTTCAGGTGACACTCAGCACATTGCCAGCTATGGTGGCTATAGGACAAAACTCCTTCTGCTTGAGAAAAGCAGAAGGAAAGTAAAGGAGATTAGCTTTGTACCTTAGGTATCAACAATGCCACTGGGGTATAGAGCACCATGTGGGCTCTTGGCGTCCCTGATTCCAGAACTTGACATTGGGTGGTGTTTCTGTACCTACCCTGGGCCAGAGAGAGGAGCTGCCCTGAAGGATGAGTCCCAGGCCAGGCAGTACTCACAACAAGCTGACTTAAAAGACCTTGGGCCTTAAGAAAACATTTGTGGTAGTCTGACAGTACTCTCGAGGCAAGGTAGCAGCTGTGGGGTAAGTCTCCTCTGCATTTGAAAGGGGTGGGAAGAGTGGGAAGGACTGCATCTTCTGGCTTCAGTGCCAGCTCAGCCACAGTATAATGGAATACCAGGCACACTTCTAAGGTTTTTAACTGTAGTACCAGACTCCCAAGTGGCACTTCTGAGCCCACTCAGGGCCCAGGGAATCATGCCAACAAGAAGGGAAGGACACACAACTGGTTGGCTTTGCTACCTGCTGATTGTAGAGCCCAGGGCTTTGAGTAAACATTAGGCATTAACCCAGGAGTGATTACAGCAGGCCTTGGGTGAGACCCAGCAATGTCCTGGCTTCAGTCTATCCCAGTGCAGTTGTAGTGGTGGTCACAGGGTTATATGTGTCACTCATCCTTCACCTTTAGAGGCTCAGAACAGAGACAGCGATTTTGTATGTTTGGGAGAAAATAGGAGATGAGAACAAAAGTCTCTGCCTGGTAATTCAGAGAATTATCCTGGATCTTGCCCAAGACCATCAAGGTGGTACCTCTAGGAGTCTGCAAGAACCAAAGTGTTATTGTGTTTGCAGTACCACCTAAACCAGAAAAAAGTTAGACCATAATACCCAAGTGCTTTCAAATATCTGGAAGACCTTCCCAAAAAGGACAGCAATAAATAAGCCCAGAGAGTGAATACTACAGTAAACACCTAACTCTTCAATGCCCAGATACTAAAGAACATCTACTAGCATCAACACCATCAAGGAAAACATGGCCTCACCAAATGAACTAAATAAGGCACCAGGGATCAATCTTGGAGAAACAGAGTTATGTGCCCTTTCAGACAGAAAATTCAAAATAGCTGTGTTGAGAAAATGCAAAGAAATTCAAGAAAACACAGAGAAGGAATTTGAATGCTATTGAATAATACATTTAAGGAAAAGAGATTGAAATAATTAAAAAGAATCAAGCAGAAATTCTGGAGCTGAAAAATGGAATAGGCACACTGAAGAATGCATCAGCGTCGTTTAATAGAATGGATTAAGAAGAAGAGAGAATTTATGAGCTTGAAGACAAGCTATTTCAAAATACACAGTCAGAAGAGGAAAAAAAAAAAAAAAAAAAAAAACAATGAAGCACACCCACAGAATCTACAAAATAGCATCCACAGGGCAAATCTAGGAGTTATTGGCCTTAAAGAGGAGGTAGAGAAAAAGATAGAGGTAGAGTGTTTATTCAAAGGGATAATAACTGGCAACTTCCCAAACCTAGAGAAAGATATTAATCTGCAAGTGCTAGAAGGTTATAGAACACCAAGCCAGTTTAACTCAAAGTGATTACCTCAAGGCATCTAATAATCAAATTCCCAAAGGTCAAGGATAAAGAAAGAATTCTAAAAACAGCAAGAGAAAAGAAATAAAAAACATAAAGTGTAACTCTAATATATCTGACAGTAGACTTTTTGGTGGAAACTTTACAGGCCAGGAGAGTGGTATGACATATTTAAAGGTCGAAGGAAAATAACTTTTACCCTAAAATAGTATATCTGGCAAAAATATCCTTCAAACATGAAGGAGAAATAAAGACTTTCCCAGACAAGCAAAAACTGAGGGATTTCATCAATATCAGACCTGTCCTACAAGAAAGACTAGAGGAAATGCTTCAATCACAAAGAAAATGACATTAATGAGAAATAATCACCTAAAGTACAAAACTTACTGGTAATAGCAAGTACATACAAAAAAAAACAGAATATTATAACATTGCAGCTGTATATGTAAACTATCCTTTTCCTAAGTAGAAAGACTAAATAATGAACCAATCAAAAATGACAACTACAACTTTTCAAGATAGAGTCAGTGCAAGAATATTTAAGCAAAAACAACAAAACGTTAAAAAACAGACGGATGAAGTTGAGGTAAGTTTTTATTAGTTTGTATTTGGTTTGTTTATTTACCCAAATAGTGTTATTATCAAGTTAAAATAATGGATCACAAGATAGTATTTGCAAGCCGCATGGTAACCTCTAACCAGTAAATATACAATGGATGCACAAAAAATAAAAAGCAAGAAACTAAATTATATCATCAGAGAACATCATCTTTACTAGAGGCAGACAGAAATAAAAGAAAGAACAGAAGGCCACAAAACAACCAGAAAACAAATAATAAAATGGCAGGAGTAAGTCCTTATCAATAATAGCATTAAATGTAAATGGAATAAACTCTACAATCAAAAGGCATAGAGTGGCTGAACGGATGAAAAAAAACAAGACTCACTGATCTGTTGCCTACAAGAAACACACTTCACATATAAAGACACAGATAGACTGAAAATAAAAGGATAGAAAAAGATATTTCATGCCAATGGAAACCATAAAAGAGCAGGAGTCGCTATATCAGACAAAATAGATCTCAATACAAAACCTATAAAAAGAGGCAATGATGGTCACTATGTAATGATAAAGAGCTCAATTCAGCAAGAGGATGTAGCAATCTTCAATACATATGCACCCAACACTGGAGCATCAGTAAAGGAAATATTATTAGAGCTAAAGAGAGCAATAAGCCCTGATATAATAATAGCTGGAGACTTCAACACCTAACTTTAAGCATTGAACAGATCATCCAGAAAGAAAATCAAAAAGAAAAAAGATCAGGTTTAATCTGCATTATAGACCAAATAAATCTAATGGATATTTACAGAATATTTCATCCAAGAGCTGCAGAATATACAGTCTTTTCCTCAGCACATGGATCATTCTCAAGGATACACCATATATTAGGTCACAAAACAAGTCTTAAAACATTCAAAAAATTGAAATAATACCAGGCCTCTGCTCTGACCACAATGGAATAAAACCAGAAATTAATAACAAGAGGAATTTTGGAAACTATACAAATACAAGAAAATTAAACAATACACTTCTGATGACTAGTCAGTCAATGAAGAAATTAAAAAGAAAATTAAAAATTGTCTTGAAACAAATGATAATGGAAACACAATATATCAAAACCTATGGGATACAGCAAAAGCAGTATTAAGAGGCAGTACTAGGCTGTAAGTGCCTACATCAAAAAAGACAGAAAACTTCAAATAAACAACCTAACAACGTATACTAAATAACTAGAAAGCTAGAGCAAACCAAGCCCAAAATTAGTAGAAAAATGAAATAGTAAAGATTAGAGCAGAAATAAACAAAATTAAAATTAAAAATAGAAAAGATCAATGAAACAAAAGGTTGATTTGTTTGAAAAGTTAAACAAAATTGACACACCTTTAGTCAATCAACTAAGAAAAAAGAGAGAATATCCAAATAAGTAAAATCAGAAATGAAAAAAGAGACATTACAACAGGTACTGTAGAAATCAAAAGGATCATCAGTGGCTATTGTGAGCAACTATATACCAATAAATTGGAAAATCTAGAAGAAATTGAAAAATGTCTAGATGCATACAACCTACCAAGATTGAACCAGGAAGAAATCCAAAACCTGAACACACCAATAACAAAAAGATCAAAGCCTCCCAGTAAAGAAAAGCCATCATGATGGCTTTACTACTGAATTTTACCAAACATGTAAAGAAAAATTAATACCATTACTACTCAACCAATTCTGGAGGGAATACTTCCAAACTCATTCTATGAGGCCAGTATTACTCTGATACCAAAGCCAGACAAAGACACATCAAATAAGAAAACTACAAGCCAATATCTCTGATGAATATTGATGCAGAAATCCTCAAAAATACCATCAAATCAAATTCAATAATACAATGGAAAGATCATTCATCATGACCAAGTGGGATTTATTTCTGGGATGCAATGATGGTTCAATATAGGCAAATCAATCAGTGTAATACATCATATCAACCAAATGAAGGGTAAAAACCGTATGATCATTCAACTGCTGCTGAAAAAGCAGTTAATGAAATTCAACATCCCTTCATGATAAAATTCTCAAAAAACTGGGACTAGAAGGAACATAATAAAAACCATGTATGACAGACCCAGAGCTAGTGTCATATTGAATGGGGAAAAACTGAAAGCCTTTCCTCTAAAATCTGGAATATGACAAGGATGCCCACTTTCACTGCAGTTATTCAACATAGTACTGAAAGTCCCAGCGAAAGCAGCTAGACAAGAGAAATAAATAAAGAGGCTTCAAAGGGAAAGAAAGAAGTCAAATTATCTTTGTTTACTTATGATAAGATCTTATATTTGGAAATACCTAAAGACTATCTAAAAACTATTAGAACTGATAAACAAATTTAGAAAATTTGCAGGATACAAAATCAACATACAGAAATCAGTACCATTTCTATATGCCAACAGTGAGAAATCTGAAGAAGAAATCAAGAAAGCAATCTCATTTACTGTAGTCACACATAAAACTGAACACCTAGGAATTAACTTAACCAAAAAAGAGAAAAACCTCTATAATGGAAATTTGAAAACATTGATGAAAGAAATTGAAATGGACAACAAAAAATTGAAAAGTATTCCATGCTTATGGATTGCAAAAATCAATATTGTTAAAATGTCCACACTCCCCAAAGCAATCTACAGATTCAAAGCAATTCCTATCAAAATACCAATGACATTATTCACAGAAACAGAAAACAATACTAAAATTTACATGTACTGACAAAAGACCCAGAATAGCCAAAGCTATCTTGAGCAAAAAGCACAAAACTGGAGGAATCTCATTACCTGACTTCAAATTATACTACAGAGCTATAGTAACCAAAACAGGATGGTATTGTCATAAAAACAGACACATAGACCAAGAAAAAAGAACAGAGTACCCACAAACAAATCTGCACACCTATAGTGAACTCATTTTCAACAAAATTGCCAAGAATATACATTGGGATAAAGATCATCTCTTCAACAAATGGTGCTGGGAAAACTGGATATTCAAATGCAGATGAATGAAACTAGATCCCTGTCTGTCACTATATACAAAAGCCAAATAAAAGTGGATTAAAGACTTAAATCTAAGGCCTCAGAATATAAAACTACAATCCAAAAACGTTCTGGAAAATCTCTAGGACATTGGTCTGGGCAAAACATTTTTGAGTGATATCTCAAAAGGATAGGCAACTAAAGCAAAAATGGACAAATGGGATCACATCAAGTTAAAAAAAACTTTGGCACAGCAAAGGAAGCAGTCAACAAAGTGAAGAGATAACCCACAGAACGGGAGGAAATATTTGCTTATTCCAAACTACCCATCTGGCAAGAGACTAGTGACCAAAATATATAAGGAACTCAAACAACTCCAAAGGAAAAAAATCAAATCATCTGATCAAAAAATGCACAAATGATTTGGATAGACATTTCTCAAAAGAAGACATACAGATGGCAAACAGGTAATTGAAAAGGTACTCAATATCATTGATTATCAGGGAAATGTAAATCAAAACTACAGTGAGATATCATTTCATGCCAGTTAAAATGGCTTATATCCAAAAGACAGGCAATACCAAATGAACAAATGCTGGCAAGGATGTGAAGAGAAGGGAACTCTCACACACTGTTGGCAGAAATGTAAATTAGTATGACCACTATGGAGAACAATTTGCAGGTTCCTCAAAATAACTAAAAATAGAGCTACCATATGATCCAGCAAACCCACTGCTGAGTGTATACCCAAAAATAAACACATCAGTATTTTGAAGAGATATCTGCACTCCTGTGTTTGTTGCAGCACTCTTTACAATAGCTAAGATTTGGAAGCAACCTAAGTGTCCATCAACAGTTGAATGGATAAAGAAAATGTGGTACATATACACAATGGAGTACTATTCAGCCATAGAGAAAGAATGAGATCCTGTCATCTGCAACAACTTGTATGGAACTAGACGTCATTATGTTACATGAAATAAGCCAGGGACAGAAAGACAAACATTGCATGTTCTCACTTATTTATGGGATCTAAAAATCAGAACAAATGAACTCATGGACATAGAGTAGAATGATGGTTACCAGAGGCTGGGAAGGGTAGCAGGGTGTGGTGGGGGAGGGGGAGGGATGGTTAATGCAAAGAAAAAAGAGTTAGAATGAATAAGACTTACTATTTGAAAGTGCAACATGGTAACTGTAGTCAATAATAACTTAATTGTACATTTTTTAAAAGAGTGTATTTAGGTTTTTTGTAACTCAAAGGATAAATGCTTGAGGAGATCGATTTACCCCATTCTCCATGATGTGCTCATTTCACATTGCATGCCTGTATCAAAACATCTCATGTATCCCATAAATATATGTACCTACTATATACCCACGAAAATTAAAATCAAAAAATAATTAAAAGATAAAATAAACTAGAACCAGACAAGCACTGTAATTGAAAAAGAAGCAGCAGCTACTCATTTTAGCCTGGATAGAGGGCTTTAGAGTAATTTCCGTGGCTTCGACAATGTGCATGCTTTGTGTTCAGATATTACTACACCATGGTATTGTTTTTTCTCTGTTCATCCCGTCACAGCACTGCCTTGTCTGATGTTAATATTTTGCCAAATTGTTTATGCTCAACAGAAGAACACAGAGGTCTAGCTAAGGGCACCTCCTGCATATCAGACAATATTTTTGTCTTTCTCACAGGTTATTCTATATAGTTGCTGTGGATTTCCATAGCTTAGTTAGTTTGTTTGAATATACACAATAAGTTTTCCCCAAACCTCTGTTAGGACAACAGTGGCTACCCCTCTTAGAGGTAGGCAAATGCACCAAGCCTTAGACATAATGTTTAATCACTATTGCACAATTGACACCCAAGAAGAACTTATCAGAGCCCTTCTCAGGGACTATGTCTGGGTGAGGAAATATATCTCATTCCTCTGATGTTTTTAACCTAGGGCTGCCTGAGATCCTGTGGACTGACACTTGAAAAAAGGATAGCAGTACATTTTTCTTAAAAGAAACAGAGATAAGAAATTAATACTAAGTTCAGAAGTAATCTATAGGCTTGGATACAGCTTTTCCTAAAGTCCTAACCCACCCTTAGATTTCCCAATCATATGAGACAATGTGATTTATCAGTAAATTATTTTTAAAATTGCATTGTAATTAAATTTCTGCCATTTGTAGTCAAACACATCTAGAATAAAGTATAAATACCACATACATAAGTAAAAGTTCCCCGTTCAAGAACTGAAGATTAACTATTAACACTAGTGCATAATCTATCAACCAGTCCTGGCATATACACTTCCATTTATATCTTATATTTGACCACTTCTCCCCACATTGCCCCCACGCAGATAAAACACATTAACGATATATCATTTTCATGTGCAATAGCAGTGGGTTCCTTACTTCACTATTTCTTTCTACTCTGTTCTCCACACAGCAGTCAAAATAATCTTTAATAAATATAAATAATAAAAATCCATTGGCTTGGTTAAAATTCTTCAAAACTTCCAACTTCACCTCAAATAGATTCCAAAGTCTGTCATGACCAGATCACTCTTCACCTCCGAAACCTCATTTCATTTTACGCTTCACTTCATCCACTCTGCCTCAGCTACACTGGGTTCCTTTTGACCCATCAAATATATACTAGTGTTTTTTGCCATCAAGACTTTATATGAATGAATTCTTCTACCTGGAACATTTTCCTAGCTACTACAGTTCCCTCATCCCCATC
The DNA here is from genome assembly GCF_001698545.2 of Rhinopithecus bieti. Classification (NCBI taxonomy): domain Eukaryota; kingdom Metazoa; phylum Chordata; class Mammalia; order Primates; family Cercopithecidae; genus Rhinopithecus; species Rhinopithecus bieti. The sequence continues at coordinate 127,714 of NW_016808372.1, forward strand.
TCTATCTCCCTAGGAATCAGAGAGATCTCCTAAAGGTGCAAGTGATGTATAAAACAATATCGATAATAAAAGAATTTTCAAAACAACCATACTGTAAGGCTTCTTCTCATGCTTCCTCTCGATTTAAATATCAGCATTTTTCCCATTCCCACTCCCACATTGTCACTCTCTTTCACAGCCACAGTACTCTATTTTTTTAAAAAAGCACCAGTCTCACCTTATAATTATAAATATTTTGGAAATTTTTTGGTAATAGTATCTCTGCCACACTTATTTATAAGGTCTGTGAAGACTGGACACTTTAACTATTTAACATTTGCTTCTGTCTATATTTCTTGCCTAGTGCTCCAGTTTCCATTTAGTATAGAAATTCTTAATATGTTTGCCAGGGTGTGTTGCTGACAACTAAAGATTCTCTTACCAAGTCTATTTTTTTCACACCGTATACCCAAACTTAATAGAGCACCTATTGTAGATTTTTTGTTCCATAATATTTTGCTGTTTCTTATAGAAAATGTAAATCTAAGACTTATTGCTATAATACTTCACCAAAAAAAACTAGAAAAGTAATCAAATCAACATAGTTAAAGACAGACTCTACAAACAAGTTCAGGCAAAGAAACTCATTATAAGACTTTTTTATCTGAGGCAGAGAGAGATTTTGAAATCCAGGAAACTAGTGATTTTGCATCTGGTCAGGCCTTTTATCATCTGGAGATTTTGAGATTAAAATCAACATGATCAAATATAAGTAGTCATAGTAGACCACTGTGCAGAGTAATAGTTGGTTTTCAAGAATTTCACAGGCTTAAATTGCATGGTTTCTACATGTTTTCCTTACTACTTGAGTCTCCTGAGTAGTTTAATGTAAAAAATGTTGTCTTAAGAAATTTAATCTTGGAGTTCCAAAATACAGTTTTTTTTTTTTTTAATCTCTAACATGGATCATAACAAAAGAAAAGGAAAGATGACCTATCAAGAAAAATGCTCCAGACACTGAAGCTGTACATTGTAATATATTACTAAGAAACCTGTACAGTAGTTTCTTGTGGAGACTTTAAGGGTGAGATACCACAGTTCTCCTACTAGTGGTTTAGGTGTCATCTAACACTCAGATAAAGCTTCACACAGATTATGGTTCTAGCAAACTACAGTTGTTGAAAACCTAATGCAATGAATCTGTAAGTAACCACCTTGCTCAAAATCGGTTATCAAAGCTACGATTTAAATGCCATTTTACCTTGCAAGATTTAAGGATCTGGGCTGGGCGCGGTGGTTCAAGCCTGTAATCCCAGCACTTTGGGAGGCCGAGACGGGCGGATCACGAGGTCAGGAGATCGAGACCATCCTGGCTAACATGGTGAAACCCCGTCTCTACTAAAAAACAACAACAACAAAAAAAAACTACAACAGGAAGATGGCCGAATAGGAACAGCTCCAGTCTCAAACTCCCAGCGCGAGCGACACAGAAGACCGGTGATTTCTGCATTTTCAACTGAGGTACTGGGGTCATCTCACTAGGGAGTGCCAGACAATCGGTGCTGGTCAGCTGCTGCCGCCTGACCAGCGAGAGCTGAAGCAGGGTGAGGCATCACCTCACCTGGGAAGTGCAAGGGGGAAGGGAATCCCTTTTCATAGCCAGGGGAACTGAGACACACAACACCTGAAAAATCGGGTAACTCCCACCCCAATACCGTGCTTTAAGCAAACGGGCACACCAGAAGAATATATCCCTCACCTGGCCGGGAGGGTCCCACGCCCACGGAGCCTCCCTCATTGTTAACACAGCAGTCTGCAGCGATCTAACCTCAAGGCAGCAGCGAGGCTGGGGTAGGGGCACCCGCCATTGCTGAGGCTTAAGTAGGTAAACAAAGCCGCTGGGAAGCTCCAACTGAGTGAAGCTCACAGCAGGTCAAGGAAGTCTGCCTGTCTCTGTAGACTCCACCTCTGGGGACAG
>NW_016808372.1:131173-177224 GCF_001698545.2 Rhinopithecus bieti
TGGGAGGGATTGCATTGGGGAGTTATACATGATATAAATGATGAATTGATGGGTGCTGACGAGTTGATGGGTGCAGCACACCAACATGGCACAAATATACATATGTAACAAACCTGCACGTTATGCACATGTACCCTAGAACTTAAAGTATAATTAAAAAAAAAAAAAGAAGAAAAAATAAATAAATAAAGTACTTAAAAATGAAAAAAAAAAAAAAAAAAAAAAAAAAAGAAAAAACTAGCCGGGCGAAGTGGTGGGTGCCTGTAGTCCCAGCTACTCGGGAGGCTGAGGCAGGAGAATGGCGTAAACCCGGGAGGTGGAGCTTGCAGTGAGCTGATATCCTGCCACTGCACTCCAGCCCGGGTGACAGAGCGAGACTCCGTCTCAAAAAAAAATAAAAAATAAAAAAATAAAATAAAATAAAAAAGATTTAAGGATCTGAAGAGGAGACCCTAAGTTAAACTTGCAAAGGACAGTCCCAAGTTATCCTAATGTGTTCTATTTCACATTTATCCCAAGGTTGATTATTTCCCCCCTTACTAGTATTTTGCCAATGTTTACATCTGGGAAACTTTATTTTTGTGTTTTTTATTACTTAACACAAGAACGTATAAAAGAATAACAGACCAGTCATGTTTATCTTCACCTTCATTTTCTGTGAGTTAATGAAACAGTCTCTCTAGATCAAGAACACATCTGGTATCCATATGTTAAAAAGCAAGAATGATAATTTTAGCTGTTCTCACTGCTGTCGCTTTATTATCCCTCAGCATTTTTAGATAATATGCATCCTAGTGACTAAGAAAACCACATGTCAGTAACAAAAAGTGGTAAATAGTGCAAATTATGAAACTTACAGCATTCAGAATTTCCTAATTTTGGATACAAGAACTAGATCAGATAGCTAAGTAATCACAACAACAAATGCCACAGCTGATCTAAGTCTCCGGCCTATGAATTCTAATCAGTCAACAATATTCAACCATAAAACATTTGAACCGGAAAATATATGACAGATTTTTCATAAATTTTATATATTACTTAGAAAGCAGATTGATCAATTTTATGAGTACCTTAACACTATCCTAGATTATATTGCATACTAACTTTTTTCCTTTTTTTCCACTTTGTAGAACTATCAGAAGAGAATACAGTCATTTTTTAGTTATAAATCCACAGAAAGGGAAGGGAACCTTCATGCAGGTATAACGGGAATCTGGATTGCCTTCCAGCTTCAGGGGAAGCATGATTCCCACATCATAAAGTGACTGCTTTAACCTACACAAAGGATTTTCAGGGGCATAAAAAATTGTTTCCTGATGAGCAACTGTGAGCTTTCTTCTCACTATAAACCACAAAGTATTTAAGAATAAGGCAAATCTAAAGGCACAAGCTTCTCGTGTGGCTTTCAGGACAGAGGTTCCAGTTGCACTTTATGCCTTTATTGTTTCTCCTAAAAGATATCATCCAAATGATATATTCTAAGAAACTTTAAGCTTTGAGAGGCCAAAAAAACAAATCTGTCAAATTCTATGGATTCCTGACCTGGAGGAATCCATGTTTATATCTGCATAGTACTGAAGAGGATATAGGCAGAGTATAAAACAATGATAAACTCAATACTTCATAGAATTGGATCAATTAAATCTAATTTCTATTCAAAAGAAGTGCTTCTGTTTTACATCAGGTAAGAAAGAAGGTTGTAGAATAATCCCTTGAGACATTCCACAAAATGTTTCCATTTTTTATTTTCAGGTTCTCCCTTTATCTCCCAACCCAGTACCATTCAACTTTTTTTTTTTAAATTATACTTTAAGTTCTAGGGTACATGTGCACAACGTGCAGGTTTGTTACATACGTATACATGTGACATGTTGGTGTGCTGCACCCATTAACTCATTATTTACATTAGGTTTATCTCCTAATGCTATCCCTCCCCACTACCCCCTCCCTATGACGGGCCCCAGTATGTGATGTTCCCCTTCCTCTGTCCAAGTGTTCTCATTATTCAATTCCCACCTATGAGTGAGAACATGTGGTGTTTGGTTTTCTGTTCTTGTGACAGTTTGCTGAGAATGATGGTTTCCAGCTGCATCCATGTCCCTACAAAGGACACAAACTCATCCTTTTTTATGGCTGCATAGTATCCCATGGTGTATATGTGTCACATTTTCTTAACCCAGTCTATCATTGATGGACATTTGGGTTGGTTCCAAGTATTTGCTATCATGAATAATGCCACAATAAGCATATGTGTGCACGTGTCTTTATAGCAGCATGATTTATAATCCTTTGAGTATATCCCCAGTAATGGGATGGCTGGGTCAAATGGTATTTCTAATTCTAGATCCTTGAGGAATTGCCACACTGTTTCCCACAATGGTTGAACTAGTTTACAGTCCCACCAACAGTGTAAAAGTCAACACTTTATATCATTTACAATTACTTAGTGAGCACCAACTACATTAAACTACATTCCAGGAAGTACTTAAGCCTTGGGGATATAGTATACACAGATAAATCCCTGCTCTTATAGGATTTGTATTTAAGATGAAGGAGAAAGACCATACAAGTAAGTAAAGAGACAAGATAAGTGCTATAAGTACATAATTCAGGGCAAAATAATATGATGAAATAATCTGGTTGGGCGCAGTGGCTCACACCTGTAATCCTAGCATTTTGGGAAGCCAAAGTGGGTAGATAACTTGAGCCCAGCAATTTGAGTCCAGACTGGGCAATATGGTGAAACCCTATCTCTACAAAAATTACAAAAATTAGCCAAGAGGGATGGCATGCACCTATAGTCCCAGGTACTCAGGAAGCTGAGGTGCGAGGATCACCTGAGCCTAGGGAGGCCAAGGCTGGACTGAGTCAAGATCATACCACTGCACTCCAGCCTGTGTAACACATATATATTTTACAACTGATGTGAGAGTACTACTATAGATTGATCATGGATAGCCTTTTTCGCAAGAGTTAGTCATGTGAACATCTGAGCAAAGAGAGCTATAGACACAAGACACAAGTATAAAGGCATGGAACTGGGAACTTTTTATGTGCTTAAGGAATACAAAAGAGTGCTGGTGAGACTGCAGTCCAATGAGCTAAGTGGGAAATGAATTTGAAAAGGGAGTCAGGAATCAAAATATGTAGACTAAACAAACAGCTTTCACTTTATTCTAAGTGTATTGAGAAGCAAAAATGTGACATGCTCTAATTTAGGCTTATCATGATTTTTGTTTGCAGGCTGGAATGTGGATTTAATTTGGGACTGGGTGAAAGCAGGGAGATTAGTTAAAAGGTTGTTGCATTAATCTAGGCAAAAAAAAATAGGTCACTTGTGTGTGACAACCATGGCAATGAGGAGATAGTGAAAATCTCAGGGTACACATACTTTGGAAGTAGAGTCAATCAACAGGACTTGCTGATAAATTAGATGTGGACGGGCAGAAAATGAGGAACTAAAAATGACACTCCTGAACTGAGTTTATGTTCCTTCAGTAAAGGGTAGAAATCATGACATTTACTAAAATACAAGAGGAAAGGATCAAGTTTGAGAACAATGAGTTAGCTGTAGACACACTAACTTTGAGATGACTGAAATATTCAGAGCAGATGTCCCAGTAGACAGAGGAATTTGCAGATCTGAACCATAGCTGTGCCCTCTTCAAGGCTCCACCCAACATCCTTGCCCCTTGCCTCTTGGGCAAATTGGCCTCTGAACTATAATTTGAAAATGAGTGTTACAATAACTCAACAACTGCAACCCATTTTTTCTCTTCTATTTTTTTTCTTTTTTTTTAAATGCTTTACTTTTTATTTTATCAGTTTTTTATTTTTTATTTTTTTTCTTTTTATTATACTTTAAGTTCTAGGATACATGTGCATAACGTGCAGGTTTGTTACATATGTATACTTGTGCCATGTTGGTGTGCTGCACCCATCAACTCGTCAGCACCCATCAACTCGTCATTTACATCAGGTATAACTCCCAATGCAATCCCTCCCCCCTCCCCCCTCTCTGTGATAGGCCCTGGTGTGTGATGTTGGTGGGATTGTAAACTAGTTCAACCACTGAACAATGAGATCATTTCTCTTCTATTTTCTTACCCTTTAGTGGAAATCTTCCTTTCCTTACTCCCAAAGACTTGAACTGTTCAGCTCAGGACACTGGAACATATTTCAACATAGCTTTGAGACTTCAAATTATTTATTAGTTGATGCTAAACATACCAACACTATGAAAAAGAGTTCACTCCTATCTCTGTTGTCTTAGTAATGACTGATGGTGAGTGCACTTCCGTTGGACTGCCTTAGTTTATACACTGACTTTGAGAGACCCAAACACAACTCATCTCTAGTTGGTTAATTCTACTTAAGTCTTACATTCCTCTTCAAAGTCTTCACTACAAATAAAAACAGTAAACAGTGTCTCCTTTATTTGTTTCATAAGTTGTGAGTCATTTTATGGAACAACCTACTGACTGCAATGATAAACAGCAGTTTCTAAAGTTTTCTAGAACCTTCATAAAAGAATGCATCAAAGACAGCTAACAGTCTATACTAAAACAAGAGAATGCTCTTTGAAATACATAAAAGCTATCATATATAACATTTTGCATATACTTCCCTGATAAAGAAAAGCACCCAATAAAATAAGCTCTCATTAGTTATATTTCTGATTTTTTTACTCTATGACTTTTTTTTTTTTTTTTTTGCTTAAAAAAAGCCAATTTCTGCCTTTTCACAAGGAATTATATATAGAGGCAATTTCTTTGATATACCTGTTCTTGTTTTTGTCTCTTACCTTCTATATCTAATTAGAAGATCTACAAAAGCATCACTGATTATTTGTAGTGGTTATTCTTATTCCTAAGAGATCTTACATACAGAATCTTAATTATTTAGATTTTTTAAAATGTATTCTTTATTTTCTTTGATGATGATTAGCAAGTGACAGAGACATTAAGACAAAATTGATTTCGTATACTTTGAAGTAACGTCAGTTAAGAAAAGAATATAAAACCTATACTAATAAAACAATTTATTTGCATTTAACCTAGCCACTAGGATCTAATAAGAGATTTTAACCTGTATCAACAAGAAAATATTCAGATAAGATGAAAGCTTCAAATAATCATATAGTGGTTTCATATAAACACCAAATATTAAGAAACAGATGATATGTGAATATTTTGTTTTCTATGCAAGTGTTTTGACACTCCATCAAAATACTATTGTTTTTAAGTCTCTAGAGAACAAGTATGCTATCCTACCATAAAGTATGTGTGCAAAAAGGAATGAAATTTTGTCTTTAAAGATCAATCAAGTGCAGCAGTTTTGCTTCAATATTCCAGACCCATTTTCACTTTGTGAAGCAATAATTACATTATGAAACTTGAGTTAAGACACTTAAACATTTGTCACCACTTTTGCAGCCTTTCTATTAGAATAGCTTGAGAGTGAGTATACTAAAATATATTAAATCCTATAATAATTTTTAAAAATGTGCTCCAAGAAATACCTTATCTAACAATAGTTTAATTATTTCAGAAGACAGTTACATCAACATAAAATCATGAAAGTAATTCCTATACTCAACAAAACATGATACATCAATTAAACTGTTGAAGCTGAGTAGACATCACACATTAAATTAAAAACTCTCTCAAAAAAGTATGCTGAAAGGGCAAGATTTTCTGTTTTCATAAAATATACAGTTGAAATCAAACCCAAGATTTTTTCATTCAAAACATTTGTGTCTGAAAAGAGCAACTTCAACTTTATTTCATTTCTCTCTAATCTTTACAGATTTCAAGTTTCCTAAATGTGACTTTTCTCCTGTTTGTAAACAAATAAAAATTTACATTCAAATACAATTTTTTGTAGGTACTACTCAGATTATATGCCCGTAATGAAGTTTTATAAACTAATGCTTATAAACTAATGTTTATTACAAGAAAAAATTATTCATGCTACACTAAGATTTTTTATTAAATTAAGAAATACAAAATTAATTACATGTGATTTAAATAAATAGAATATGTGCAATCAATAACTTCTGTTTTATCAGTGAGAATTCACTCATTAAAAGGCACAATGTCAAAACAAATTCAAGAATATTCATTTCACAAATTTTGGGATGAAAAGGAAAACATGATTCTGAGACAGACAGGGGAAAAAATCCTGTTGCAACTGCTTCTAATTTTATTTGAATTAAACTTATTATTTCTTTAAAATAAGAGGAGACCGCAATGCCAATATATCAAATACAATGATTAATTCCACAATTTCACACAATTCTACAATCCATATGTTGCCAAATATTAAGTCAAAGATTTAAATACATTTATCATCAAGTCCCATACTTATAAAATCTAATTATTTAAGGTTTAAAATAATGGAATGAGTATTAATTAAAAACAGAAAAAAATTAAAATCATGTTAGTTTTAAAATTTGTAACAATCACAACATGGGTTTGTTTATTATTTATGGTATTGTTTTTCCTCATACATACTTCAAGTTGCCATTCCTCTACCACCATCACCTTGAAAAACATACAATAAAAGAAGAGCTGCCATCTTAGAACAAAGGCTCCATTCTTTGGCAAACTGTTCTCATGCATACTTTAGAAATCTAATTGGCATAATATGGTTGAGACTATAACATTAATGCTCTAAATAATTCTAGGATAGGATGGTATGTCACTGAATCAAAATACACCTGAATTTTAAATTTGAAAACTTGTGTTCAATAAAAGAAAATTATTCTATTTTATTTTAATTTTGTGGGTATATATTAGGAGTATATATTTATGGGATACATGAGATAGTATGATATAATCATACAATGCTTAATAATCACATCAGGGTATATATGGTGTCTATCACCTCAAGCATTTATCCTTTCTTTGTTTTACAAACAATCTGATTATACTCTTTTAGTCATTTTTAAATGTACAATAAGTTATCATTGGCTGTAGTCACCCTCTAATGCTCTCAAATAACAGATCTCTTTCATTCTAATTTTATTTTGTACCTATTAACCATCCTCACTTCCCCTTCCCCTTCCACTACCCTTCCCAGTCTCTGGTAACCAACTATTCTACTCTCTAACTCCATGAGTTCAAATATTTTAACTTTCAACTCCCACAGAAAAGTGAGAACATGTGAAGTTTGTCTTTCTGTGTGCGACTTATTTCATGGAACATAATGACCTCCAGTTCCACCCATGTTGTTAGAAATGACAGAATTTCATTCTTTTGTAAGTCTGAATAGTACTCCATTGTATACATATACCACATTTTGTTTATCCATTTCATCTGTTGATGGACACTTAGGTTGCTTCCAAATCTTAGTTGTTGTGAACAGTGCTGCAATAAACATGACAGAGTAGATATCTCTTCAACATACTGATTGTCTTTCTTTAGGGTATCTACCAAGAAGTGTGATTGCTGGATCATATGGTAGCTCTAGTTTTAGTTTTTTGAGGACTCTCCAGACTATTTTCCATACTAGTTGTGCTAATTTACATTCCCACCAACAGTGTACCAGGGTTCCCTTTTCTCCACATTCTTGTCAGCATTTGCCTGTCTTTTGAATATAAGCTATTTTAACTGGGGTGAGATGATACCTCATTGCAGTTTCGATTTACATTTCTCTGATGATCATTGATGTTGAGCACCTTTTCATATGCCTGTTTGCCATTTGTATGTCTTCTTTTGAGAAATGTCTATTCATATCTTTTGCTCATTTTTAATCAGATTTCTATTTTTTTTCCTCTGGAGTTGTTTGAGCTTCTTATATATTCTGGTTATTAATATCTTGTCAGATGAGTAGTTTGCAAATATTTTCTCCTATTCTGTGGGCTGCCTCTTCATTTTGTGGATTGTATTCTTTGCTGTGCAGAAGCTTTTTAACTTTATATGATACCATTTGTCCACTTTTGCTTTGGTTGCTTGTGCTTGTGGGGTATTACTCAAGAAATCTTTGCCCAATCCAATGTCCTAGAGTTTCCCCAATATTTTCTTGTAGTAGTTACATAGTTTGAGGTCTTACATTTAAGTCTGTAACCCATTTTATTTGGTATTTTATATGATGAGAGATATTTGATTTTTATATACAGTGAGAATCTAGTTTCATTCTTCTGCATATGGATATTCAGCTTTCCCATCACCATTTATTGAAGATTATATTGCTGAGAGCTTTCTTACACTTTTTTAATTGAAGAATCTAACAGAACACCACACATGAGAAGCAAATAGATAGATTTCTAACACCCAGCAGAAAACTAGAAGTTTTAAGATGCCCATGTTTCTCAATTAAATTTTATCAGCATACGAAAAAAAATTTGAAGATTCTTATGCTTGTTTTTTTCATATTTGATTATCTACAATACCAGAATACCTCAAATGTTTACAAGTTTCCCCTTTAAATAGTTCTGTTAAGTATCATTAAATATTTTGTAAAATACATTTTAGGTTCCTAAGTGGGTTAAATTTACATTATTCATCCACCATGAGGATTAATGAGTAATTATTATCTCATTCTTGCCCAAAAGGAGAGTTAGCTCCCAGAAATGAAATCTTGGTTAAGTTTTGCTGTATACCATTTCCAACACAAATTGCCCACCACAGAATAAAACTTGGCTCTGTATGTAAGAACATGTCCTGTTTGAAATTTCAGTAAGATACAACATATAGGGGAAAAAAAGTGGAGCACGTGGAATAACTTGGCAAAATTATTTAGAAAATGAAATGTTATAAAATGCAATGTATACGTAATGTTTTCTCTAATGATCATTTAAAGATGCAGTTACAACAAGACATTCATTTGCTCTCGTCTTTCTATTCTCTTATGGCTTTACAAAATGACTTTCTACACGAAACCTGACCTATTTGCTCACCACCTTTTCTACTTGTTCTTGAAAACGTCTGAAGAAAAAAATATCTTTATATATATATTATTTGTGTATGTTAAATTTACTCAAAGTTGAAATACACATGCTTACTTTTTCTTAAGAGAAGCCTATGCGTTGGAACATTTCTTTCTCAGAATTTGTGTAACTTTTTCTGAGTGGAGGCAATGAAGCCAGTAATTAAATATTAAATTCATGAACTATATACTTTACTCAAAATGTAAATTTAACCCACTGTAGCTGTATAGGATGTATAACATTCTTCAAACTTGCTCTACAAGCAAATAGTCAAATGAATATTTTTCATATCCACAACATCCATTAATTTTTATTCTCTTCCTCCTTTCTTAATATAGCATGTGCAAAAGGAAGAAAGAAATTTAGGACAAAAAACTTGCTCCCACCTTTTTTCATATGAAATTTTATTTTCCTTAAGATATTCACATGACCCAGATTAAGTTGCTATCCTTTCCTTTAGGAAGACCAAAGGCAAACTGACGAGACCATTCTTTTGTCCTCCATTGTCGGGAACCTCTGTCTTTCAGTGAGGAAATGTTGCTGCCTACTCCTGTTGTTTCATGGAATTACCTTAAATTCCGTCTCCTGGAAAGTATTACTATAGATAAAATATATGAATTAAATCAACCAGATAAGAGTTCAACAGCAAGTTCTTCCTTCCTTATCTGCCTCAAACACAGGATGGAAACCAGAATAGCTTCTGTCTTAGTACGCTTTCATGAGTCACTATAAGAAGAAAATAGCACAGGGTCTGCTACACGGACACGTTTATCAATGTTTATTATTACTTTGTTGACATGAGGGACATAACTTCAAAATATAATGAAACTGCTATATCACTGAACTTACTTACAGACATTGGGGTAAGTACCTTACATGTGTTACATAATTAATTCTAACACTGTTCTTAATCCATTTTACAATGCCTGATTCACAGGTGGCAGTCTCTGATTCAAAGTATTCCAAGATTTTAATTTGGAAATTAAAACCACAATGAGATTACCATCTCACACCGTAGAATGGCAATCATTAAAAAATCAAGGAACAACAGGTGCTGGAGAGGTTGTGGAGAAATAGGAACACTCTACCTGTTGGGTGGTGCTGTAAACTAGCTCAACCATGTGGAAAAACAGTGTGGCAATTCCTCAAGATCTAGAACTAGAAATACCATTTGCCCACGACCATCCATTACTGGGTATATTACCCAAGGATTATAATCCTGCTGCTATAAAGACACATGCACACGTACGTTTATTGCAGCCCTGTTCACCAATAGCAAGACTTGGATCAACCGAAATTCCTCAGTAAATAGACTGATTAAGAAAACGTGGCACATTATACACCATGGAATACTTGCACCATAAAATGATGAGTTCGTGTCCTTTGTAGGGACATGGTGCAGCTGGAAACCTCATTTCGCAAACTATTTGCAAAACGAAAACCAATCTGCATGTTCTCACTCATAGGTGTGACTTTGACAATGAGCTCACTTGGACACAGGAAGCGGAACATCCACCCCGGCCTATTGGTGGGGGAGGGGAGGGGGGAAGATAGCGCTGGAGATATATCCTATGTAAATGCATGAGTTATGGGTGCAGCACCGCACCACATGCACAATGTTATACATCTGATAACCAACTGCGTTGTTGCACATTACCTAGAACTTAAAGTATAATACAATAATATTTAAAATTATTCCAAGATCCTTTTTTTTTTTTTTTTTTGTAATTTTTTAAACAACTCCTGGTTTTAAGGAGGAGAATTCACATGAAAGGTCCATATATATCTTGCCTCTCATTAAAAATAATTCATTTTATGGATATTTATCTTTGTTAATGGCAGATTATCCCACATTAGACATGTTTTCTGAAATATTTTCTTGATTTTATAGATTGAGTTACAAAATCAATAATTAATTCATTTTTCAAAGTTTTTCAATGGTATATATGCTTTATTTACAGATGTTAGCTTTTTGTTCTACTTCTGACTAATAGGCCATCATGTTCAGTTTGATTTACTTCTGTGTGTGACTTTCTTAACTTAATGTGAGATTTTTCTTTTATATTATTATATATTATTAGTTTGAGACAGAATCTCCTCTGGTTGCCAGGCTGGGCTGCGTGCGTGCGATCTCAGCTCCACTGTGACCTCCACTCTGGGACTCAAGCGATTCCCCTGCCTCCGGCCTCCCAAGTAGCTGGACTGATATTGTGCACCACCACGCTTGGGCTATTATTTTTTTTTTTTTTTTTTGTGTTTTTGTAGAGACAGGGTTTCACTATGTTGGCCAGGATGGTCTCGATCTTCTGACCTCGTGATTTGCCCATCTCAGCCTCCCAAAGTGCTGGGACTACAGGTGTGAGCCACCACATCCAAATATTATGATTTGATAATAAGAACAATGAAATCTTCAAATACCCAGAAACAAATATAAATATTTATAAAAATAAAAGTATAAAACAAGTGTATACAAATATATGTAAAATTCAACAAATGCAGAAGTTTAAAATCTAATTTTAATATGAACTCAACATCATACTGTGTGTGTGTGGGTATGTGATAGTTTTCAGAGCAAAGGACTAATGATATGGTTTGACTGTGTCCCACCCAAATCTCATCTAGAATTCCCATGTGTTGTGGGAGGTACACGGTGACAGGAAATGAATCATGAGGGCAGGCCTTTTCCATGCTGTTCACATGATAGTGAATAAGTCTCATGACATCCGATGGTTTCATAAGGGGGAATTTCCCTGCACAAGCTCTCTTCTTTTGTCTGCCACCATTTGAGACATGCCTTTTACCTTCCACATGATTGTGAGGACGCACCAGCGAATGGAATTATAAGTCCATTAAACCTCTTTCCTTTGCAAATTGACCAATCTTGAGTATTTCTTTATCAGCAGTGTGAAAATGGATTAATACAGTAAATTGGTACCAGTTGTGTGGGGTAGTGCTGAAAAGACACCTGAAAATGTGGAAGTGTCTTTGGAACTGGGTAACAGGCAGAGGCTGGAATAGTTTGGAGGGCTCAGAAGAAAACAGGGAAATGTGGGAAAGTTTGAAGCTCCCTAGAGACTTGCTGAATGGCTTTGACAAAAATGCTGATCATGATATATAGGAACAATGAAATCCAGGCTGAGGTGGTCTCAGATGGAGATAAGGAACTAGTTGGGAACTGGAGCAAAGGTGACTCTTGTTATGTTTTAGCAAAGAGATTGGTGGCATTTTGCCCCTGCCCTAGAGATTTGTGGAACTTTGAATTTGAGAGAGATGATTTAGGGTATCTGGTGGGAGAAATTTCTAAGCAGCAAAACATTCAAGAGGTGACTTGGGTGCTGTTAAAGGCATTCAGTTTTTTTTGTTTTTTGTTTTTTGTTTTTGAGACGGAGTCTCGCTCTGCCGCCCAGGCTGGAGTGCAGTGGCCGGATCTCAGCTCACTGCAAGCTCCGCCTCCTGGGTTTTACGCCATTCTCCTGCCTCAGCCTCCCGACTAGCTGGGACTACAGGCGCCCGCCACCTCGCCCGGCTAGTTTTTTGNAAGAGATTGGTGGCATTTTGCCCCTGCCCTAGAGATTTGTGGAACTTTGAATTTGAGAGAGATGATTTAGGGTATCTGGTGGGAGAAATTTCTAAGCAGCAAAACATTCAAGAGGTGACTTGGGTGCTGTTAAAGGCATTCAGTTTTTTTTGTTTTTTGTTTTTTGTTTTGAGACGGAGTCTCGCTCTGCCGCCCAGGCTGGAGTGCAGTGGCCGGATCTCAGCTCACTGCAAGCTCCGCCTCCTGGGTTTTACGCCATTCTCCTGCCTCAGCCTCCCGACTAGCTGGGACTACAGGCGCCCGCCACCTCGCCCGGCTAGTTTTTTGTATTTTTTAGTAGAGACGGTGTTTCACCGTGTTCGCCAGGATGGTCTCGATCTCCTGACCTCGTGATCCGCCCGTCTCGGCCTCCCAAAGTGCTGGGATTACAAGGGCATTCAGTTTTAAAAGGGAAACAGAGCATAAACGTTTGGAAAATATGCAGCCTGACAATGTGATAGAACAGAAATTCCCATTTTCTGAGGAGAAATTCAAGCTGGCAGCAGAAATTTGCATAGGTAACAAGGAGCCGGATGTTAGTCACCAAGACAATGGGCAAAATGTTCCCAGGGCATATTAGAGACCTTTGTGGCAGCCCTTCCCATCACAAGCCAGAGGTTTAGGAAGAAAAAATGGTTTTGTGGGCCAGGCCCAGGGTCCATCTGCTGTGTACAGTCTAGAGACTTGGTGCCCTGCATCCTAGATGCTCCAGCCATGACTAAAAGGGGCCAAAGTACAGTTCAGACTATTGCTTCAGAGGGTGGGAGCCTAAAGCCTTGGCAGCTTCCACGTCATGTTGAGCCTGCAGATGCACAGAAGTCAAGAACTGAGGTTTGGGAACCTCTGCCTAGACTTCAGAGGAGGTATGGATATGCCTGGATGCCCAGGCAAAAATTTGCTGCAGAGGTGAGACCCTCATGGAGAACTTCTGCTAGGGCAGTGCAGAAGGGAAAAGTGGAGTCAGAGCCCCACACAGAGTCCCTACTTGAGCACCACCTAGTGGAGCTGTGAGAAGAGGGCCACCATCCTCCAGACTCCAGAATGGTAGATCTACCAACAGCTTGCAACATGCTCCTGGAAAAGCCACAGATAGTCAACACCAGCCCATGAAAGCAGCCAGTAGAGGGCTATACTCTGCAAAGCCACAGAGGCAGAGCTGCCCAAGGCTGTGGGCGCACACCTCTGACATCAGCATGACCTGGATAGGAGACATGGAGTCAAAAGGGATCATCTTGGAGCTTTAAGTTTTGACTGCTCTAAGTTTTGACTGCTCTGCTGGATTTTGGACTTGCATGGGGTATGTAGCCCACCACTTTGTTTTGGTCAATTTCTCCCATCTGGAATAGCTATATTTACCCAATGCCTGTCTCCCCACTGTATCCAAGAAGTAACTAACTTACTTTTCATTTTACAGGCTCATAGGCAGAAGGCACTCATCTTGTCTCTGATGAGACTTTGGGCTGTGGACTTTTGAGTTAATGCTGAAATGAGTTAAGATTCTGGGGGACTGTTGGGAAGACATGATTGGTTTTGAAATGTGAGGACATGAGATTTGGGAGGGCCTGGGGCAGAATGATATGGTTTGGCTGTGTCCCCACCGAAATCTCATCTTGAATTCCCACATGCCGTGGGAGGGACCTGGTGGGAAGTAATTGAATCTTGAGGGCAGGTCTTTCCCATGCTGTTCTCATGGTAGTGAATAAGTGTCATGAGACCTGTTGGTTTTATAAGGTGGAGTTTCCCTGCATGAGTTCTCTTCTCATCTGCCACTATGTGAGATGTGTCTTTCACTTTACATGTGATTGTGAGGCATCCCCAGCTACGTGGAATTCTCAGTCCATTAAACCTCTTTCTTTTATAAATTGTCCAGTCTCAGATATATCTTTATCAGCAGTGTGAAAATAGACTAATACAACTAATATGCAGAATCTATAAGGAACTTAAACAAATCAATAAAAAAAAAAAATAACCCCATTAAAAAAGTGGGCAAAGACATGAACAGACATTTATCAAAAGAAGACATACAGGCAACCAACAAACATGAGCAAATGTTCAATGTCACTAATCATCAGAGAGAGGCAAATCAAAACCATAATGAGATACCATCTCACACCAGTCATAATGGCTGTTATTTAAAAAGTCAGAACATAATATGTCAGAGACGTTGCAAAGAAAGGAAACACTTATAGACTATTGTTGGGAATGCAAATTAGTTCAGCCACTATGGAAAGAAGTTTACAGATTTCCCAAAGAACTGAAAATAAAATTGCTACTTGACACTGTAATCGTATTACTAGGAATATAGCTAAAGGAAAATACATTGTTCTAACAAAAAGATACCTGCAATCATACGTTTATCACAACAATGTTCACAATAACAAAGACATAGAATCAACCCAGGTACCCATCAAGGGTGGACTAATGACAATGTGGTGCATATATACCATACAATACTACATAGCCATGATAAAAGAATGAAATAACATCCTTTTGTAGCAACATGGATGCAACTGGGGCCATTATCTTAAGCAAATTAATGCAGAAACAGAAAAACAAATAATTCATGTTCTCACTTACAAGTGGGAACTCAACACTGGGTACACACAAACACAACCATGGGAAAAACAGACACTGGGGACTCCAACAGTGGGGAGGGAGGTGGACAAGGGTTGAAAACTACCCAATGGGTACTATGTTCACTACTCGGGTGATGACATCATTATGAGCCCAAAGCCAGAATTATGCAATATACTAATGTAATAAGCCTACACACATACCCTCTAAATCTAAAATTTTTAAAAAGTAATAATTTGCACAGATAATCCTCTACCTGCTTACTTTATTAACAGAGCTACTAAGTGTTGACTGGATCCCCAAAAACAAAAGTTCCATATTTTTAAGTTATTTAATATCTCTGAACCTCAATTTCCTAATCTATAGAGATAATAACAAGACCTTCTTCAGAGGTAAATTTACAATGAAATTAACAAAGCCCAAATTCAGGGGTCTGACAATGTGTTCACATGATCTGTTGTTTCTGCAAAATTTTCAAAATCGTGTACTCTTTCAAATAAAAATACCTTACCCAAAGTTGCATAACTTCATACCTTGCCAAAATTAGATCCTTCTCTTGTTCACCTCAGTGATTATATTGATGACTAAATTAAATAGTACATGTAAAGCTTTAGGACTATGCCTATAACATAGAAAACACTTGATAAGTGTTCACTATCATTATTATTATCAAATATTTTAATTTGTATTTATTCTAATTGTTACATACAATTAAATATGTTATAACTTAAATAGCATGAGTTGTGGGTGTTTAAGGAAAAGCTTAGTGTACTAATAGAGTCTTCCCAATTCTGGAAAAAGAAATAGTATGAAATATATTTAAACGTTAGATTTATTGATACATGCTTTTAAAATGGTAGTTTTTAAAATGTAATCAATACATTTGCATTTTCCTAAAAAAAAAAAGACATTCATTCAGAGAAAACTATGGTATCATGCAGGAAAAGCAGAAAAAAACTGCCTAAGTGTGATCCCACATACTTGTCAGTTGGATATTGCAAGAGAGGATGAGTAAATGGTTGAACTCACCGGAATTACACAAATCTTATCACATCTATACAAAATCGTCCAAATATTCAATGATTTAGCAATAAACTAAGATGGCCATGCAAACTTGTGAGTTGTAGTTTTGCAATTTGGGACATATGATACCTATTTTATATTCATAATGTAAATCATATTCATATCATACCTATTTTACATTCATAATGTAAATCATATTCATATCATACCTATTTTATAATTCATAATATTAATTTCATTATATCTGTTAATCACATACAAGTTACAGACATGAATTATTTCTATAAATTATGATTAATCACAGAATCACAATAAATGCTGATGTGATTAAGCTCCACCTTCGAATTTTTTATTTTCTTCAAATGAAGGATGTGTGTGGGTGTGTGCGTACATATATGCATATATATATACACACACACACATACATGCAATAGTTGTGAATTGAATGAAATTGACCAGGACAATCTGACTTGTATTTCAAATAATAGGAGTTTGAATATTACCTTCACTGAATCATTGAGTCAATATAGAAATTTATTTCATGTTTTGAGATAAAATGAAACCTAAGAGAAATATGCTAGAATTGGCTTTAGCAACAGCCTAAATACTAAAGCAATGTTAAATTATACATATTGCATTGGTTTGGGGATCATTTTTAATGTGAAATACATATAATGTACATGTGTGTATGTGTGTGCAAATACATATATACACACACATATATGTATTATATGTAGTAATTTAAAGTCTTTTCTCATATTCTAATGATTAGGAAATGAAAAGAGAAAAAAATAAAGTCTAGTGTAGAGAAAAAATGTCTTGCATTTTCTGAGTCAATCATGCAATTGCCTAATAAATTGGCTAAGCAACAGCAAGAATGGGATCATTATTTAGTTCTGATCTGCTGAACAAGAATTTTAACAGTTACTAAGTTCTCTCCAGGTAGTGAGTTGAATGGCCAAAATCACAGTGCCATTTCCTGTTTCATGCTGTGCCCATTTAGTAAAACAGAATTGGTCACCATGTTCTTAGCATTGCTTTTCAGAGATGTCATATGCACCGCTGAAGAGCTGAGTAGGTAGCTGATTCCCCTCTCTTGATAGGACTTCCTCCCACAGCAGAGTTGGCTGTTGAAATGCCTCCTGAAGCTTTCACTGAGTAGGTAAAGAGCAAATGGGTTGACACAAGAACTGCAAAAACTGAGAACCCGGACAACTAAGGTGACAATCATGTGGCCTAGAGATGGATCAATCTCATTATAGTTGAAAGACCGATACATGTAAAGGATGTGGTTTGGGAACCAACAGAAGATGAAGCAGCCCACAAAGACAAGCACAATTTTAGCCAGGCGTTTCCGTGTTTCCATCTGCAAATATAAGAAATTAATCCCATTGGTTAAAGTGAAAATGGAACCAGCCACATCCCAACTTTATCAAGTCGGGAAAGAGCAAAATTTACAGTATGATAATACATCCGAAATACATAAATTATTTATTTTCCTCACCAAAGTGATGATGGATTTTAACAGTTTGAGAAAGTTTATTTTGGTCACTACATTATTTGCATTAAAAAATATTTGACAGCTTATACAAAACTAGGTAGTAAATTAATAAATGCTATGTCTTCATATTATTTATTTATTTTCTTTTGCTTAATGCCTCATTGTGTGTAACATAAATATAAATGATTTCTGTTTGTATTAAATCCACTAAATTGATAAATCATAGAATATATTCAAGCTTTGGTGTTTTAAAAAAAATAAAGGTGTTTTAAATAGGAAATATTGATCTAATGAGGCAGGGCTTGACTTTCCTTTTTTCTTTTCTTTTTTTTTTTTTTTTTTTTTTTTGAGACAGTCTCTCCCTGCCGCCCAGACTGGAGTGCAGTGGAGGGATCTCTGCTCACTGCAAGCTCCACCTCCCGGGTTCAAGCCATTCTGCTGCCTCAGCCTCCGGAGTAGCTGGGACTACAGGCGCCGGCCACCACACCCAGGTAATTTTTTGTATTTTTAGTAGAGATGAGGTTTCACCGTGTTAGCCAGGATGGTCTCGTTCTCCTGACCTTGTGATCCGCCCGCCTCGGCCTCCCAAAGTGCTGGGATTACAGGTGTGAGCCACCGCGCCCTGCTAGCTTGACTTTTTAAAACTACCCCTCCATAGGAAAACAAAACAACAACTTGAGATTTAAACTTCTGACTTACACAAATCAAAAGCATCTGATATAACTGTGAGTCCTGTAAACATTACTGTATTGTCACATTTACAAATAAAAATAAATTTTCCTTCTCCATAAAATTTACATATTATGTTTACTGTTTCTAAGAGGTTATTCAGGAATGTAATAAATAAAACTCAAAGACTGGGCATCAATATTTTTTAATCTAAAAGCAATTTCCTAACATCAGTAGTTCAAGGGGTAGCTTATATCTGTCTAATTTGTTTAAATATTTAATTAAGGCAATATGAAGGTGGAATACTGATTTATTGAAAGACATTTGTTGTAGGTATCATAATATTTTCTGAGTGAATACTATTGGTCGTCAACTAGAATATTCCAAAGAAGACTGGAAAGGTTTGGGATTGGAACACATCTAATGGTAGGTAGCAGTACAGGGGTGATGGAGGAAGCAGAGAAAGGTGCAACTGAAGAGGAACCCAGGCCAGGAAGCAGAATGTGATATTCCACATGGATCCCAGGGGCATAAGTTATGCGACCCAACAATCAATCCTAAGAAAGTCAAATGTGAAATTTATCTTTTTAAGCAGTGTCATCCCTTCCAGGTGGAAGATGAGTGCAAGAATGTCACAGTGGTCTATACTTGGAGATTCAAGTGCACAGGCAGGCTGTTAGCATTGAGATTGTTTCTCAGCAGATGTCAAGACCCAGTTGCCCTGCCAGAGTTTATAGGTCCCAATAGGGAAATTCATGAAAACAATGCAGGCAGGCCAAGGCCATTAAAAAATTCAAAAGTGAAGCAAGGGCTGTGTATATGAGAAAAACTCAACTTTAGAAACCAAAAGCAAATACTCAAATACCTAACTGAGATACAAATTGGATCACAGGGCTCAGATAAAACAACTGATTATATAAAATAGAAAGCACAGTGAGCCAATGATCTGAATACGTTGCCTCACTGATGCCAAATATTTAGATAAAGTCTGTGAATTTATCAATGCCTTCAATAATTGGGTGATTTTTTAAGTCTTTAAAGCTGATGTGGATCTTTGATGCTGATGGCCACCAATTCATAAAGGTTACCTTCCATGCAAGAAATCTTTACTAGTTTCTGCTGCTGCTAACATACCCAAGGCCCCAGCCTAATGCTCCATCTATGTTCCAGTAAATTTTAAATGATCTGTGATTCAATTTCTTTGCTTTTAATTTGGAAACAAGCATCAGTAACTACTCTGTACCTGCAAAACTCATTAGAAGTTTTTTTCTAGCGGTACACAAATGTATAACCAGACACTTTTTCTCACAAGAACACTATTTCTGTCTCTTTGTGTACTAACACAGTTGATTTTTACCTTAAATTAGTAGTGCATATTCTTGAAGAAAGAAAAAGTACATAAGGTGCATGATGTAATTTTTAAATGAGCATATTATCTTTGTAGGGAAAGTTACAAATTTGAGTTGGGTCACATATTGCTTCAACGCCAGCCCACCTTTGGATTGCACCTTTGGGTTCCTTTTCTGCTACTCCTGCTATTCTCCTCATCTCTCATTCTGACTTACACCCAAATCCCATCCCCAGATCCCAGGCAGTGTCCTATAGTCCTTTCCTGGTGCATCCTTCTTCTATACTCCCTGCCATCCTTAGTGGGTTCATGGGAGAAGAAACAAGAATTAAATTAATGTGTGCTCATATGTGAAATTTTTCTGGTTTATTATGTTGTTTGTTACATAAAACTCTGCGTGTAAAACAGGTCTTTCAATACATTAATTTCTAATGGTGGAATGTCAGGTCTTATCACAGATCCAGATAAATGATAAACTGAACCTAAATGGGCCTTGCAGGGCTCTGATATGACCATATATTAGAGATCCCCATATATCCCTTCTAGTTAAGGCCTGTGAAGGCCCAACTCTGTAATCATCAGTCTAGGATTAAAAACCCACAAAATGAAACAATAAATAGCAGTTACTTGTTCTGACCAGCACACACCAACCCACACCTACCAAGCTTACCTGTTTTTTGGTATGTTCATTGTATTCTCCAGGAAGATTGTGTGCACTCTTAATTAAGGTCTTTGCAATATGATAATAATAAATGCTAATAATAGCAAGTGGTGTGAGGAAATAGACCAAGAAAATGAGCACTGAATGAATCTTTGGATGTAATTCATCTGTTTGAGGGTAGGGGATACATGCTGTGAAGCTGCTATTATCCAAGCTACTGATGCATGCCACTTCTGAAAACACTGCTTCGGGAACTGCCAACAACACGGAGACCACCAGATACCCACGGCCTTCACACAGGTCCACAGCACTGCCCCTGATGTCTGCATGTCCATGGGGTTAACGATGGCTCTGTACCTGGGAAAACGATACATCTCAAGTTATTCCAGAAAGAAAGAAACGAAAGAGAATAGAGAAAGAAAAGAAAAGAAAGAAAGAAAGAGAGAGAGAGAGAGAGAGAGAAAGAAAGAAAGAAAGAAAGAAAGAAAGAAAGAAAGAAAGAAAGAAAGAAAAAGGAAGAAAGGAAAAGAAGCAAAGAAGGAATGAAAGGAAGAGAGAAAGAGGAAAGGAAAGGAAAGGAAAGGAAAGGAAAGGAAAGGAAAGGAAAGGAAAGGAAAGGAAAGGAAAGGAAAGGAAAAGAGAAGGAAGGAAGGAAGGAAGGAAGGAAGGAAGGAAGGAAGGAAGGAAGGAAGGAAGGAAGGAAGGAAGGAAGGAAGGAAGGAAGGTGGGTGAAGAGAAAGACATCCTGCTTAGTAAGAGAGATGCCAACAATATTCTGTCTTTGTAGCTCAAATTTATTTATTCCCTGGTTGCTTAAAAGTGTATGTAAGACCTAAGGTTCCTGGTGTCTCTCAGTCTACAAGTCATTCCACTACTTACTAGCACAGAAAACAGGAAGGGAGAGAAAAATATTTTAAATTGGCATTTTCTAAATCCTAGTTATTTCATTTCCAAAATCCTGGACATTTGTTTACCTATTAAATTCTTCTAAATCTATATATGTTACATCTATCATAATGTATTGAATACCAAAATATAAGATGTTCACAAAATAATATTATTCAATCCTTCCTTGATACTTTTCCATAACTTCTGAGTGTGAACCCTTTCACTCTTTTTCTAAGGACATTAATGAATTTTAGAAACTAATCTGGATTGGTCATACTATATTTTGACAAAATAAAATAAATAAAAGACTAATCTAGATTGAGATTTTCTCCATAATCCAATAATAAGGACTGAAAAACTTGAAAGCAGAACAATATTTTGTCTTTATAGCTCAAATTTATATCTTGTCAAAATCCCATAAAGTTATTTTCTCCTCCAACCTAAAATATTAATGGCAATATACCAACAATGTACTAGTGATAAAGGAATCACACTCCAGGACACAGTAAACAATCCAAAACTTTCTGCAGCTAACTCAAACACACATATTGAGTAAGGGAATGATGATGCAAATAATTCAAAATGGTATGTAAAGCTCAATTTTTTTATATTTCTCTTTAAAGTATTTCAAGTGATAATATACCTAGCAAATAAGATGCAGTACCACATGATTTTAGTTAGACAAATCTGAATTATTACCCAATCTCTGATATTTTTTGGAAAATCACATCTATCAAGCACATCTTCACCTTCTTCTTGATTTTAATTTCTAAGATATTCTGTAAGCTTTACTTTCCATCATTTTTTCTGAATTTTAAAATTTTTATCATCTTTTGTTGATATAAGTTCCTATAAGTTTTTTCATGTTTTCAAATTTTTTTATCATGTCCTATTCCTATTTTATATGTGTACACTCTTGCCATATATCTTTTTTTTTTTTTTTTTTTTTTTTGACAGGGTCTCACTCTGTCACCCAGGCTGGAGTGCAGTTGCCTGATCTCAGCTCACCGCACCCTCCACCTCCCAGGTTCAAGCAATCCTCCCACCTTAGCCTCCCAAGTAGCTAGGACTACAGACGTGCCACCAAGCCTTGCTAATTTTTGCATTTTTGTAGAGACGAGGTTTTACTATGCTGCTCAGGCTGGTCTCAAACTCCTCCTGGGCTCAAGTGATCTGCCCACCTAAGACTCCCAAAGTGCTGGGGTTATAGGTATGAGCTACTGCAACCAGCTCTTGCTATGTATCTATAAAACTAATACAGAAATAAGCATTTAATCTCTTTCCAGCCTAGTTCCAGATTTGTTTGTTTGTTTGATCTCTTTGTACTGTAATCTCTCCCAATAAATTTGCATTATTATTGACTGACAATTCATATTTAAGAGGAAAGTACCAAAAAACTGATTGCAATTTCTTTTTTCTGTGGAAGAAGACAAGGAAAGGGCAGAGAGGTTATCACTACAAAAAGATCAAGCCTTCTTTCTAGATTATCAAAAACCGTGAAGGGTATTCTGAACTTTCCTGCACATATTTAAAAAGGAGAAGAAAATGTCTCTTCTCTACCTCATATCTAACCACATATACTATTGTAGAGGTACTGTCGTAGTTTACCTGGGCTGCTCTAATAAAGTACCATACACTGGGCAGCTTATAAACAACAGAAATTTGTCACAATTCTCAAGACTAGGAAATCTAACTTAAAGGCATTGAGAGATTCAGTGTCTGGTGAGAGTCCCCCTTTTTTTACATAGATAGATCTTCTTGCTGCTTATTCAAATGGTGGAAAGGTCAAGGGTCTCCTTGGAGTCTTTTATAAGAGTATGAATCCCATTCATGCGGGCCCCACTCTCATGAACTAATCATCTCCCAAAGGCCCACCTCTTAATGCCATCATCTTGGGGGTAGGATTTCAACATATGGATATTGGCCAACATAAACATTCATACCAAACAGGCATTATAACCATAAAAGATATAGAGAAACTTTAAATAGAAATTAAGACAATAAATCTCTCACTTTGATAAGATTGCTAGAAACATATACAGAAATCTTGGTTTAAGGAAAGCAAGAACCTAGCAGAAATGTTGGCCTTTCCAACAAGGAGGATTATGAGCCACCTCCTGCAAGAAAAGGATAGACCCCAATGATAGTCTCTAAATGATACACATTTGAATAAAAGGGCAGAATTGAAAATCCTACAAAAACAGAATTATAGCTGAAAATACTATAAACACTTACCAAAATGTTATTAGTACTGAGACATAGCTTATGAGTGTCGAAGAAAATGTTGTATACCAACTGTGTATACCTTTGAAACAATTAAAAAGCAGAAATTAAAATGAGATTGTGCAAATTAATGTGGACATGTTTTATCATGCTTCCTTCAAATATTTATACAAATGTGAGGAAAAGTATTTCTTAGTACAAAAAGTGTTTCACTGTGTATATTAGCATAGCAGGTACGTGTAAAAAGGTACGTTTTCCCTTACAAATGGTCTCAGGAGAATATCCCTAACTGAAAACTAAACACTAGAGAATTTTGATCAAATGGCATATAAAGAGAAAAATAATCACTATTAATGTATTAAACCTCAATAAATAAATAGATTTCTTCATCAATTCTTATTTTGGATCTCGTTTGTAACATCCGTGTAGTTTAAATTTTAATGTAAAGAGATAATTACATTTAATCATGAAACAAAATACATAATAAAAATGGGATCTTTTTTACCTCTTACAGAGTCATCATAGCATCTCAAAAATCTCCATCTACACTAATCTTTCTAATGACACTACCCAAAATTTCTTTCTTTCTTTCTTTTTTTATTAAACTTTCATTTATCAGGCAAGGAATAGGTCCACAAAAAGTCTGAGTGTAAACTGTATGATAAGAGAAAGGTCTTGCTTACTATGATATCTCTAATACATAACACAATGCCTGGGCTGGCCAATAGAGTCCATAGGGTCTCAATAAATGGTTGAAACTATAGCCTGAGCAACAAGGAGATCCTTATTAGGAGCAATTGTGGTAGGAGTTGTTGGGTATTATGTTGAAGTGGGAATGGTGATGACAAATGGAGACTGAGTCTAATCCAGTGATGCCTAAGATGCATCAATATTCAGAAACACCTAGAGAAGTAAAAAAAAATAAATAAATAAATAAAAATTTTAAAAAGAGAGAGAGAGAGAGAGAGAGAGGGAATATGATTAGGCTTCTCTGTAGACTTACTAATGCAGAGTCCCTAGAATGTGAAGTGTGGGATTCTGCATACTAAGATTTCCAGGTGATTCTGATGATAAGCTGGGTTTAGAAACCATGTTTTAAGAGAGTTGTGTGCAACAGTGAGCATCTTTGCCACAGGCTTCCAGCAAGGCTGTCCAGTGCAATGGGTGCACATTCAGCAACAGAATAGATAGTATCCAGAATCCAGCAGAAATTAAGTATTTGAAGAATCAGATGCCTGCTCTTTAATTATGATATGTCACATCATGAGGAAGATATGAATCTTATTTTGCAAATAAGGAAAACACCACCTTGTGGCCATGAGTTTTGTGCTGTTTTATTATTTTTCTCCAACTAAAACATTTGGATGTAACGGATACATGGTTAGCACCCAGGAACCATAAACCCAAGCCTGATGTAATCCCTCCTTATTTGTAGTGTGCCCCAAAAGTTTCAGATCAAGATAGATGGATAATCTTCAAAAGCTATAAGCAACATATAAATTATGGCAATATTATGAATCTTGTGAGAATTATACAGTGCCTAATTCAGTGTGTGAAATTACTTCTAAGTATAAAAGAAAGAGATAAACTAGAAGTGTTCAAGATCAATGAGTAAAAGATATCTAATTTATTTGAGTATAATAACATTTATTTAACAATAAGCCCTGTAAATTCAAATTAAAACTAATAAATTATGTGCAGAAACTACAATGGATTCTGTTTCTATGGTTATATAAAATAACAACAGAGCATTTGTTATGGAAAGCAATTTTTTCTTTTGAAAAGGCAACTAGAAAGCTCTCAGAAAACCTATGACTCGCATTTTGTGAAAGTATGGGTCATTTTATATTTTCCAACTTTTCTTTTCCCCACCCTTGATTTCCTCCCTTTTTAGTCCTGTGGTGTGTTGTTTGTATCTTGATTTTTAAGCTGCCTTAAATTCTCCTGTCACAAGTTTGATATGGTTTGGCTCTGTATCCCCACCCAAATCTCACATAGAATTGTAATCCCCAGTGTTGACAGAGGGACCTGATGGGAGGTGACTGGATCATGGGGACAAATTTCCCTTTTCTGTTCTTGTGGTAGTAAGTGAGTTATCGTGAGATCTGGTTGTTTGAAAGGTTGTAGCACTTCCCCCTTAGCTCTTTCTCTCCTGCTACCATGTGGAGACATGTTTGCTACCCCTTCACCCGTCTGCCATGATTCTAAGTCTCCTGAGGCCTCCCCAGCCATGCCCCCTGTACAGCCTGTGGAACTGTGAGTCAATTAAACCTCTTTTCTTTGTAAGTTACCCAATTTCAGTGTGAGTAATACAAAGTTGAACAAAAATAAATTTAACATAAATAAGTCATCACTCTAGTATTATAGGGTGAATGTGAACTATTCTTTTAAAGAGTTAGAAGCACACTCTTGGTGCCAATCTCACTACCAATTACGAGACTGAGAGGCAAGGGCTATGGAGCAAAGGAGAAAACATCATCTCCAGTCAGGGGCAGCTGGTTAACTTGAACCTGAGCTTCAGTTAGGAATTTTGATGAGAAAGCAGCAAACAGTTAACAGCATGCCCTCCCACCACTAGATGAAGACTGATGGAAAAGTCCTATGAATCCTAGGGAGTGTTAGACCCAGGGCCTGTATCCAATCTATTTCAGTATCTTAACAAATAATTACACTCAATAGAATGTCTGTTTGCATTGATATAATATGCAACTAATATTAATGATTCAAGAATTTATCTACTGACCTAGTTATGGAATAAAATCTGATTATCCTAACCAGCGCACAAAACTTATGACTTTTATTAATAATTATCAATATATTAGAAATTTAATCAGATTTGGTAAAATATTATTTTGCATTTAATCCAACATTGGCTGTTTGGTATCAGAAAAAAATGTCACCCAATACATTAAACTAATATTAGTTTATTTTTTATAGTTTTTATAATTTGTATTTTAAAATTTAATGTATAAGTGCATTTTGGTTAGCATATAAGAAGCCAGAATAAAGAATTGATATCTAATTTTATATTTGTTAATACATGAAATTATAAAGTTTACAGTTTAGCACTAGGAATCTGTGAGAATTTTTCCTATGAAGGAGAAAGGAAAACTCCATTCCTAAGAGTTATTTGCATTTTAATAATGTGCCATCAGAGGCCAAAAGGTCTTCAAGAATCAAAGAAATAACATTCCAAATTTGGAAATGCAGCTACTCGTAGATAGAGAAGGAGATCACTATAACACCAACCATAAGCAAAATATGGCTTATGGGGTGCCGCCAACCTGATGTCACAGCACACATGTCCCAAAACTCCACGGTGGAAGGTGGGAACGTGTGTGTGTTTGTGTGTATGTATGAAACTGTTAGAAACTTCATACAACATAGAATATAGAAATACTTTTAATCAACTACTTTATGTAAGCAAGCAACCAATGTACATTTTCAAAATTGTAAGAAAAATGTCTATCAAGATAACAGTAAAAAATGATAATAAATTAAGATCACCACTATCACCACTTCATACCATGCACTATCTCTCCTCCAGCCATACTGGTTATGATGATGTGCCTCTGAGGCATGACTGCAGTGGGCACAAATGCTGTTGCCTAGGGATGTGTCTGCTGAAACTCCTTGGAAGAGTATGGAAAGTCAAGGATTAATAATCACAGACACCAGTCGGGCGCGGTGGCTCACACCTGTAATTCCAACACTTTGAGAGGCCCAGG
This sequence comes from Rhinopithecus bieti, assembly GCF_001698545.2. NCBI lineage: Eukaryota > Metazoa > Chordata > Mammalia > Primates > Cercopithecidae > Rhinopithecus > Rhinopithecus bieti. The sequence continues at coordinate 158,301 of NW_016808372.1, forward strand.
CAGGCAGATTGCTTGAGGTCAGCAGTTCGAGACCAGCCTGGCCAACATGGTGAAACCCTATCTCTACTAAAAATACAAAAATTAGCCAGGCATAATGGTGTGCACCTGTAGTCTCAGCTACTCGGGAGGCTGAGGCAGGAGATTTGCTTGAACCCAGGAGGCAGAGGTTGCAGTGAGCCAAGATCACGCCCCTACACTCCAGCCTGAACGACAGAGCAAGATTCTGTCTCAAAAAAGTAAAATATAATAATAATCACAGATACCAGTGTCATCTGACCACCCTTTGGCCATATCAAACAAAGTGATTTAGGCCTCGAGGTGGATTCAAAATATTTGTGTTTTTCATTTTAGTCTCTGCAATCTAATGATACTGACATCTGACATCAGTGAAGTATAGAATAAGAGGATCCACTTCACATTGGAATATGCTTTCTGAAAACTAATTATCTTCCTGATTTTTACTATGTACTGTGATCTCTATTTTTTAACTCTCTACTGTTACTTTATTAGGCAAAGACACTTAGGCCATGTATGAAGACAGGATATATATACAAATAATTGAATTTATTGTTTAAAGACTCTAATAACAGAGTTTTGTTTATTTGTTTATTATAGGGTTTTTTTGGAACTACTACTTAATTTTGAATTCAGGGCACTTCTTTTATTTTGCAGTTACATTTTATGATGTTTTTTCACTGTAATAAATCTCACGAATCAGCTCCTGTACTCTTTTTTTTTTTTTTTTTTTATGCTTGGGTGCTTTGTTTTAAACTCAACTTTTAAGTCCGCAGGTAAATAAAAAATACTATTAGTAATTTCTTATACCCAGAATTGTAATACTGTGGATTAATGGTGAAGAGTTCAGACTTTAAATGGTGTTCAAACATGTTGGCACCATGATGGTTAGCTGTGTGATCATAAAATAGTACTGAATTTTAATCTCAGTTTTCTTAGCTTTAAAGTTCTTAATTTAAAAATAATAGTGCCTATCTCACAGCGTTGTGAGGATTGAAAAATCGCACACACAAAAAATAGCACTGTGTTAAGTACAATTAATCCTACAATTGATTCCACATCCACAAGAAATCATAGCGTTTGGTGAGATGTAGTAAGAGGTTATCAAGTACTAATCAACTACTGATTGCTATGCTCTAGAAGAAAAACAGAAGTGTAGACAATATATAACAAACCATTTCCAACCCATGTTAAGTGAATCATGGAAAATATTGCATAACTTCATCAACAGTTACTCAGGTTTCCTAGTTTATATTTCCTAAACACACTCGTAGACGAACGTAGCCTACAGACCAAGTAGAAGAGGCATCTCACCTTTCCTTATCATTATTACTAAATTATTCATTCTGTATTCACAGAGTATACGACACACAAATGAAACAGAAAAAGTCAGTAAATATATGAGGATTATTATTTTTCTCTGATCTTGGCCAGGGCAAATTTACCTGTGTAAATCGTCATGTGTCACCATGATAATAGATTGTAAAACCTAGTGTGAAATAAACTCCAACCCTGGGTCTTGTTACCAATACCATGTCTTTAAAACGAAAGCATAATGATAGTAATTGAAACTATTGTGGTTGCTAATCATTAAGTTTTATTCTACTCATGAAGTAGGTTTTTTAAACTTTCTAGGTAAAATAAGATTGCATAAAGAGGAGTAGCTAAACTAGTCATGTTTTGCTTTGGAATTCAGAGAAAACATTTTAAAAGATAATAGAAATGCTGCCACATAAACAAAACTAGGTACATAATTTATACAAAAGGCACCTAAATTTCCAGGAGTGTGGTTTTAAGAAAGTGAATTACTTTCAGTTTCTCAAGTCTCTGTTGAATGTCGTGTTTCCCTCAATGAAGATTAACTCTTCAATGCCAAAGTAGTATTCCAGTATTATTGCAAATACCAGGAAATTCAGATACAGACTCATTTTTCATTAGCAATTGAATATGTAAATTAAAGAGGAGAGTGAATACCAACTTAATTATTCAAGTTAATTGTTTATCTAAATAGCTGCAGTCAGTCCTCCACTCCCACTGAGGGAATTAAACCACAGCTCCATGTAAAGATAGCTAACTTTGCATTTTCCCTCACCCCTATCCAAACATTCCCTTCTGCTTAAATGGACCTGGAGTCAGGAGACTTGGATTTTCCTCCCTTGTCTTCCATTAGAAATTACATTCCCTGGGTCTCAATATGCACATCTGAAAAATGACAAAGTTGAACTAGTTGATCTGCAAAAAAGACACTTCACACCCTTAACATATGTGAAAAGCAGATTTAATATTAAAGATGTATTTTGGGTACCTATCTGTGGGGAAAAAAAAAAAAAGTCTCTTAGCTTCGGGTATTAAACAAGAAGAAAGTGATAAGTCATCTGCTTAAAGAATATGTATTAATGTAATTGGTTTTACTTCTACGAAATAGTAAAATTCAGTTAATAACTGTAAGTAAGTTCTCCTCTTACTTGAAAAAAAATCAAAATTAAATATTTCCCTAATATTAAGCAGACATTCTTACCTATTAGATTCTTATTCTATTGCATAAAGGAAAGTACACTCACAAGATTTTAAGCACACACAACAAGCTTCAACAAGATACTCTTTTGCACGTTTTTTCTATAGCTTTTCTATGAAATAATATTCCCTAAGTGTCAGAAGTCAGACTAGGATATGCAATTTTAAATGCAATTTTGTTCTTTAAAACATAGTAATTTTCATGTATTTTTCCAAGCCTCACATCTCAGTCCATTTTAACCCTGTTTACTCTGCTTCCCAGGTACGCACTCTCTCCCTCTCTTCCTCTGGATACCCAACCTTTCCTTGCGTCCTTCTGCCAGTAGGTGCACTCGGGTGAGTCTTCTCTCCCCGCCTCTCTCCACGACTTTTCCAAGCCACCCACAGCTACCTGTGCTCTTACCTGTCGGCGCTGAGGGCAGTGAGAGTGAACACGGAAACCCCCACGGAAGTGAGCTGGATGAGCGGGATCAGTTTGCAGCCCACCTTGCCGAACATCCACTCGTCGAAGAAGTAACGCGAAGCGTCCGCCGGGACGCAGGTGAGCAGCAGTAGCAAGTCCCCGGCCGCCAGGTTAGAGATTAAGATGTTGGGGACGCTCCTCATGGCGCTGTTGGTGACGAAGATCTTCACCAGCATGATGTTGCCCAGCAAGCCCACGGTGATGATGAGCAGGTAGAGGGACGGGATCACACAGCGGATCACTAACTCCGCGGTAGTCCCTTCCGAGGCCGGCAGAAAATCCCTTTCCCACCCCTCTGGAACGGAACCGCTCTTGTTCGCGCCGGAGGTCACCGAGAGGTTGGAAAGAGACTTAGAGGGCATGATCTCCTTTCCAGCAGAGTCCGCTGGAGTTTTCACGCACTCCAGTGCCCTGAGTACTGCACGCCCACGATTTGGGTTTAATCGATGTTTCTCCCTTTCGCCCCTGCAAGTTTACTGCCCGCGGGGCACGCGTCACTGCGCCCCGTCCGTAAGCGTTCAGGACCTGGGGAGGGTTCTGTCCACACACTCTGGAGCTTCGCTTCTAGAGGGAGTAAATGGCTCCGGTTAACTCGGAATTTAAATTTAAAAAAAAAAAGAAAAGAAAAGAAAAACAGCAAAGCGGTTGCGTCTTTGTTCCGTATTCAGTGGTTTGTTCTCAAGGTTAGCTAGGGGAAAACAGCCTTTCAGGGACAAGGAGCTGTCCCTCGGGGATCAGTAGAAGCACCTGCCCGACTGTTAGCCCAGAGAAGCGGAAGTCGTCCTGGCGCTGTCCAGCGGGCCGCGGCTGAAATCCTGAGAACTAGCGCGGGGCCACCCGTAACCTGCTTTTCCCACAGCTTTGCTCTTGTTTGTGAAGTTCCTGTTGTATTGTGTGGAACCGGACGGGAGCTCAGTTCTCCGTGTATGTGTGCGTGCCCCTATATACATCCATCCTTACCCACCTCCAAGTGGGAGGAGCCCCAGGCAAGAACTTTGGAATCTCTGAGGATTTAAGGGCTGAGTTGGCAAGTCCCTAATGCCGAAACACAGAATTTAGGGAGAAAAAAAATGAGTGCTAAAGAATAAAGTTCATAAATAAAATCCTCTCGCTACTCTTTTTCTGATCATCTACTTTTCTTACCTAAATGTGAAAATTATTTCCTATAGTTGGTGTAGTATTTTTAAATTTACATTTTATTGAATTATAACATGTATAACGTACACATTTCCTAATCGTTCTGCTTAATCTAACCATCATTCAGAGTCCACAATCTAACCACCATCTCCCAAAATAACCACCATTTGGCTTGTTATTAGATACGTGTGCCTCCTATTGAGGACCGTATAAATTGAATCATTCAGCATATCCTCTTGTGTCTAGGTTCTTTCACTCGACACCATATCTGTGAGATCCACTCATGTTTTCTCAGGTGGAATTTTTCATTACTGTATACTATATCATTTTATAAATATACCACTGTTTGTTTACCTATTCTATATTGATTAACATTTGGGTTCCTTACAATGTTAGCCAATCTGAGTAATGTTTCTATGAACATTCTTTTACATGTGTTCCGGTGCACATTTGAATAAATCCCAGGTGTGGATTAGCCAGGTCATAGAACTTGAGTACGTTCAGCTTTACTGCAAACTGACACTTTTTCAAAATAAATTACTATGTTATTTTTTCTTTGGGAATCTTGCTTGACAATTTTAATTGTCAATTCTATCTATTAAGACAAAATATATGTATGCTTATGCCACTCATAGATATATATTCAAGAAACATCTGATATGCTGTTTTAAATAGGCTGTCCCTAAAACAAAACAGCTTCCCAAATCACCACCATGTGAGTCTAATGTAAACTGATCAGAAAGGGTGGCTCAGTTCTGGAGCTAGCTAAATATCACTCTTCATTAGGGAAAACATTTGGCTAGTTCTTTGTTATTAAAGGATAAAATTGAATAATAGCATTGTAACTAGCCAGGGACTACCTATGATGATCTAGCCATAAACTGATAAAATGTGTATATCTGCAACATCATTTATATATTAAGGAACCTTTCCAGATATTGCCCACCAAGAGCACTGTCACCTTATAACTGAATTAGACAAGGTAAACATTTGCATAGTAATCAATTTTGAGTTTTGTGTTTTCTATCTCAAATGAAAGTCATTTTTGTACTTTTCTAGAATTTCACTACCTAAAATAATTCATTATAAAATTAAGATTAGTTAAATAGAATATTCATATATAAATATATTCAAATATATAAATATTCTATTTATAGTTATAAAATTATGTACATATATAGAGGGAGAGGGAGCGAGAGAAAGAGGGAGAGCAAGGAAATTAATATTACATATAGGCTGAGAAATGTGTCTAGGAATTTTATCTCCAAAGTTATTTGTTTTCTTTTTAACATCCAATCTTCCTATACAAAGTAAATTACTAGAGCAATCTTCTAATTATGAAATGTCTAAAATTCAAACTGCAACTATGCGATTTTAATATATTTTATATAAAATGTATTGAAATCAAAATTACTATATGAATTTTTATATTCTCCTCTGATTGTGCCTGTGTGTTCTTAATCATTTAGATGAGAAAAAAATGTCTAGTCTAAAAGCTGGATTAATAAATATCCAATTGACAGGCATTGTAGAAATAAGACATCTGGATTGAATTTTCTTCATTTTAACGAAATTTATATGTATTTACTTAAAGATTTGTGTTCATTGTAGTGAAGAATATAATGAATATTTTAATAATATTTATTTTATTGATATTTTATTGAAATGTTATAAAGTTATAATAATGTATTATGTAAATTCATCACAAAATTACATATAAGAACACAGTATTGTCTCATATTTATAGAATGCATATGCATCAAAGGTAAACATCTACTGGAATGAAATACTATTTGTTTCTTTATGTTTTGAGACAGGATCTTGCTCTGTCACTCAGGCATATGCAGTGGCATGAAGATGGCTCACTATAGCCTCAACCTTCTGCATTCAAACAATTATCCTGCCTCACCTTCCCCATGTAGCTGGGACCGCAGGTGTGCCAAACCATGCCTGGCTAAGGTTTCTAATTTTTTGTAGAAATGGGGTCTCACTTTGCTGCCCAGGTCTCAAATTCTTGGGATCAAGCAATCCTCTTGCCTCAGCCTCCCAAATTTCTGTAATTATAGGCATGAGCCATAGCTCCCAGCCATACAAACCTTTTTGTTGTATTCAATGTGTCATATACCATATTAGGTTCCTTAAACTCATATACTTAATGTTTATCAATATTCTTAGATAAAAATATTTGAGTCTTAATTTGACGTGATTCACAGAGACAAGATAAATTGTCTAATTTCAAAGAGACCTCATAAAACTGCAATTTGAAATTTATTGTACTTGAAATCAGTGTGTATGTCTCTTTGTTCCTAGAGAAAACAATTGTGTGAAAAAATGTGGTTTTTGTATAAATGAAATATACATTTTTAATCCTGAGTATTCGATGTTTATAAATATACATTTTATATTTTATTGCCCTAATATAGGAACTGTTCAGAACCATATTGATGCTGTTTCAAATTCATTGACATGAGTATTATTGTTGTAAGTGAATATGAAGAATTTGAAATGTAAACCAATTGCATAATCCTCATCTGCTTCAATGTATCTATCCTTCAGTGTATTATGAAAAAATATAAAATATTATAGTTATGGAGACATTTTATAGATTTTTCTTAAGATCATGACCAAGGCAAGAATACCCACTATTATCATTGTTATTTAACACAATAGAGGAGATTCCAATCAATGCTATTACAACAGAAATGGAAATGAAAAGCACAAAATTTGAGAGAAAGGAGATACTAACACAAGGATATAATATTAAAATCAAAATGGAATTGGCAAAAGAACAGAAAAAACATCAATGGAAGAGAATAGAAAGTTCGAAGGCAGTTGTATGTAGATAAGAAAACAACACTAAAATGTGTGTTGCAACAAATAAACACTTAGTAGATAATACTGGGAAAACTGGTTCACAGGCAAGGAGAATAAAATGGAGTCTGTATGTATTACTATATGTAGTACTATAATTCTAGTGCATTAAAGGTCACAGTATGAAAAATAATTTGGGGAACATAATAGAAGAAAATCTTAAAGAATACATATGAGACCATGTGAGTGGGAAGTGATTCCTACTTCAAGTCAAGATGGAGTAACAGAATACACTGAAAAAGTAAAAACCAGACAAAACATATTAAACAGTAGTTTTTATACATTGGAAGCACAAAAGAGGCAGCACAAAACAGTGATCCCTAAGACAGGGTTAACAGATGAGATGAGCTCTACCATTGCTCTATCTTACTGCCTAGAGAAAGAGTTTTCAGCCCATGCACAAGGATAAGGAATCCACACTGAGCCTGGAATTCTCTCTTACTTGAGATGGAATTGGAATCAGCAGAACAGAGAAAAGTGAATCACATAGAGAAAGAACTCTGGAGATTCACAGAATTTCCCCTTGGGTTTTCAGCTAAATACATGTTTCTATCTGCATGTGGGAAAATTAACCAATTCTCAGGAAAACACTTAACCAAAAGGGGTCAATTAGTGATTTAAAGAAGCTATGTTCCTACTAGCCAGAGTATAACAACCTTGTAAAGGACATAGTTTCAGGTACATTACTTAGAAGTGCATTGTGTCTGTAGTTAGGAAAAATTAACCATAGACCAAAGGCTTCTCTGGTCTTTCCCTCAAAGCTTAAAAACAAGGATTAAAATGGGAAAACTAGTTCTAAGAAACCTGATGGTATCTTAGAACAAACCTTAAGAATATTTAAAGTACTGATGCTCCTCGATTTATATTTGGGCTACATCTCAATAAATGCATCATAAGTTGAAAATATCCTAAATGGAAAATGCATCTAATACCCTAACAAACTCACCATAAATAAAGTTAAAAAATCATAAGTCAAATCATTGTAAGTGCAGATGCTCCTCAACTTAGGACGGAGCTACATCCTGAGAAACCCATGATTAAAGTCAAAATATTGTAAGTCACACTCTAGTGAATTGGGGCTCTCTATAATGTTTAAACTATTTAGAATCCAACAAGGTAAAATTAAAATGTCTGGCTGACATGCTCTTGGAAATTACCAACCATGAAAATCACCAGGTAATTACATCTAAAAGTAAGGACAAAAATCAGTTAATTGAAACTAAACCAATAATGGCACAGATGATACATATGTAGTTAAGAACATTAAAAATGTTAACAAGACTCTATTCCATGTGTTGAGGAAGGAATTTGCATATTAAGGAGAGACATGAAAAATATAAAAATACATACATTAAATTTTATCAGAAGAAAAAAGTCATAAAGGTAAACTTCATAAAATTAACAGCAGAAAAAAAAAAAAAAAAAAAAAAAAAAAAAAAAAAAAGCATTGCAGGAGAAAACGTAAGTGAATTTCTCAATGTAGTAGTAGAAAGTACCCAAAACAGAATACAGAGAGAAAAAGACTGGGGTAAAAATTGAACAAAGCGTGCACTATGGGAAACTTCAAGTAACTATAGTTGGATCTTCAAAGGATAGAAGAAGAAAAGAATGGAAGAAAAAATATTTGAAGAAAAAGAAGCTCCAAATTTTTCACAGTTAATGAAAGCTAAACCCTTCACATCCAAGAAGCTCAACAAACCCCAGGCAGAAGAAACACAAAGAAAACTATGCCAACGTGAGAAACTAGAAACTATTTTGTTAACATCAGGAACAAAGAAAGGATGTGTACTCTCACCATTTCTTTTCAATTTTGTACCAGAAGTTCTCATCAATGCAATAAGACAAGAAAAAGACATAGGGTGATAATGATTGTAAAGGAAGAAATAAAATGTTTTTTTTAACAAATGACATGATTATCTATTAGAAAATCTGAAAGAATCAACAAAAGACCCTTACAAATAATAAGTAACCACGGAGAGGTTGCCAAATAAAAATTAATATACAAAAGTAAATCACTTTCTTACATACCATCAATTACTAAGTGGAATTTGACACTGATAATACTAAAAAATTTACAGTCACCCCCAAATATGAAGTACTTGACTAAATCTAACAAAATGTGCATGATACATAAAAGGAAAATTACAAAACTGAAGAAAATTGGAGAACTAAATAAAAAGATATTCCACATTCATGGATCTGAAATCTCAAGTTTTCCTTGTCAAGTTGTAAGTTCTTTTCACCTTCATCTATAAATTCAATGCTATCTTAATCATAATCCCAGAAAGGTAATTTGTGGATATCAGCAAAGTGAAAACAGGCACAAGACTCAGAATAGCCAAAGAGAAACAAAGTTGGAAGATTGACACTACCTTATTTCAAGATTTATTATAAAGCTGTAGTAATCAAAACAGTATGGACATTAATGAAAGAATAGACAAATAGACTAATGGAAGAGACAAGAGAGCCCAGAATTGGACCCACATAAATATAGCCAACTGCTCTTTGACAAGGAACCAAAGGCCAAACAATGGAACCAAGAAGTCTTTCAACAAATGGTGCTGGAACAAAAGGATGTTCCATGCAAAGGGAATGAATCTAGACATAAAGTTTACACCCTCCACAAAATTCACAAAAGTAGATCATAGACCTATATGTAAACTACAAAAATTATAAAATTCCTAGAAGAATACATAGAAGAAAATCCAGATGAATTTGTGTATTTGTCCGTTTTCACACTGTTATAAAGAACTAACTGAAACTGGGTAATTTATAAAGAAAAGAAGTTTAATTGACTCATAGTTTCACAAGATTAACAGGAAGCATGACTGGGAGGCCTCAGGAAACTTACAATCATGTCATAAGGAGAAGGGGAAGCAAGGACCATCTTCACATGGTGGCCGAAAAGAGAGAGACTGTGAAGGGGAAGTGTCACACACTTTAAAACAAGCAGATCTTGTGAGAGTTCACTCACTGTCATAAAAACAGCAAGGTGGAAGTCTCCCCCATGATTCAATCATCTCCTACCAGGCCTCTCCCCCAACATGTGCAGATTACAATTCAAGATGGGATTTTGCTGAGGACACAGAGACAAACCATATCAACTTGGGTATATCAATGACACTTTTTTTTTTTTTTTTTTTTTTTTAGAACAAGCTTCTCCAACTGACATCTCAAAGGTTGCATGAGGCCCAGGATGCATAAGGCCCAGGATTTGAACGTGGCCCAACATAAATTTGTAAACTTTTTTTTTTCTGAGACAGAGTCTCTCTCTGTCACCCAGGCTGGAGAGCAGTGGCGCAATCTCAGCTCACTGCAAGCTCTGCCTCCTGGGTTTATGCCATTCTCCTGTCTCAGTCTCCCTAGTAGCTGGGACTACAGGCATGTGTCACCATGCCCAGAGAATTTTTTTGTATTTTTAGTAGAGATGGGGTTTCACTGTGTTAGCCAGGATGGTCTCGATCTCCTGACCTCAGGATCTGCCCGCCTCGGCCTCCCAAAGTGCTGGGATTACAGGCATGAGCCACCATACCCAGCCACAATGACTCTTAAGATACAAAACTGAAGAGATAATCCATGAAAAAAATAATTGATCAGCTTTACTTAATAACTTATTCAAAACTAAAAATTCTGCTTTGCAAATGACACTGTTAAGACAATAAGCAGACTAAAGACTAGGATTTATGATCCAACACATACAAATATCACAAAGAATTCTTACAACTCAAGATATCCAAAATACACAAAGAATTTTTTAAATTCATCAATAAAAAAATAAAAAATCCAATAAAAAATGGACAAAACACCTTAATAGACATATCAGCAAAGAAGATACACAAGTGTAAATAAGCGTATTAAAAGTTGTTTACATCATGTCATTAAGCAATTGCAAATTAAGACAAGATACTCCTATACATTTATTAAAATGGCACAACATTGCAACTTTATTCAAAACACTGCCAACTTTAAATGCTGAGCAGGATGTGGATCAATAGGAGTTCTCATTCACTGATGGTGAAAATGCAAAATTTGGAAGACAGTTTGGCAGTTTCTTACAAAATTAAACATGTTCTTACTATGCTATTCATCCATCACACTCCTTTCTGTTTACCCAAAATATTTGAAAACATATGTCCACACAAAAACCAACACATGGATGTTTATAACAGCTTTATTTGTAATTGCCAAAAGTTGGAAAAAAAGATGTCTTTTAGTAGGTGAATGAACAAACTGTGGTACAACCAGATGATTGGATATTATTCAGCCCTAAGAAAAATGAGATATCGAGTCATAAAAAGACATGGAAAAAACTTAAATATATGCTGCTAATTGAAATAAGTCAATCTGAAAAGGTTGCATACTGTACGATTTCAACTGTATGACATTCCGGGAAAGGTCAAACTACAGAGACAGTAAGAAGTACTTCCCAGGGGAAGGGAGGAGGAAAGGACAAATGTATTTATTGCAGAGGATTTTGCAGTAGTAAAATTACCCTGTATTATAATTCTAGAAATGTGTAATTACACATGGGTTCAAACCCAGAGATTGTACAACAGGAAGATTGAACCCTAATGTAATCTATGACTGAGTGATAATGATGTCTCAATATAGGTTCATATAATTGTAACAAATGCGCCACTTTCATGAGGAAAGTTGATAATGGGAGACTATGTATGTGTGAGGGTAGAGGGTACATAGGAGACATAACTATATTTTCTTCTTAATTTTGCTATGTCAAAGCAGATTTTACTGTCTTAGTCTACTCAGACTACTGTAACAAAATACTATAATTTGGGTAGCTTATAAAAAAGAGAATTTTTGTAGATTCTGGATATTAGCCCTTTGTCAGATGAGTAGGTTGCAAAAATTTTCTCCCATTCTGTAACAAATATACAAGAAAAAAACAAACAACCCCATCAAAAGTGTGGGCAAAGCGATTATGAACAGACATTTCTCAAAAGCAAGAATTCATACAGCCAACAGGACACATGATAAAAATGCTCACATCACTCGCCATCAGAGAAATGCAAATCCAAAACACAATGAGATACCATCTCACACAGTTCAGAATCGCGCAATCATTAAGAAGTCAGGAAACAACAGGTGTTGGAGCAGAGATGTGGAGAAATAGGAACACTTTTCACACTGGTTGGTGGGATTGTAAACTAGTTCAAACTTTATGGAAAACAGTATGGCAATCCTCAAGGATCTAGAACTAGATGTACCATATGACCCAGCCATCACTACTGAGCGTATATACCCAAAGGGCATTATAAATGATTCTTACTACAAAGACACATGCATGTCACCGTATGTTATATTGCGGCCCTATCTCACAATAGCAAAGACTTGGAATCAACCCAAATGTCCATCTGCTGACAGACTGGCATTAGAAATGTGGCACATATACCACCATCGAATAACTATGCAGCCCCAATAAAAAAGATGAGTTTGCGTCCTTTGTAGGGACATGGATTGCCAGCTGGAAGACCATCATTCTTAGCAACTATCAACAAGAACAGAAACAAACACTGCATGTTCTCACTAAAGTGGGAAACTGAATAAATGAGCATCACTCCCCCCCCCTCTTGGATCGGGAAGCGGGAACATCACGCAACTGGGGGCCCTATTCATGGGGGGGGGTAGGGAGGGATGCATTTGGGGGTTTACATGATATAAATGATGAATGATGCTGGTGCTGCACGAGTTGATGGGTGCAGCACACCAACATGGCGCATAGTATACATATCTAACAAACCTGCACGTTATGCACATGTACCCTAGATACTTAATGTATAATAAAAAAATAAAATTAAAAAAAAAGAGAATTTTATTTTCTACATTTCTGTTAAAAGAGAATTCTTAGTCAAATTAAATTTTACAGAGTTTAAATGAGCAGAGAACAATTCACAAATCAGGCAGCCTCCTGAGCCAGAGTAGGCTCAAAGAGACTCCAGCGCAGCCATGTGGTGGAAGGAGACTTATGGACAAAAAAAGAAAAGTGATATACAGAAAACAGAAGTGAAGGAAGAAATAACCAGATTGGTTATAGTTCAGCATCTGCCTTATTTGAACATAGTTTGAATAATTGGGCCCCTTTGATTGGACCAATCTCAATGATTAGCACAAGAGCAGGTTCCAGTCTTCTATTCAGGTGATAGTTCACTAGGTACAGAGAAACCTTTATGTCAAACTTAAAATATGTAAGGAAGCAGTTTTCGGCTACACTTGATTTAACAATTCCCTGTTTTGGGTCATCCTCTCAAAACTGATCATTGATCAAAACTTTATCATTGATGTCACTAGCACCATGATAAATGTACTTATTTGGTCTCAAAACCCATTGGGAAATGCAGAACAGTGGGTTTTTTAAGGTTAGAATAAGGACTTCAGATTAATTTCTTTGTAGGGGTTAGGTTAGAGGGTAGCTCTTTATGGTGGAATCTCCTGTTTACAGGAGAAAAACAAAACTTGGTTTGTTCTAGCATCTGTCTTTTTCTTTAAGGTCTTAGTTTGATAATGTCAGATTTAGCATAAGTCACTCTAATTTGGTTTAAAATGGTCTATTGGGGCCTAGGGCATGAGCTCAGTCCAAAACAATGACCTCTCATAATTTTGCTTAAAAATAACCCTCTTTGGTCAAGTTCTCACTTAGGTGAGAGAATGACCAAAACTTCAGGCCTTAGCACCACTCTCAGTTACCATCACTTTGGGTTTCTGGTCTCAGCACAACATTTATAGGCTGCAGTGCCCTCATGGTCACAGATTTTTTTTCAGCTCTTGTCATTCCAGTTGAAGAGAGACCATTTAACACTCTAAAGATGGCTGCATGCAAACATTTAAAACTTTTAAGAGAATACAGTACACCAGGGAAACTACTATTATGACTATCAGGGGGATAATACGGAGAACTTGGAGTATGCTCCTTAGGCAGGATTGCCATGAACCAAACCAACTACAATCAAACAGATCAAGGAATGAGCTAAAGAGTCTGCTTGCTTTACCAAAGCAGCCTGTTTATTGATCCCCTACAACTGAATCTCTATAATACCAGATTTTTTTATCCATGGGAAACAAGAAGTACAAGCAACTGCACAGATACTTCTGCTTAGCCAGTAAGTAATTTAAAGCAATTCTATTATGTAGTATAACTTTCACAAGAGAATTTAAAGTCTGTTCTGCAACCATTAAAGCCTCCTAACAATGTTCTCTTTAACCTGTGATGTTGGTTAAGAGGAGTGGAACCTATAATGTAGGTTAAGAGGAGTGAATCAGTGTTTGCTTCTGACTAATTATGAGGCAACAAATGTACCATTAAAATTTCTCACCTACGTTGGCCTTCATCTTCCATTTATCAAGGCATAAGGTTGTCCATGTATAAAGCTGACTGCAAACTTTTTCACAAATAAAAATAGATGCTGTGAGTGTACACAACAGACCCCCTTTTCAGTTCTATTGTTCAAAGAGACATAAGCAAGGGAAAAATGGAAAAATAAAAGTCTCATGATAACAGAGAAATCTTGATCCATGATTTTGGGGAAGAGCTGTCCATGTCAAAGATGCCATCTGCTTCTGGGGAGAAACTTTCCTGGTTAGCTTTACCTTAAGGTTGTAAATGAGTGTACAGTTGCAAAAGTGCAAGACACCTATGTGAATTGTGAGATTATGAACCCAAGGTTCAAGGTGCCAAAGTTTTGCTGCAATGTGGATGGCTCAATGGCAGCCTTTCTCTGATACTCTGAGAAGACCATGGAGTATAATCCTTGGGTTCTAGATTATGAAGGGGTTGATTGTCCCCAGTCAGTAGACCATGAATGAAATGGTCAAAGTGAAAATACACTTTGGCAAAATGACCTTCTGTTATAAAAACAGCCCTCTTGAATGGAAAAGCTTTTATACAACCAGAAAGCATGCATTAAAAATTGCAATTGAATGAAATCCTTTTATAAGTGTTTAAATGGCCCATCAGGTAACAAAAATGTACGTAAAGTTTTAAAACCCAGAAATGGGTTTGATAACAAAACATTGGTCAAAAACTACTTGAGCAATTTAGAACTGTCATCAAAATAATATATTTTTTAATTTATTCCATGATGGGTCATGGAATGCAGAGCTTCTAATAACAAACACTTTAAGGACTCAGGGTGAGGTGGCTGCCCAGAATCTCCATGAATCCATTCTTAACATTTGATTTACATTTTTTAAAATACCAGTTGTTTCTCCTATTTATATGCATAGCACTGATAACTGATGGGCTATCACAAGCAATTTGACTTGCACTATGGAGTTTATTCAAATTGTATATCTAAGTATTTCAGTACTGCCTGGTTTATCATGAAAATCTCACAAAGTATTTTCTTGGTATTTGGTTAATTTTTGCCCTGCCTGTGTTAGCAGTTTTATAAACCGATCAATATTTTCATTAAAGTGTTGAAAATTCTTACCCAGTCCAAATCATGTAATCCTAAAGTTATCAGAAACTTGTATTCAAGAGCGCTTGTCAGGGTTCTTTCTATACTTTCATGAACCTCCTTAAAGATAACATACTCTAGGATTTTGTGGGCAAAATCAGAAACTGCATTAGAAAGTGCATTAGAATTAGACAATCAACTGTGAAAATAACTGAGATGGAGTCTCACTATGTTGGCCAGGTTGGTTTGAGCTCCCGGCCTTAAGGTATTCTACCTCCTCTGCCTCCCAAAGTGTCGGGTTTACAGGCATGAGCCACCACATCTAGCATAAATGGTCATAGTTAAAGACACAACTGACTAGGAAATATGGTCATTTCTGTGGCCTGCAATAACTAAACCATAATTATGGTTGATAGCATATAGCTAAACATATTAGAATTTTAGAAATTTTATACAATTTTGGAACATCTATTAATAATTTCATTAAAATATAACTTGAAGAAGGTTGAAATCATTTTTTATTTGGCAGTGGCTTCCATGTAATTTAACATGTCAAAAAATCGGCCTGTCTCTCCTTTGGATGTTTTAGGTGCCTTCTGCAGCATCCCAAAGTTAGAGATCAAAAAAGAGTTAACTTTGAAGCTGAAATTTGATTTTGGAAAGCTCATCAAATATTTCAAAGTGTTAAAACACTTGACCAAAACAGAATCACAGGTCACCATAAAAATAATAGTCATCCATTTAGCCAAACCGATAATTAAAAGATTTTAAAACTCAAAACCTGTACTCTTTAATAAAGAAGGCTGCTTTCCAAATAAGGAAAAGACTTAAGACAGTGTAAGACAGAATCTCTCTCTTCTTCTCTCCTCTCTCTCTTTTTTTATTTTACAGTTTACTCAAAATTGAGGAAAATGTTTGAATATATCTGATTGATGTCATGCACATCCATTCGAAGAGACCACCAAACAGGCTTTGCGTGAGTGATAAAGCTTTTTAATCACCTGGTTGTAGGCGGGCTGAGTCCAAAAGGACAGTCAGCATAGGGTGGTGGGATTTTCATTAGTTCTTATAGGTTTGGGATAGGCGGTGGAGTTAGGAGCAATTTTTTGTGGGCAGGGGGTGGATCTCACAAAGTACATTCTCAAGGGTGGGGAGAATATTACAAAGTACCTTCTCAAGGGTAAGGAGGGTGTATTGTATAAAGTACACTCACAGGGGCAGGGGAATATCACAAAGCACATTATCGAAAGGGCGGAGAGGGTGTATTGTTACAAAGTCAATTGATCAGTTCGGGTGTGGCAGGAACAAATCAAAATGGTGGAATGTCATCAGTTAAGGCAGGAACTGGCTATTTTCACTTCCTTTGTGGATCTTTAGTTGCTTCAGACCATCTGGATGTTTAGGTGCGGGTCACAGGGGATATGATGGCTTAGCTTGGGCTCAGAGGCCTGATAATTAATACTGCGTAAAATTTTTGTTCAAAAGAGAAAACCAAACTTTAGTTTTGTGTTGTGTATTATCAATGCTAAAGCTTATTTTAATAAAACCCTATAAATAAATTTATAAAATCTGTCATCTTTTAACTACACAAGATTTCCATAAAACTTTTGTTTTACATTTTCTCCAACTTTATATATTCATCTAGATTTATCTATTTTTTTACTCCTTCAATTTGAAACCTGTAACTTCAAACTAGACACAAATTTTAAACAAGCACACATTTTATGCCTTTATATATTTTCTCATTAAAACATATTTTGTTTATACTTTTGTTTATATATTCTGTATACAGAATTGTTTCTCAAATATTTAGTAGTTTTAGTTACATATATTAACTACAGTTTTAACTCTCAACAATCCCAATTTGTAGTGAAAACTCTAGAAAGTAATTTTGAACTGTTTGTTTTATATCACCATTTGTAGATAAAAAACATTTTATAATTTTTTTAGAAGGATAGTTTTCAAATTATTGTTTATTGACAGTTTTATAGCATTTAAAATAACATGTCAAGGTATATAGACTTAAACTCAAGTTTAATAATTAATATTTCAGCATTTTAACTTACAAATGATTCAGACATTTTATGATTATCTATTACTTAATCTAACATAATATGACTTTAAGATTTTAAGATTTTAAATTACTGAAAATAATTTGGAACTAAACACAGGAACCCTCCCTAGTGTCTTCCCCAGTCATCCAGGGTCCCAAGTAACCATGCGGCATCCAGGAAAGTCAGGACTATGATGGTCGTGACCTGTCTGAGTCCTGAATTCATGTGCTAGGTCTAAAAGGATCAGAATAGAAGACAGAGCTGTGAAGACTACAACTGGACAATCTAACTCTTCCTAAAATAGCCAGGAGGCAAAACAGGGAAGAATGGCCCTATTGGGCTTGATTCTGGCTTGCAGTTGCTAGTCTGGGTACTGAGACCTTGTCTTGTCTCTAGACCTCATCATGTCCACCTATCCAGACCTCCAAATCCCGAGGCTCTAATCTGAAAACATAAACTCAAAATCAAATCAAGCAAGATTCTAATTATCTTTAACTGGTAATTTTGAAGCCATTTCTGTTTACCAAAAAATTTTTGAGCAGCTTTATTTACTAAATAATATCACATACACATAACACATACAGACATACAAACACAGAGAAGCAATTCTTATAGCTTTTATAAAGGATTGCAATTTGCTGGCTTTTAAATAGCTTTTCTTTTCCCCATTCAGACTATCAATCTCCCAATTACTGTTTCATTGCCCTAAGCAATTGCTAACTAGACAACAAATTTGCATTTCTAAAAAGACAACTCTTAGGTGAAACTAAAAGAATTATATTTTGTAAGCACAGAGCTAAGATTTTAGGCTTAAATATTGTATCATCATTTGCTCAAACTAAGGGAAAAATACAGTGCCCAACTAAAAGTTAAGTCAAGAAAAGATGGCCAGAAAAACACCTTAAACAAAGGTATGACTTGTGACATAAATTTAAAACAATGGTAAGAGTTTCTAAGGTATACCAACACACATCCTTAAAAATGGAGACTTCCTTTATAGAAGCAAATTTCTTGTACCAAAGTGTTTCAAGATTGCCAGGTAAATTTCAGAAAGGTGTATTTTAGGTTCATAAGTGTTCTTGTTAACTTAGCTACTGTTTCTTAGCTAGAATTACGAGTTCAGGACAGAGCTCATCAGGAATAGGGCAAGGTATTCTCTGCCTGAACTCAGCATGGATAGATCTGAAAAAGAAGCAAGCCTAGTTTACCTGAGGGCCTATATTTTATAAACACTGTCTAGGAGACCTTTTTTTCCTCTTGGGGCAGAATAATAACTAAGCCAAAATGTCAGCAGATTTAACTTTTCTTATCAATGAGTCTTTTAAGCTTTTTATTTACCTTTTATAAGGAGTCCTTAAATAAAATATTAAAATCTTTTAGAAGATTCTGCATATCAATAGGGATTCCTAGATGAGACTAATTTGGGAGCCCTCATTTTCTTTCTTTTTTTTTTTTTTTT
>NW_016808372.1:181333-225711 GCF_001698545.2 Rhinopithecus bieti
GATCCCCTTCCCCCTTGCGCTTCCAGGTGAGGCGATGCCTCGCCCTGCTTCAGCTCTCGCTGGTCAGGCTGCAGCAGCTGACCAGCACCGATTGTCCGGCACTCCCTAGTGAGATGACCCCAGTACCTCAGTTGAAAATGCAGAAATCACCGGTCTTCTGTGTCACTCGCGCTGGGAGTTGGAGACTGGAGCTGTTCCTATTCGGCCATCTTGCTGTCACCTCGGGAGCCCTCATTTTCAAATGCACTTCTTTAAGTGCAGTGTTGTTCATTTGGAACATTCCCTTGTAACTTTGTATTTTTTAATTATTTTCTAAAGGTTTTTTTGTTTGTTTTTTGGTTTTGTTTTGTTTTGTTTTGAGACAAGGTCTCACTCTGTCACCCAGGCATAATCTCAGCACAGTGGCATAATCTCAGCTCACTGCAACTTCTGCCTCCTGAGCTCAAGTGATCCTCCTTGCCTCAGCCTCCTGAGTAGCTGGGACTATAGGCATGTACCACCATGCCTATCTAATTTTTGTATTTTTTGTAGAGATGGGGTTTTACCATGCTACCCAGGCTTGTCTTGAACTCCTGGACAAAAGCAATCCACCCACCTCAGCCTCCCATAGTGCTGGGATTACAGGTATAAGCCACCATGCCTAGCCTCCATGGTAACATTAAATTATCTTTAGTAAGATTTTGCCATTTCTATAAGTCTTTGCTGCTTCTGGAACTTAATACTTATGCATGTGTCAGCCAGGACATAGTCAATTGAGAAATTCAGGGTCCTATTTTTACCTCAGATATTGGCTTTGGCTCTCAGATCTCTTTAACCAACTTAACCAATTATTTATTTCCCTACCTAAGTGTTCAAGAACAAAGAAAGGCGATAGATAACACAAAAATCCCTTCAAATTTCCAAAAGCCAAAGTTCACAGCCCCTGTAATATTGCCACTTAACTACCAGTTTCTTTCTGGCCTAGTTAAACATAAGAGGACTCTAACTGGATCCAAGCCAGTTAATTATCAGAACCAATCTGATCTTAGACCCAGTCTAATTTCCACTGGAACTTCCAAATCCAGTTAGTATCAGAAATTTGCTCAAACAAACTTGAAGAGTTCAAAACAAATCCATGGAGCTTGGGAACCCAAGAGAGAATTTACCACAATTCCCAGCTGCTGCAAGAGAATAATGAACACAATGGGCCCAGCAGGTACCTCACTCGGTTACTTGATGTTCCTGGGGGTCATTAGAAGCTCTACTTTGGATCTCACTTCTGATGCCATCTGTTAAAAGAAAATCTTTAGCCAAATTAAATTTAACAGAATTTAATAGAGCAAAGAAAAATTCACAAATCAGGCAGTTTCCTGAGCCAGAAAAGGTTCAGAGAGACTCCAGCGCAGTCACATGTTGGAAGAAGATTTATATACAGAAAAAGGAAAGTGACGCTCAGAAAATGAAAGTAAGGTACAGAAAAAGCAATTGGGCTGGGGGCGGTGGCTCACACCTATAATCCCTGAAATTTGGGAGGCCGAGGCGGGCAGATCACCTGTGGTCAGGAGTTCGAGACCAGCCTGGCCAACAAGATGAAACCCAATCTCTACTAAAAATATAAAAATTTGCTGGGTGTGGTGGTGCATACCTGTAATCCCATCTACTCAGGAGGCTGAGGCAGGACAATCACTTGAACCCAGGAAGTGGAGGTTGTGGTGAGCTGAGATTGTGCCATTGCCTTCCAGCCTGGGCAATGAACAAAATTCCATCTCAAAAAATAAAAGCAAAAAAAGAAACAGCAGATTGGATACAGCTCAGTGTTTGCCTCTTTTGAACACGATTTGAATAACTGTCCCCCTTTGATTGTCCAAAACTTGGTGACTGGCATAAGAGTAGATTATTGTCTGTTTACACTTTCATTTAGGTTGTAATTCACTGTGTACAGATAAATCGTTAGACTAAACTTGAAATATGTAAGGAGGCAGCTTTAGGCTAAACTTGATTTAACACTTCTGAAGGTTGGGAAGTCCCAGGTTAAGTCACCAGCAGATTTGCCATCTAGTGAAAGGTCATTCTTCACAGATGCTGCCTTCTTCCAACATCTTTACATGGTGGAAGGAACCAACAAGCTTCCTCAGACCTCTTTTTTAAGGGCACTAATTCTACCCATGAGGTTTCTGCCCTTATGACCTAATCACCTCCCAGAGCCCCCCAACCGTCACACTAGGAAATAGGTTTCAACATATAAATTTGAAGGAAACAAAAACATTCACATCATGGCAGTTACCTTTTTTTTGTTTTTTAAGAACAAAATGTAGAGATATTGAAGCATGAAATTCCCCATGACAATGTGGAAATCACGAATGGAGTCACGTATTGGGTACTACAGCACCTATAACCCAGTTGACCTATGAAAGGCCCTCAGGCACACACAGTTAAAGGTATATTAGGGCTAGTCTTTACCACTTAAATATGTCTTGAGAAACACAATATTTATGTGTGTAAATAGTGTTTCCTAATTGCTCCAGACAGTTAGCAAACAATGGATAAAGCATATATATGGTAGATAAAACAAAGCCATACTACCAGATCAAAGAGATATTTTAGGAAAATAGAACATGGCATAGGAAAATTAAGGCAAATAGAATTTACCTTTAAGGTAAAGAGACCTTCAGGGGATAGAAGATTCTTGCAAGAATGTGATGGCTATCCTATTGCAGAAGGAAGGCAAATAGTGGCAAGCTTCTTAGTCTGATAAAAAAGTTTAACTACATGTTTTTTCCAAAATGAAAATAAAATGTGAAAACAACATAACCAAATGATAGAAAGGAGATTGTACTCTAAATTAAGCAGGAATTTTATATATACTATTACAAAAAAAAGAAGCAGAAGTAGCCCAGGGTGAAAGAACTAATTCTGAAATGGCAGCATAAAGAACTCCACAAACACCATCCCCAGTGAAAGAATTGTAACTGGTGAAAATTATAAACATGCTTAACCATTTAAAAGCTTTAGAAATTGTCCAAAGTGCACACAGCAAATGAAGAAATGTTTTTCAATAATATCTATTAAAACCAGCCAAAGTCTATGGCATTTGAGACTTGACCCACTCTCTTTATTCCACACAACCCCAGCTCAGCATGACAGAAGCATGACAAAATTCATGTGTGTTCAGCCAAGAACACAGGACTCTCTCTCCCCTCAACCCTCAGATATATACTGTAGTATCTCCCCGGGAGGGTAGGGGCAGCCACCACCAATTCTCATTCTCCCTCGATCTATGCTCTATTCCAGGCAAAATCAGTTGAGTGGTTTGGGCTTTCTTACTATATACAAACAACATTAATAGGCCAAAAGTTCTACTGCAGGTACAGTAGCCCATTAATCAGCCTCACCCCAACTCACTTGTAGCAGGTAGATTCCATGCTGGGAGAGACAAGCTGAGGAGACAGGAGGCTACCACCCTAGCCTGTGACTCTATTTGTAAAGCAGTGATGTCACTCAGAGAAAACAAGTCACTACCCCTGCCCCCAGGGCTGTAGCAGAAATTTTGTGGGAGGGTGGGCAGGAGCAAGTTCTAAAAGCAGAGAGTTCCAAAGCTCTCTCCAAGAGAACTGACTCTATTTGAAACAGTGTGGGGAAGTTCAAACTGAACGCCACTCTTAACAACAATGAACATTATGGTGGCAAGAAATTTTGAAGAAACTGGTAGTTCCATGAGAAGAACTATCTAAATTATAAACCAGCTATATGTTTGTCAGAATTAAAGAAAAAGATAGCTAAGAAGAGCCCTCCTATGGTTGGAACAAATATCAAAGAAAGGCCTCACAAACCAGTCTTGGAAAGGGAGCTGAATTTAATTGGATTACACTGTGGAACAATTAATAGCCCCAAGGCACTATTGAAAACTATGAAGCAATCAGTCAGCAATTCAAGGAGGCTAATAACTGGATGTAATACAGTGGCAGACAAATTAATAATGAAATTAGAGAAAGAAAGAATCAAAGAGCATATTGCTAAAACTACTTCATCCCAGGGTAACGATGCACACACCCAAGCCTTCACCCTCTGAGTAGTGACATCAGAGGTTGAACATTGTGGGAAAAAATAGATATCATTGAAATGGTACACCATGTTACTAAAAAAAATCCAACAAATTTTAAGGGATCCATATACAGATTTACTACAGGATATTTTCTAAAATGTCTAAGTTTCAACCCCAAATTATGAAACATACAATGAAACTGAGTGTGACCCTTATACTGAAACAAAGTAGACAACAAAAACTGCCTTTGAGAGAATCCAAATGTCAAACTTAGCAGAAAAAAGACTTCAAAGCGTCTAATATAAATATATTTTAAAAAACTAAAGAATACCATCAAGAAGTGAAGAAATGTATGAGGACAATGTCTCAAAAAATAGAGACTATCAATAAAAAAGTAAAAGTTATTTTAAAAAACAAATGGAAATTCTGCAGTTTAAAACTACAGTACTTGGAATGAAACATTTACTAGCGTGCTCAGCAGTAGATTTGAACTGGCAGAAGAATCAGGGAAATTAAAGATAGATTGACAGAGATTATATAATCTGAAAACAGAGAAGGAAAAGAAAAGAAAAGAATAAACAGAGCCTCATAGAAATATGTAGAACATAATTAAGCAAACCAAAATGTGCATAATGAAAGTAACAGAAGTAGAGGACAAAGAGGAATGAGCACAAACGTTATTCAAAAAAGTAATGACTGAAAACCTTCCAAATTTGACTTAAAACAATCTATACATCAAAGAAACTCAATAAATTCCAAATAGGACAAAGAAACCTACACTTAGACATATCAAAGTAAAAATATTCACGGACAATGATAATAAAAGCAGCATGATAAAAATGACTTCTTACATAAAAGGGAACACCAGTATGGTTATGTACTAGTCTGTTCTCACCCTGCTATAAAGAAATACCTGAGATTAGGTAATTTATAAAGGAAAGAGATTTAATTGACTCATGGTTGTGCATGGCTAGGGAGGTCTCAGGAAACTTACAATAATGGCAGAAAAGGAAGCAAACACATCCTTCTTCACAGAACAGCAGGAGAGAGAAGTGTTAAGCAAAGGAGGAAAAGCCCCTTATAAAACCATCAGATCTTGTGAGAACAATTACAGGAACAGCCTGGGTGCAACCGCTCCATGATTCAATGATCTACCCCCAGGTCCCTCCCACAACATGTGGAGATTATGGGAAGTACCATTCAAGATGAGATTTGAGTGGGGACACAGCCACACCATATCATTCTGCTCCTAGCCCCTCCCAAATATCATGTCCTCACATTTCAAAACCAATCATGCCTTTCCAACAGTCCTCCAAATTCTTAGCTCATTCAGCATTAATCAAAAAGTCTACGTCCAAAGTCACATCTGAGACAAGGCAAGTTCCTTCCTCCTACGAACCTGTAAAATCAAAAGCAAGTTAGTTACTTCCTAGATACAATTAGGGTACAGGCATTGGATAAACACACTCATTCCAAATGGGATAAATTTACCAAAACAAAGGGGCTGCAGGCCCCATGCAAGTCTGAAATCTAATAGGGCAGTCATTAAACTTCAAAATTCTGAAATAATCTCCTTTGACTCCAGGTCTCACATCCAGGTCATGCTGATGCATGAGGTGGGCTTCCACAGTGTTGGGCAGTTCCAACGCTGTGGCTTTGCAGGGTACACCTCCTTGCTTCAGCTGTTTCCATGGCTTGCATTGAGGGTCTGAGGCTTTCTCAGGCACATGGTGCAAGCCATTGGTGGATCTACCATTCTGGGCTCTAGAGGACAGTGGCCGCCTTCTCATAGTTCCATTAAGCAGTGCCCCACCGGGGACTTTGTGTTGGGGCTCTGACCCCACATTTCCCTTCCACACTTGCACCCATGGTCAGCAACTGCAAAAGTTACTGGGACTCAAGGATATAAGGTCAGAAGTAAGAAAAATATGCCTTTTTTTTTTATCTCCTTCACGTGCCCCATGTATTCATTGGAAAGAGAAAGAAATACATCTCTCCAAAGAATATATATAAATGGCCAATCAGCACATGAAAAGATGCTCAATCTTATTACCCATCATGGAAATGCAAATCAAACTCACAGTGAATTACCTTGTCACACTCATAAGTATGACTACAGCGATGACATGCTATGGTCTGAATGTTCGTTACTCTCTTAAAATTCATACAATGAAACCTAATGCATAGGGGTATTGTATTAAGAGGTGGGGCCTTTGAGAAGTGATTCAGTCATAAAGGTAGAAACCTTATAAATGGGATTGATGCCCTTATAAAAGAGGCCCAAGGGAGTTTATTTGCCCCTTCCCACATGTCAGAACGCAGCAAAATGGCACCATATGTAGATATGAGCCTTCACCAGACACCAGAAGTTGCCTTGATGTTGGACTTCCCAGACTTCAGAACTGTGAAAAATAAATTACTCTTGTTTATAAATTACTCAGTCTAAGATATTTTGTTATAGCAGTTTGAATGAACTAAGACAGATGGCTACAACCAAATACGTGGACACACACAAAAAAAAGCGTTGGCAAGCATATAAAGAAATTCAATCCCTTACACATTGCTAGTGGAAATTTAAAGTGGTGCAGCCACTTTGAAAAACAGTCTGGCCATTTCTCATAAGGCTAAACATAAAATTACTATATTATCCAGCAATTTCACTCCTAGGTATATAGCCAATACAATTAAAAATATATGTCTACACAAAACTATATACAAATCATCACAGAATTGTTCCTAATAGCCAAAAAGTAGAAACAAACCAAAAGTCCAATCAACTAATGAATGGATTAAATAAAACGTATTAAATTCATACAATGGAATATTGGCTATCATTAAAAAGGAATCAATAAGCAATAATATGGATGTATCTTGAGAGTATTATGCTAAGTAAAAGAAGCTAATTTTGAAAGGTCACTACTGTATGATTACATTTATATGAAATGGAGTGCATGAAATTTATATGAAATGTTACTAGAGGCAAATCTAGAGACACAGAAAGATTAGTGGTTTCCTACAACTAGCGGAGTTGGGGGGAAATGCTTACAGATGTGGATTTTCTTTTGAGGTTGATAATACATTTAAACTTACTATGGTAACAGTTGCACACTCTGAACATACCAAAAACTATTTAATTGTACACTTTAAATGGGTAAATGGCATTTGATATGAATTATATATCAACAAAGGTGTTAACTAAAGGAAGAAAGAGAAGGAGGTGAAGGAGGACCTGCCCAGATCATTAGCTTTTCATCTTAACTGCCAAATTCATTTATAGAAAATCTGTCAGAAACCCCTAATAATGGAGGTTTCCAAATGAGTAATATAGCTTACATCAGTCTCTTTAATAGCTTTGATAAAAATAAAGTGTAATTAGACATAGATCAAATAAGACATACTGGCTGGGCGCGGTGGCTCACACCTGTAATGCCAGCACTTTAGGAGGCCAAGGTGCATGGATCACTTGAGGTCAGGAGCTTGAGACCAGCCTGGCCAACATGGTGAAATCCCATCTCTACTAAAAAAAAAAAAAAAAAAAAAAATAGCAAGGAGTGGTGGCGTACGCGTGTATTCCCAACTACTCGGGAGTCTGAGGCAGGAGAATTGCTTGAACCTGGGAGGCAGAGGTTGCAGTGAGCAGAGATCGCGTCACTGCACTCCTGCCTGGCCAACAGAGTGAGACTCCATCTCAAAAAAAAAAAATGTCTTACACATTGAAATCACTGAGACACAGGCTTAGCCTTTATACCACCCTACACAACAAAACCTGGTACCTAAGAAGAGGTCATTTCTATTAGCAAGGGGCAATGAATACAACAGTCATAATTTCTGATTTGTTGATAAAACCCAAACAAAATTAAATGATTTTCTTAGTGATAAAAGTTGTTTTGGCTATATAATAATATGATTTCTATGAATTTTCCAGTTATTAATATTACTTGTAAAAAAAACCACTAGCTTGTCACTTATGTATTCACCTCTTAACCTTAGTCATATTTGAGAGAACTTCTTTAAAATAGTTTTATCCATCCACCAGTTTCAAATAGGATTACAAAAAAGTGAATAAATCATTTTATGCAAATTGAAGCATAGAACTGAGATGAGATTGGTTTTATTGGATGAAAATTGAATAGTGAAAAACTTAGGGTAGCAGAAATGTCAATGCTGATTTAATCTGTGTAGAAAGGTGACCAGAGAACATGCATTAGTATGCTTTAAGTAAATGCCTCTGAATTTCCATTTAAAACATAGCCGTTTCTTTCTTGGTGAGATGGCACCCAAATAGCTTGTTCAGGAACCATCAGGGCACTCCCCAACACAAAAGCCAATGTCATGTTTGCAGCTTAATTCTTAAATTGACAAGGTAAGCAAATACTTCAACCCTGTCTAATTAGGTAGCATTTGCTTATTCACAATATGTATTTAATAGCCACAGTACATCTGATTTTCATTCCAAATGTTTAACAGAGTCAAAAAACAGTAATTTTCTGGCTGGGTGCAGTGGGTCACACCTGTAATCCCAACATTTTGAGAGGCTGTCAGGAGAATCACTTGAGGCTGGGAGTTAGAGACCAGCATGAGCAAAACGAAAAAGAAAATAGTAATTTTTAAACTTGGAACACTTGGCCTGAATGAGAAACTGGTAAATAACCTGCTAGGTATTTTTCAAAGATAAGCAGGAGTCTAATTTCTAAGCAATTAGTAGCTCCCAATAATCTCATTTGAATTCGATATTTCATGTTGAACAGAATCACCACAATATAATCTAGTTTTTCTCCTCTTGCAGCATATGTCAGGGAAGCACTTCATTTACGTGAAAAACTAGGCTTAGTTTTCAGTGGAAAAGATTCTTTTTTTTTTTTTTTTTTCCAAGCATTATGAAGTAGACAAGAAACAATAAACATTATGCTCAAATTAATATAAAGCATGGATTGCATAAATCTGTCAAATAATTTGATGTGGCATCTGCACTCCTCAAATGAGAGACAGTACAATCAGCCTGCATTTACTCCCAACATCCTTATTACTAAACTCAGTGATAAATCCTCTGTGGCAATAGAATTTGACAATTCGATATTGTACGTCTCGTGAGCGCCACCTACTGAGTGCTGGTCACATTTTGTAAATCTCAGTTACAAATCACTGGCTGAAAACGCAAAAGGAACCAAATCAAAGTAACAAAAGGATGACAATAGAATGATGACATCTCCAGCGTTTTATTTTCATCAGTGCTATTTAAGTATAGGTACAGTTACCAGAGCACTGAATGTCATATCAGAAAAAGAATTCGTTATAAATTACATTTATATAAATATGACAGTTACTTTGATTAAAAGAGGATTTACATTGACAAAAGCAAATATTATTAAGCCATACCTGCCTTACCCATCTCACAATGTATAACAAAATTATATAAAATAATTTATGTGAAAATCCTTGGGAACCACAAAACATTAAAATGTAAAAGCATTATTCCATAATGCAATAGCATTTGGAATTTTATACATTTTTTCAAAAATTTTTTAAATGCCACAACTAAATTTGTGATACATGCTAGATGCTACTTTTAGGTGCAATTAAGCTTAGCATTCGGAAAAGCTGAAATACGTACTTTCAAAGGCTGAAGATGTTCCACATTAAATGATTTAGAATCCCTTTTATATTGTTTTCTCATTTCAATAAAAATAGACAAACTATTTTATAGTCTAAAGTCATATTTATTTTTCAGTTCTGAAAATAGATTGAATCATACACACTGAGAGTGGCATATGAAGACTTCATTAATAAAAATAAAGCTGGTGATTCAAACTTCTGGTTTTGCTGAAACTGCTAAAGGATTCATGAAGCGCATGAGGAACTTAATGTGATTAAGTATCAAGTTTACTGACGTTCAACTGTTGGTGAGGTCTATAAAACAGATTTATTATATATAAGAAATGTTCCTCTCACAAGCTCTGACTCTTTCATCACCTTTCTGTAGGTCTTGTCTGAAATAATAAAACAATATAAAATAATTAAAAATAAAATAGAAATTAGGTGATTCCATATATCTGATTAAATACACTCACTACATTTATTCTTTCTATCATATACATAGTGCAGGTAGAACACAAGTTTTCAAGTATCAAATGATGCTCACTTTGCATGTTTTCTTATCTACAATATACAAGAATATCAAGTAGCCTTACCAAATTTGGAAGCATCTAAATATCTACAAACCTCTAAATGATTGTCATAAACATAAAAGATAACTGCCTGAAATGTTACCTTTATGTGGAGGCTTTGACATTTTGTAAATATAAATGTAGTCAAAATATTGAAATCAATCCCACTTCCCACATGCAAATATATTAATGTGTAACAGAAATCATCCTTTTGCCCAATTCCCCCTACATGACATCTTCATGGCCATCCCTCCTGATCACCCAGGGGTTTGTCAGCATGAAGAGCCAATTACAAAGTAGAAAAAGCGCCACTCAAAGCCTATATATACATGCAGTTGCAAAGTGTTCTGGAGAGGTTAAAAGACTGGTATGAATTTGGTCCACTGCATATAACCTGCAGCAATATTGCCAGAAAAGAGAATTTGAATGAGCCCAGGTTGGAAAAATAAATTACCTTTATGCCTTGAAGGCAATCTCCATGGGTCAAAGCTAATGCCTTTTTCTTTGCTGTTGTGTAAGATAATCATCTCTATCACCTTTTTTTCTTTTCATTTTTTTAAGATAACTAGGTGGTTTTGACATTTTTGTGGTTGGTAATCTAATACTTTTTCACAAATTTTCTTTCAGGAAATGGAAAATTTTTTCAGTAATCGAATGAGAGTGATGGATCATGCTAATAAATGTCTTTCTCAAAACCTGTCGTAACTTTAAATCAAAGTCAGGGTATTAATATGAGACTCCTATATTCCTCATATTTATTTCATGTCAGCATGTGTCTAGCTGATGTCAACAGCAGAGGAAAATAACATCAGGGTTCAAGAAATGTGGTACTGTTAATATTTACTTGAGGTATTGACGATAATGAACATCAGTAAACATTTCAGTCAAATATAAATAAAAATGTATTTGTGTCTCTAACTATATTTAATATACAGAAACTTTAAGGAGAACAACAAGTGAGCCTTGAGAGTAAAGATGGTAACGTAACACATAGTTGTTGTAATGGTCGGTGCAATTTAATGATTAGAGTTTATAAGCCAGATATCAAGCTGCTAATTTACCTTCATTATCTCTTATCATATTCATGGCAACACTGTGAACTCCATATTGTTATTCCTATTTTACAGATGACAAAAGTAAATCTAGAGCGGTAAAATAATATATTCAAGTCCACTCAGCTAGTGACAGTAAAGAGAACTGAAACTTAGCAGATCTCTAATCAATAAGTCATACATACTGGCAAGGAGCTAAATCTGCAAAGATTGAGAGAGACTCTTTTCTAATTCACTCAGAGTGATTGTTTGCTCACCAAGCTGTGTGCCTTCAGGACTTTCTGCTCAAATCGATTGGTTTTTCTAATTTATACAAATATATCAAGTGACCTCATATTAGCCTGTGTATTGCCAAATGTTCTAAAATTTCAAAAAATTTGCTTTTACTCAGTTACCAGGAATGAGATCATAGAGAAAAGAAATTTAAATTTAACCTGAAAAATAAATAGGATTTTAATGGGGAAGATGAAGAGTACATTGGGAGGGTAAAATAGGATCTTTTAGAACATGCAAAGGATCCACATGCAGAAAAAAAAATAAGGCATATTTGAGGTATAGGAGTTAGGATTGCCTGAAGCATAGATTTTCTAGAAAGATGGGAGATCAGACTAGAAAGGCCAACTTGTTGAACACTCAGAATGCTAAGTTAAGGTGTGTAGTCTATGGTCATGAAGCTCTGGAGAATTAGGAAGGAAACAACAAAGTCAAAAATAGGATTATTACTCTGGTGGTGGGTGTAGATGTTTTTGACCAGGTAATATGACAATAAGAAGACAATGGAGAAACTTTTAAGGCTAGACCTGAACTACACTAGTGTAGAAGTAGTAGAAATGGAGAAGAGAGGTAATCTATCATTAAACATAGAAGTATTATTCTTTCTTCCTGTAAACAATAGCTGTTTTTCAGTTCTTAGACTTAATGTTTGCTTCCGTGGTCATCAAATTTAAACACTAAAATGTTTTGAAATTTGATAATAGTTGTGAAAATTAACGACTTTGTTTTATTTTGTTTTATTTTATTTTATTTATTTATTTTTTGAGATGAAGTCTCACTCTGTCACCCAGGCTGGGGTGCAGGGGCCAGATCTCAGCTCACTGCAAGCTCCGCCTCCCGGGTTCACGCCATTCTCCTGCCTCAGCCTCCCGAGTAGCTGGGACTACAGGAGCCCGCCACCTTGCCTGGCTAGTTTTTTGTATTTTTTAGTAGAGATGGGGTTTCACCGTGTTAGCCAGGATGGTCTCGATCTCCTGACCTTGTGATCCGCCCGTCTCGGCCTCCCAAAGTGCTGGGATTACAGGTTTGAGCCACGGTGCCCGGTCACCTTTGAATTATAATTTTAAGGGTTCAATCAAAGTATGAACTTTAATAACTGATATGTTTTGGCTGTGTCCCCACCCAAATCTCATCTTGAATTGGAATTTCCACAATTCCCACATGGTGTGGGAGGAACCCGGTGGGAGATGATTGAATTATGGGGGTGGGTCTTTCCTGCACCATTCTCTGATAGTGAAGTAGTCTCATGAGAACTGATGATTTTAAAAATGGGAGTCTCCCTACACAAGCTCTCCTTTTTTACCTGCTGCCATCCAAGTAAGATGTGATTTGCTCCTGTTTGTCTTTCACCATGATTGTGAGGCCTCCCCAGCCTTGTAGAACTGTAAGTCCAATTAAGCCTCTTTCTTTTGTAAATTACCCAGTCTTGGGTATGTCTTTATCAGCAGCGTGACAATGGACTAATACAATATCCATTCCTCTCTTCACCCTCTTAGTCTCCCAAAAAGATACCCAAACACATATACCCACATTAACACAAAAATACCTCTTCAGCCTGCAGTTACTGTAGGATGCAGTATATAGAATGGCTCTAAGAGGGTATGTAAGAGTTATTAACATCTTGTTTGGACACAAATAGAGGCCCTCAAGGAGCTCTATTTTCAGAGCCTTTTAGGAAGAACTCAAGGATAAATTACCAGGACCATACGTCCACTAAATAGCATCACTACATAGGTAGTGATGCTTTTGAGTACTGACATCTTGATATCAAGAGAAGTCCCTTATATCATATCTGTGATATCATTCAATTCCAAATTGTGCTGTCTACCACTTCAGGGAATTCATTCCAGCAGAGTCTTCCTTTTTGTAAAGATCTTTTTGTATCATTTGACAACTGATAAGCAATTTTAGCCAGGTATTATTTAGGCACATTCTTTTATTTCTTACCTATTCATGTTTCGTTAAAATTTGTTATAAATTTTTGCCAACTGATTTATTGGTATAAATCATCTTTCAGCTTATTATTACTGTAAATGTTATTCACTATTAGACAAATAAGTCACAATTATTATTATTGCCATTAGCATAATTGTTTTTTATCAGTTATTAACTTCTGCTAGTATGATCATGATTAATATTGTTAGAAACTTGCCACCTCACTGAAAATGTTAAGAAATCCTATGTTTATTTTATAGATAAAACTGTTATTAAAACTTGCAGCACCTTAAACTCATGTCTTAAATTGTTTCCATTCCCATCCCAATAACATAAATAGTAGAACCGGCTTCCATTTATTTGTGTGTACAATAATGCTTGAGATGACAAGGTCACTAAAGGTCACCAAGACATTTACAGAAGCTTTCACTACTCCTTGAAAAGTATATAGCCCTAACATATAGAGCTAGAGAAATCACTTCTTTTGGAACTATCAGAAAATATGTGATGGTTTTAACAGTTTTAGTTCATATGACTCCAAAAAGTCAACTAATTGTAGTTAGCAACATATTAATATAATCGCCTTGCATATAGTTTTATATTTTGCCAGCTCCGATAAATCTACACCCTTATATCTATATTTATATTTTAAATATAAATTAGCACATTTCAATACTTAATAAGTAGAAATACAAGGAATAATGGACATTAAGTTTTCCTTATAAAAGGAAGCAAAGGTGTCTTATAAATTAGGTGCTCACAACAGGAAAAGGCATTAATCAGCTTTCAAAAGCTAAATTTGTCTCAAACTCATTATTATTCAAAGCAGTGAATTTTCCCCGGTAACATGTCACAAAGGGAATAAGTGACGGAAATTCTAATGATAACCCAGCAATTTAGCATGAGGTTTTAATTAATTAATCTGGAGTTTATGCACATAAGACTGATTATATGAACCAAAGTTCAATTCTACAAGTATTTCCCAAATTAAAGGAATGCTATGCATTTCAATGATGCCAAATATGAAAAAATAGTACAAAATATGATTCAGTATGTACCAAAATTAAGAAGACATTTTGGTACACTGCTTTGCCAAAGAAGGCAATCATTAATTTTTCTCACACTAAAGTATGCAATAAAAGCATTTACAATTTCTCATTATATCCAACATTGAAAAATGATAACAAATTGATGATGTATGGGATTTATATTGATGAAAATTGGGATGACATGAGGAATAAGCACTGATATAGGAGTAGTATTAAACCTGGGCTTTCTGAGTTTGACTCTTGTTACAAATAATTTCACAAAAACCATTGACTATTAGATGTATCTGTCCCTAAACAGAAAAAAAGAAAAGAAAACTGGGCATGCACAAATTTTAAAATCAGTATCTTCCAGAAAAATGAGTACAATCTTCCTACCAATAAATCTAATTGATCCAGTTCTGGTGCCATAATGTTCATTAACTCCTTTTGTATTAAAGTGATTTGAAATAACATAAAAATCTGAGCATGTTGAATGGCATATGCTAACAGTCCAGTTCTAATACATTTATATTTGTGGTCATTACTAACAACATTAGTCACATACACATAGCCAACCTTAATGCAAATGTTTCTCATTTGCTAATGACAGTTTTTGATTACTTCAGATGAGAGCTCCCAAAGTTAGCTTTATATGATGCAGATTGTCTCATAATGGAAGAACTTGTTAATTGAAGAATCACACTTATATTCCTTCAGTTTTAGGTAGGAACATCTGAAGGACTGACCTCTAAGTTGCTTAGAGCTATCATTTTTTAAATTTCAGAAGGCACTGTGCTAGTTGCCTCTGCTTCTACACTTTTTCTATAACCTTTCTTTCTCTTTAAGCTCTTACTCAGCAGGCATGAAATGTATTTAGGAACACATGTTTTATAAAAGTCTTTCAGTTTATAATTAGAAAACATTTACAGACTTGTTAAGGCAATAGAAGGTTTTGGTTAAGAAACCCATGGAAGGAAGGACATAGAAACCATCTTAGCAGGTGTACAACTTTTTATCTCAGTACTTCTAATTGGCCTATGTCAAGTCTCACGAAGGGTGAGAGTAGCGGATTGTCAGCATTCAGAATACAGCATTCTCTTATTTGTGTGTGTCTTACATTCATGCTCCCCAAGGGCATTAGATTGGGTTCCATAGGAAAAGATTCTGAGATAATAAGCTCTCTGCAGAAATTTTATTGAAAAGTATTCTCAGGAATTGCCTGCATAAAGAAATGAGGAAGGCAGGACTGAACAGAGAAAGAAACACCTGCAATGTCATTGCAACGGAAGTGTTAGGCAATGCCAAGGGCAGATGGAATGAACCTTGAGTATTGTTCTGAACTGAGATGGGAGTAGGCCGTTTAGCACCACATCAGCCAGTTACTGGTTATGTGTCAGCCTCTAGGAAGTGACATAAACTGGCTGAAATATTTCCCTGCAATGGAGGGTTATGCTCAGTGAGTGAAATAGTTGTACACTGTCAGCAGCCAATATTCCCAGCAGTAGAGAAATGGCGCTTAGGTGAAGGATCAGAGCATTCATCACACCAAGAAGGGACATATGACTGGGTCAGGATACTCTCATCTAAATAGGACCATTTCATTAGGCTTGGCTTATTATACCAGGTCTATTCATGGTTGCCATTGGCTGGTGCCCTAAGAGCTGGTCCAACCAGTTATGCCAAGTAAGTTGGTCTGTTCTCACCCAAAACATAAAGGGTGAAGGATTGCCAAAGAGTCTACATGTGGTAGGGATGTAAAGGTTTACAAACTCATCTTCAATATAACAAATTACCAACTTCTCAATAACAACACAGAAATAGCAACAATATAATAATATTGTATGTTAATTTGGTATCTACAGTTTAAATACTATGCTAAATACTTTACACAATTTATCTAATTTAATCGTAACAGGAACCCTATGAGGTAAGTGTTATTTTACTGTTACAGAAGGAAAATTGAAACCCAGAAAAAAAAACAGAAAATGTATCCAGGAACATACAAACAGTAAGTTACCGGCCTTGAAACAAAGAGTTTCAGAGTCTTTCATTTTAAGAATTTTACTAAACATCCCACAGAGTCTGGCTTATTAATGACTTTATGCTACTTGCCACTTGCATGGAAATCTGTTAGCTTCATTTTAAGTATAAATCATTTTAAGTATAAAGCCATGTGTACTATATTACAAATATTGTAACATTGACATTGTATTTATTCAGAGGTCCTATATCCAATGATCTTAACTCTTCAGAACATTATTAAGAACCACAAGACCAGTTTAAGAGACTTTTGTGTTCTGGAAGAAGTGGAATAATAGGGATTGAATAATCTCTTCTGTCCTAAAAAACCAGATGATTGGACAAAACCTGTAACAGTCATTATAAAAGATGAGACTACTATTGGAAAACAAGTAACACAGGACTGTAATCTCTGAGAAAAGGGAAACAAATTGAGTGATCCCTGAATGTATCGGCTTACTCCAGAGGCAGTTTTCACACCACCTTTTAGGAAGATGGAACCCTAACAGAGCCCAGTGGTCTCACTAAATTGAGGAACCAGAGATCAATGTTGGAGGAATAAAGATGGTTAGAATTTGCTAAGAATATGGTACTGTAGAGGTAGAAGCTAAACAGGGAGAACTTCAGAGATCTGCAGAGAGGTCTACTTGAGGCTCTGAGTATTGACCTGTTCATGTGTGACAAGAAAATACCCAAGGCCAGAGAGACACTTGAAAACATTTGAAATACAAAGAGGGCTGAAAGTAATTTGTCTCCAGAGCAGAGTGGAAAGACCTTGCAATGTAAGGTCTTCCCTGTAGAATACTCACAAATATGTTACTTTGGTTGTGAGCCTAAATTTGCCCTATATGACAAGCTAATCTAAACCTACCTTACCAATGTTTAAATAAAGCTTCAAAGATATCTACCTGATTCCTGTAAACTAACTGCATGCCAGAGCAAATTCTAACATTATTTAAAATTCAGCAAACAACAAAATAAAATTTACAACATCGGACATCCAGTCAAAAATTACCTGTTACAGAATTACCTCATTTTATTGTGTTTCATTTTATTGTCCTTTGCAGATAGCGCATTTTTTACAAATTAAAGGTAGGTATCAACCCTGCATCCAGCAAGTCCATCAGCACCATTTTCCCAATGGCATGTGCTCATTTTGTGTCTCTGTGTCACATTTGGGGAATTCTCACAAAATTTCAAAAGTTTTCATGATTATTACACCTTTTGTGATGATCTGTGATCAGTGACCTTTGATGATACTATTGTAATTTTTTCGGGACACCTCAAAAACTGCCTATACCAAATGTTGAATTTCATTGACAAGTGTTGTGTGTGTTCTTACTGCTCTACCAATTGGCTGTTTCCCCACGTCTCTACATCTCCTAGGGCTCCCTATTCCCTAAGACTCAACAATATTGAAATTAGGCCAAATACTAACCCAACAAAGGCCTCTAAGTGTTCAAGCAAAAGAAAGAGTCATGGGTCTCTCACTTGAAATCAAAAACTAGAAATGATTAAGCAAAGTGAAGAAGGCATGACCAAAGCCAAGCCAAGATAGACTGAAAGCTCGATCTCTTGCTCTAGTTAGCCAACTTGTGAATGCAAAGGACAAGTTCCTGAAGGAAATTAAAAGTGCTACTATAATTAATTCAAGAATGATAAGAAAGCAACAAAACCTTATTGTTGACATGGGGAAAATAATAGAGGTCTGGATAGAAGATCAAACTGTAACTCAGTAGCTTAGTCTCAAAACACATTTTAAAACCTTTTTTTCTTTTTCTATTTTCTCCCAAGTCTCAAGATGTAACCTTGAAGCAAATGACAGAAACCTTTTATTCCCTCCTTAGTCTTAAAAAAAAATGATTAAAACATGCTTTAAAACTCTTTGTTTCCCTCCCTTTCCCACTCTACACTCTGTTACACCATGCACATTTACCTAACTATATACTTGTATTTAATTATGTGCTTACTTAGAAGTTCCAGGGGCTAATTTTGAGACAGACCAGGAATGGAGATCTAAGCTGCAAAATTCTAGAGATTATCTCAAGGTGGTAGTCAATACCCAGCCATTGTTGATATGACCCCAGACCACACTCCAGGTGGACCATGACTCAAGATAGCTGCCAGAACAAGACACACAGACCCTGTACTCAGCACTACTCCCCACATGCCTCTCATTCCCAGTTCCCTTTTTAAGTCCCTCTCCTCAGCATAAAGTTTGAAATGGTTCCTTTAAGGCATGAGCCTTGGCCATTTCTCCCACTGTTAGCTCTGGAATAAAGTCACTTTCCTTTCACTGAATTTTGTCCATGTTGTTGGTTTTGCAAGAAGTGAGCAGCTGAGTTTGTATTGGGTTACAAAACCAGCCACAACATTCCCTTCAGCCAAAACTTAATCCAGAAAATACCCTCTCTTCAGTCCTATGAAGGCTAAGAGAGGTAAAGAAGCTGCAAAAGAAAGGTTTGAGGCTAGCAGAGATTGGTTTATGAGGATTGAAGAAAGCAGCCATAAAAATATACCACGCAATGCAAGATGGTATATCGCCATACCATATTGTCATACCATAAAAATGCAAGATGAAGTGGCAAGTGCTAATGTAGAAGCTATAGCAAGTTATGCAGAAGATCCAAAATAATTGATGAAGGTGGCAGCACAAAACAACAGATTTTCCATGTATATAAAACAGTCTTATACTGGGGAAAGATGCCATTTAAAACTTTCATAGCTAGAAAGAAGTCAATGCCTGGGTTCAATGCTTCAGCAGACAGGCCTAGCTCTTGTTAGGAGATAATACAGTTGGTAACTTAAAATTGAAGCTAATATTCATTTGGAATTCAAAAAAAAATTTATAACCCTTAAGAATTATGCTAAATCTACTCGGCTTGCATTCTATAAATAGAATCACAAAACCTAGATGAGACAACATCTGTTTATGGCATAGTTTACTGAATATTTTAAATGCACTATTGAGACTTACTGCTCCAAAAAAGGGATTCCTTTCAAAATATTATTGCTCGTTGACAATGCACCTAGTCACCCAATAGTTCTGGTGTAGAGGTACAAAGAGATTCATGTTGTCTTTACGCCTGCTAACACAATATCCATTCTACAGCTAATGGAACAACGAGTAATTTCAACTTTTAAGTCTTATTACTTAAGAAACACATTTAATAAAGCTATAGATAGCGATTCTTCTGACAGATCTGGTCGAAGTAAATTGAAAATATTCTGGAAAGAATTCATCATTCTAGATGCCATTAAGAATATTTGTGATTCATAGAAGGAGGTCAAAATATCAACAGGAATTTGAAAGAAGTTGATTCCAAACCTTGTGGAAAACTTGGAAAGTTTCAAGACTTCAGTAGAGGAAGTAACTGCAGATGGGACGGAAAGAGCAAGAGAATTAGAATTAGAAGTGGGGCCTGAAGATGTGACTGAATTGCTGTGATCTCATGATAAAACCAGGAGTTGCTGCTTATGGATGAGGAAAGAAAGTATTTCTTGAGATGGAATCTACTCCTGGTGAAAATGCTGTGAATATTGTTGAAATAACAACAAAGGATCTAGAATATCCCATAAACTTAGTGGATAAAGCAGCATCAGGGTTTGAGAAGATTGGCTCCAATTTTGAAAAAAGTTCTACTGTGGTTAAAATACTGTCAAAAAGCATTGCATGCTACAGAGAGATATTTTATGAAAGGAAGAGTCAGTTGATGTCGCAGACTTCATTGTCTTATACTAAGAAATTGCCACAGTTACCCCAACCTTTGGCAGCCAACATCCTGATCTGTCAGCAGCCATCTACATCAAGGAAAGATCCTCCACAGTGAAAATGTTACAACTCCCTGAAGCCTGAGGTGATCATTAGCATTTTTAAACAATAAACTATTCAACTCTGACCTTGTGACAAAAAGCAATCATAGACAATATGTAAATGAAAGGATATGGCTAGGCTGCAATTAAACCTTATTTCACAGAGGAGGTGGCACACCCATGAGCTATAGTTTGTGGAACCCCTTCCTAGAGCTAAAAATACCACATTGGATATTTTTTTTTAAAGCCATGAATGGTATTAACTTCAGATGAGATTCTATAGCGAAGAGATTAGTGAAATTAACACAGTAACTCTTCATAATGAAATATAATAAGAATGAAGATGGAAAAGGAGAAATATAGAGAGGATCAGTTACCTTTGAAACCATATGAAGCAGTCTAGCTGAAAAATTGGAGTCCCTGAAGACAGAAAGGGGACAGAAAAAATATTTGAAAAAATAATGGCTGATTATTTTTCCCAAAATTTATTGAAAACAAACCCACAGATCAAGACAGCTCCAGAAACCCCAAGAAGATGAGGAAAGTAGGCTTAGACATGTTAGGTAATTTTTCCAAGGTTTCTTTATTACAAGGTATGTACCTATCCATGTTTGTTTATTCAAGAACCCAAGTTTATACCTCTTTGGTACACTTTCTCCCAAGCTTGCCAGAATGAGTCTAGTCTCCGTAATAAGAGTGAAAATATTGTTTTTGGAGAAACCCATATGTATCGGGCACTGTACAAGATATTATCTCATGTACTATCTCATTTGATCACAACA
Source organism: Rhinopithecus bieti (assembly GCF_001698545.2). Classification (NCBI taxonomy): domain Eukaryota; kingdom Metazoa; phylum Chordata; class Mammalia; order Primates; family Cercopithecidae; genus Rhinopithecus; species Rhinopithecus bieti. The sequence goes on from NW_016808372.1 coordinate 202,421, forward strand.
TGTCTAGTAGGTAAGAATCATTTTCTCCATTTTACAGATGGAAGAACTGAAACTAGCAGAATGAATATTGTGTGTTTAAATAATTGCCAGTAAAGTAGAGAAAAAAAATGCACTCTCAAGTCTTCTGGATTTCCAGGCAGGGCTTTCCTATAGAGATATGTGGATGGCATCTCGCTCGCCAAAAATAATAGCTGTAGATATGTGGGTGACCTATCCAAAAAAGAAATTGTTTTATGTGTTATACAACTAGAAATCATGCAGTTTAGGAATATTTTAAATATGAACTCATTGAAAAAGGAGGAAAATAAGACCTTCAATTTAACCGTTAGGTCAAGCAATTGCTGGCACCATCTAAATTACTGACAATAAATCTCTGAGCAAGTACAATACTTCTAAGTATGGTTATAAGAATTAGAATCATAAAACCATAGAATTGTGAAATTACTTACCCATCATAGAATCCAATCCCTTCTTTTTGGAGACATGGAAACATACCCCAGAAGGTTAAATCATTTGCCCAAAATAACATGATTGGTTATTGACCCTTTCTACTAAGCCATCCCCAGTTCCATTCCAGAAAATATAAATTATTCATGCAGAAAGACAAACCTAATTTTGGCAGGTCAGAGATTTCAGTGAGATGTGAATTGGCTAAGGGTTGCGATTTATGAATCTAGGCAGCTATTCAGATTGCCTTATCTCAGCTGTCCGTCTGTGAAACATACTATTCTGAGTACCTAAATTGACCTCTATTCAACCCCACTTTACCATCATTGGGTATGTCATGAGAAGAAGGGTAAATTACTCTGACACAATGCAAAATACTGAGAATCAAAAAACGGTAGAGAGGAAACATATATAGAGATTACTTCCCCTTGTTTTCCAGATGTAAAATAAGCCAAGACAGTTTGTGACCATACTCTGAAGGATTAAATATAAATCATGCTTTATTTTAAGCAAATTATCAGCAGCATACATTTCAACCATATACACATATACATGTGTATGCACATACACATATACATGTGTATGCACATACACATATACATACATACACAAGTACTCATGCTATTATGTAAGCCCCATGGAGGCAAGGGCTACACTTCTCACAAATTTCTAACACCTCGCACAGCAGCTGGTATTATAGATATTCAAAATTTATTTAAATGAAAAAAATGGGTGAATAAGGACAAACAAATAGAAAAGCACAGCTCTAAAGCAATGAATGTAACTTGCTTTTTTATTTTCATATTTATTGTGGTATAGCTAACAAATAATTGTATGTATTTAAGGTGTACAACTTCATGTTTTGATATTCATATACATTGTGAAATAATCACCACAGTAAAGCTAATTGACATATCCATCACCTCCCATAATTATCTTCATGTGTGTGTGATAATTACCTGTGTGTGTGTGCGCACATATTCACAGTAAGAATATGTAATATATAAGAGTTACCTCTTACCAAATTTCAAGTATACAATACAGTATTGTTAACTATAGTCACATTGCTGTACATTTGATTTACAGAAGTTATTCATCTTGCATAACTGAAGCTTTCTAGTCTTTGACCATCTCCCCATTTCCCACTAGCTTCTGACAATCACCATTCTACTCTCTGCTTCTATGAGTTTGACTGTTTTACAGATTCCATATATAGTGAAATCATATAGTATCTGTCTTTCTGTTTCTGGCTTATTTCCCTTAAACATAATGTCCTTCATTTTTATTCATGTTGCAAACGGCAGGATTTTCCTCATTTTAAAGGCTGAATAATATTCCTCTCTCTCTCTCTCTCTCTCTCTCTCTCTCTCTCTCTCTCTCTGTGTGTGTGTGTGTGTGTGTGTATGTGTGTGTGTGTGTGTGTTTCTTTATACATTAATCTGTGGATGGACGTTTAGGTTGTTTCCATACCTTGGCTATTGTTGAATCAGGCTGTAGCGAACACTGCAGTGCAGATAGCTCTATGAGATAATAATTTCATTCCCTTCAGGTATACACCTAGAAGTAAGATTGCTGAATTATTAAGGTAGCTCTATTTTTAATTTTTTGAGGAATCTCCCTACTGTTTTCCTTAATTATTATATCAATTTACACTTCCACCAACAGTGTGTACAAGTGCTTCCTTTTCTCTACATTCGATCAACACATCTTTTTTTTATAATAGCCATTCTAACAGATGTGAAGTGATATCTTATTGTGATTTTGATTAGTATGACTTGTATTTCCCTGATAATAAGAGATGTTGAGCACTTTTTAATATACTTATTGGCCATCTATTGTTCTTTTGAGAAATGTCTATTTATTCTTCTGCCCATTTTGAGTCAGGTTATTTGGGGAATTTTGTTTTTTCTGTTGAGTTGTATGAGTTCTTTATATATTTTGGATATTAACCCTTATCAGATACACAGTTTGCAAATAATGTTCTCCCAATCTGTAGGTTGCTCATTCAACGTTGGGTTTTGTGGGGGTTTATTTGGTTTTGGTTTTGAAGATTTTTTACTTTTGTGTGTGTGTGGTTTTTGTTTTGCTTTGCTTTGTTTTGCTTTTGCTGTGCAGAAGCTTTTTAATTCAAAGAACTTATCTTTTTTCTTGTTTCTGTTGTCTGGCTTTTAGTGTCCTATCCAAAATCCATGCTCAGACAAATGTAAAGAAGCTTTTGCTTTATGTTTCCTTCCAGTAGTTTTATGTTCTCAAGTCTTACACTTAAAACTTTAATTTATTTGGAGTTGATTTTGTATAGGGGTGAAATAAAGGTCCAGTTTCATTTTTCTGCATGTGGATATCCAATTTTGCCAGCATGATTTGTTGAAGAAACTATCACTTCCCCAATGGATTTTCTTTACATTCTTGTTGAAGATAAGTTGACCTTCTGGTGGACTTATTTTGGGGCTCCCTTAAGTCCCATTTGTCTATGTGCCTGTTTTTATGCCAATACTATACTATTTTGATTATTGTAGTCCTTATAGTATATTTTGAAATCAGAAAGTATGATGCCTCCAGCTTTGTTTTTCTTGATCAATATCGCTTTGATTATTTGGGGTCTTTTGTAGTTTCATACAAATTTTAGGATTATTTTTTCTATTTCTGTATAGAATGCCATTGAGATTTTAATAGAGATTGCATTGAATCTGTAGATCACTTTGGATAGTGTGGACACTTTAATAATATTAATTTTTCCAATACATGCATATGAATGTCTTTCCATTTATCTGTCTTTTCTTCATCAGTGTTTTATAGTTTTCATTGTACAAGTCTTTCACCTCTTTGGATAAGTTAATTCATAAGTATTTTTTTTTCTTTTACAGCTACTGTAAAATAAGATTGTTTTATTAACTTCTTTTCAGATAGCTCATTTTTTGTTTGTGTGCAGATATGTCACTGATTTTTGTGTGCTGATTTTGTGTCCTGCAACTTTACTGAACTCATTTGTTAGTTCTAACAGGATTTTTTTGGTTGAGTCTTTAGTGTTTCCTACTTGTATAATTATGTTATCTGTAAACAGAGATAATTTTACTTCTTTTTTGTGATTTAAATGTTGATATGGTTTGTATTTGTGTTCGTGTCCAAATCTCATTGAATTGTAATCCTGTGTTGGAGGTGGGGTCTGTGGGAGATGTTTGGCTCATGGAGGCAGATTTCCTCCTCAGTGCTACTCTTGTGATAGTGAGTGCTCGTGAGATCTGATTGTTTAAAAGTATGTAGCAGCTCCCCACTCTTTCTCTCTCTCTTCCTTCTACTCTGGCTATGCAAAGATGTGCCTGCTGCCCCTTCGCCTTCTGTCGTGATTTTAAGTTTTCCCCAGCCACACTTACTAAAAAATCTTTAGGGCTGAAAGAACAGAGGTATATTTTGATGATTAAATTAACTAACAGCCATAAGCCTTTCTGGGGTTCAATCCCACTAGTCCTTGCTGACAAGTAGATGTCTTGGTATCCTGATATACTCAGAAGGAAAATGCACTCAGTTTCCAAGTACAGAGACAGAGAGAGAGAGAGAAAAGACATTGAAAACAGACATGGAATTTGTATGTATTATTTATTCTTCCAAAAAACACTCTTACTCTGGCTAACACAAAGGTTCTTTACCCTCAAGGAAGTAGTGACTTTTCTTTGCTTAAGGAGTATTAATTTGTTAATATATTATAGTCTGTATAACAAGGAGACCATAGTTGATCCAGGCTCTCATTAAGGACAGGATAAATGTTTTCCAAATCCTTTAATAATCCACATACAACAATCATTTGAGGTAAATACAATTTTCATTGCCAGTTTGAGAAACTGAGATTCACAGGTGTGAAATAATCTGCTTGAGACCTCAAATCTCTGATTCCAGAGCCCGTGATCTTAGGTACCGTGTGCTCCCTCCTACTCACATTGATGCCATTTGTTTATATGGGGTCCTTTGTATTTCTCAACTACACCCTTGATATATATTGTACTTGGTTAGTTCTCTGCTTGGCCTTTGCTCTTCATATTGAGATCTGATGAGGAGTGTAGATAAGGGTCAAGCTCTGCAGCACCATCCAGGTGCTATGTCCTCCAATAATTTTCTGAGCTCTTCAGAGGAGAAAATAAGGTCAAAGTTTATTTCCCCCTCAGTTACCCATGTTTCAGCAATCAATCTACATTACCTTGTAAAGAGACCTAGAGATGAGTTTGCAGGAAGAACTTGGAGAAAATATAGAGAGGTCGGGACTGGCTACACGTGAATATTTTTTCTCATTTCTAGTCTCCCTAGCCAATAAAACTTTCTAATGTAAGAAATGGTCTTAGGGTAAAAGTCAAATCAATGGTGTGGCTATAATGTCCTTTGATTAGACTTTTTAAATATTTAAGGCATGACTAATGACTATCTCAATTAGACAAAATATTTCTAAATATCTTAAGAGCACTTCAGAAAAGTCTAATCCAAAAACAGCCATAAATATATTTGTAGAGAGAGATATTTATTTAATTATATGACTCTTACTAAAACTAGGTATATTAAATCTATTACACAGAAAGCCAAAGAGTTATTAAGAGGTTTGTATCAGCAAAACAGCTATTACTTTGGCTTAAAAGGCCAGATATTGGTCAAATTATAAAAAAGACTTCTGACCCCCCAGCTTTTATCTAGCAAGAAGCAATCTGAGCAAGTTATTTATTCAAGCATAATCATTTCTTTTCTTAATGAAAAAGGGAAGATGCTTTCAGCCAAGAACACAGAGAATGGAACTACAGGCCACTGACAACAATGGACCAGGGAACCACTTCCTTTAAGAAGGAGAGTATAATATACTGCAGAACAGCTTTCAGGGTAATACAACTGTGCCTCAATCATGGAATGTTCCCTGCCTCCAGAGTAGGGACAACAGGCAATATTTTTCCTTGCAAGATTTCAGAATTGTTATGGACCAGTGACAGTTACATATCTCCTGTTCTTCCACTTTTAAAGTGTAAGTGTCTATTGTAGTCATCCTATTCCTGTATCACCATTGTATATTGATGTCATGTAGAATGTAACTTTTCCCTTTGTTTCTCCAGATTCTAGATCAAGAGTAGCCACCTCCAGATATAATGCAAATCACAAAATCCTGGACTTCAATTTTAATTCTACAATTAGATGATAGTTTTGGCATCCTGTAATGAAAGTGAAGACATGTGGGAGGGATGTTAATATTTGTAATCAGTGGGCACATTGTGATAGAATATAAAGTTGGCCACAAATACTTTCTTTTCATACATTCACACCTCTGCAACGTGACTTCACAGATCCCTAAGAGGTAGACGATGTTTCTCAAATCTGGGTTCATTTTGGAACTTTCTTTGCCTAATGTAACATTAGCAAACATGAAGCAAGCTGAGTACTAAACAATGCTTGTGCATTGAGAATCGCCCTTTTTCTGCTTTTGCAACCTGCGACTATGGAACCTGCGGCCATTAGCATGCAAGAAACCCAGGTTATCACTCCAATAAACACCCTTTTGTACCAATTGCCATATATTTGAGGCCAGTCTCACTAAGGATCACACTTTCCTAAAAAGATAAGCAACATCGCTCTTCAGCCTAATCTTTATGTGTGATATTTTGGCCCACATATGGTTTATTCCTTTGTCTTATTACCCAATTGGATCAGAACATGTAAGAGAAAGATTGGTATTAATTATTTGGCCCCTTGTAGATCTCAGCAATGACAATGATGCCACACTCCCTTCTTCTACACATGCAATTAAGGTTCAAGACAATTTTATACATCCCTGAAAAGAGACACTGATGATTTCTACATGTCTGACAATTGTATACAGTTGACTAAACAATAGCATTCAATACTGTACAATGGTAAAAGCCAAAGCACTATTCCATCTTATGCAAATAGTTGTTAGGGCTTTTAGATGTCCCTTCTTGGGAATCAACACAAAGTAAACCTGAAATTCTGATTCTGAGAAGATGGGAATATACACAAATATCTTTTATCTAACCATTCTGAGGGATCATTAAGCTGTCCATTTTTATTTCTTCCTATCCAGCATAGCACTCCTATTCAACAAGAACACTGTCCCTTGTTTATTGGTTACAAATATATGTATCATGCAGTCACTTCTCCACTTGCTGGAAGAAAGCAATGACATTGTCTGAAGTTGCAACCTTTGGCAGATCACAAGAAAATGAGAAAGGCAAGTAAAGAAAGCAAATATAATCAACAATTAGCTGTATGACATTATAGGTGGATGGAAGATAGCAAGCAGATATGTAAGTCAGAAGGTAATTACTGGTCTGTCTTGGTGCCTGCTGGTCCTCAACACCCATAACAATGTCTAATAGATGATGTATCTACTGAAGGACAACAGAAAGGATGGGAAGGTCTTGCCTTAATTAGCAGTTCGCTATCTTTTTCCTTAGCCCAGAGATCTAATTACAGATTTTTCCATGTCTGTGGCAAGCATTCAACAACTAGACAAATATAGCAATACATCAATAATATTCAATAATGCAATAGTTATTATATCCTGTGTTACAATTTCTTAAGACTTCCCAGAAATCAGTTATACTCTATGGAAGTAAACAATAAAGAATCAGGAATATTTCCCATGTACTTATCCTTTAGGACACACCTAAATAAAATAAAAAGGAAAATAAAAAGATTACTTCAACATTATCAGAGAAAACTCCAAGCTAAAGAGCCCACTAATTTAGATACAGTCCATTTTTAGGTATTTGTAGAAGCGTTGAGTGCTCAGAACCTTTGTGGGGCTGGTCTCTTGCTTTGCTGGCACTCCTGGCTGGCTATGTTGACAGTGTAAGTCAAGGGATTATTGGATTGGCCACATGCTCTCCGCTTTTGTTTCTTTGTTTTTGTTTTGTTTTGGGACAGAGATAGGAAGGTTGAATGGGGCCCCAGAGATCTAAGAGAAAAGGAAGAGGAGAGAGAAATTTGTAGTGATGAGTGTTTTCTGCTGTAACAGTCCTGAGAGAATAAAAGAGCTTGATTCTGGCAGAAGCAAACTGGCAATGTGGGTCAAGAATTAACCCACAGGAATGCCAGGATAACATCTCCTGAGACATGTCTCTAAATTACATCAAAAACTTCTATGAAGGATGTGTAAGTATTATACAAAAAAAAAAGCAATTGTATGAGTCTTTTCTGAGTATTTTAACCTGAATTGCATAAGTCTTGGTGAGTAAATTCTCTACATCTATGGAGAATACTGTAAGTATCAACCATATACTTCAAAATATTCTGAATTTAAAACTCTAAAGAGAAAAATTCAGGAAGTATCTTTAGCTGTTGGTGTTTTAGTGTGGCTCACTCTCTCAATTCCATAATTAAGAAGTAGGGGAAAAAAGCTTTAATTAAAACTAATAAACATTATTTGATTGTTAAGATAGTGTATGGACTGAGCTTACTACTGGATTTGTTATCTAATTTTCAAAAAGAAGTATTAGATATTCTGATTTTACTTCAAATGGATTACAGTGGTGGGGATATTGAGTTCAAAGTTGTTTAAATATTTCCAAAATTACACATTTGATTAGCAACATGTCCCTATCAAATGTTGCTTTTCATATTTTAAGAGTGAGAAATCTCATAATGCAGGAATTATATTTGATTTGATGATCTCTAAGGGTCGATTTGGCTTCAAAACTTCTTGAATCTTACATTTTTTAAATGTGATATAAGGATTTTTTTTTAATGTCCTCCTTTAATGTTTGTGTTTAAAAGATTTTTTTTTCTCCTAAAACCATAACAGGTTAAACCTCCAACTGTGATTGGTCAATTCCACACCCTTTTCTTTTGATCAATCCAAATGTTCTTCCTCAGGGTGCTAGGCTTTGCAGTCTATGGGAATGAGGCCTTGCACTTCAGTTGCGATACAGACAAAAGAGAAATAAATCTCTTCTGTTACAATGAGTTCAGGCCAATCACTCCACAAGTAAGTTTTTCTGTGTGCACATAAACATTAACTCTACAACAAACTCATTTTCTCTTTAAATGTAAAATAATGTCATAATATGAGAAATACCCTAACAGGTTTTTTTGTTTGTTTGTTTGTTTGTTTTTTAAGGATTATGTTACTTTTTCTTTAATTAGCTGTATATTTCAGATAAATTGAGTTTTGGGGAGTTTCTTCCAATTCTGGCATTTTGTTATCTACTAATGTTATCATTATTCTCCAGACCTATATTTGGAATACAGAAATTAGCTGGCTAAAATAAACTACTTCATCATTATCAGTCATTAAGAGGCAGTTACAGTAATATATGACTATGTTTTCACAATAAATATGTTCAACATTACTACCTTCATTATATTAAGACATATATATTTATGAAACTTGGAATTTTAAGTTAGTCTCTGTTGAGAGTTAGTGGCGTTTTAGTGTATTTTAGTTACATATTGATTAATTGATTTACTAAGATATTTCTGACATACTTTAGGTGTGCTGGACATTACAACTAGTGATTGTCCTGGTTCCTGGACCTATTTTCCATCTTTATGCTGCATGTAAAAGCATCAATCAAGAATGCATTCTTCAAAAGCCTATTTGCACTGTAATTTATATACTCTCTGTTTTATTAAGAATTAGTCTAGAGGCAAATAGCATTTTGGCTTCAGATTTAACTCTTTGGTTTCCAAGTAAAATCTCTTTACCTGTGTGATGCTAGATTTCTTGGGGAAAACATGATTATAAGACGCATGGTTCCAGAATACTTTGAAAAAACCATTTTTCTCATTGCAACGTATACATTTACAGCAATTACAATGGTATTATGTGTTGCTGAGATTTTGAGATCATATTTAGAAGATTATACTTTCCATTCAGACAATGACCAAAGAATGGATTACCTATTGTCATGCTACAGTTATTTATCATTTTTATTTAGTTTTATCATACTCAGTGAGTACCACAATTTCAAAACAAACTTACTTCAACGTGTCTGAAATTTATGTCTACTATAAAATATAATGCCTGGTTGTAAGATAAGGATTCTTGAAGAAATATTTCATTTTATTTTAATTTTGATCACTTTTATTAGAAAATATACACAGAACTACTGTTAATTTATTTTTAAATGGTGCTTTTACAGAGTTCTCTCACATACATCTTAATTTATTAGTTTTGTTGTGGCCAGAGAAACTTTTATTGTCTTTTTTTACGAAGTGGAAAATTGATGCTCAGGTAGGTTAATTTGGGTGGCCAAAGTCGTAATCCCGATCTTCATATTTTCCTTTCTGTGGAACTATACAGTTTTAAATTTGAGGGTGTAATTATTTTGCATTCATGTAAAATATAACTTATTTAAGCACAAAAGTTATAAATTAATTATTAAGGAGTAATTCAATAGTTTGACCATTACTTTGAAGACATTGAACAATTACATTTTTAAAATTTTATTCAATCAGTTTTCTTGAAAGTTTCAATATCAAAATGATATAGAAATATAGTTACCAAATAAATAAAAAATGCTATGGATAATACTGCACATGGGATCCTTGTTTCTTCTCGGGGAAAAAAAAAAACCTTTCTGTGCCCACAGATGTTCTGTAACTATAACTTCTATGTTTATCAAAAGGGAATACTGTGTTTATATTAAGTTAGACTTCCTCAATAGCTATGAAATTATTTCAGAGACAATTGTATATTGATTTAGTGCATTTATTTTTATCTGCCTGCCTTACCAACAATCATTTGACTCATTTGATATTATTTAAAATCCTTATGTATTACTGCCTTATACTGGTAACTTAACAGGGAAATGAGTATACTCGGATACTAAGGTTTTTCATTTTTCCTTAAGCTTTATGCAGCCTATGTTTGATATCATGAATTTCTGGATCTAAGGTTTTCATCATTGAGGATTTCTCTACATGAGAGCACAGGAGAAAATCCAACTTATCTTCATTCCACAAATAGCTACTGATGTCTATTTGTTAACAAGTACTGCATTAAAAAATTTGTATAAAAAAAGATCATCAAGATTTAATACCTTTATAAAATCATAATCTAGCACGTGAGCTATAAAATCATACTATAGCAGTAGCATGCCAACAGGGTGGGGACTGGTAAAAATTGTCCACTCTACAAAGGATAAGTATTGACTTTCTTTGTTTAGAATAACTAACCATTGGTGTTAATAAACAGCAACCATGTTTAATATTTTATCCTTATTTTAAAATTCTCTATAGATAACATACCCCTTGATTGCCCGCATTCAAGGTAGAATGCTCCTGCCAATCTGCCGGCAAACATACACATTTTCATTATGGGTCCTATTTTTGCTGCATCTTTCCAAGGTTAGTAATTTTTTATTGAATGTCAGGCATTGTGTGTTTTATCCTGTTGGATGCCGGTTATTTTTCTTCCGATAAATATTCTTCAACTTAGTTCTGGAGCACAGTTAAGTTACTTGGAAACAGATGATCCTTTCTGCTTCCTTTTAAGCTTTGTTATATATGACCAGCGTAGTACTTACTGAAAGGCCAGTTTTGCCCCAATACTAAGGAAGAAGCTTTCTGAGTGCTCTATCAGATGCCTCTTTGGTGGTTTGGAAATACTATCCTTTCACTAGTCTCAAAAATCTTGAATTCTTCCCTCCTGCTGGTTGACTTGTGGTGGTGACACAAATTGCCATTGCTACAGGTAACAGGTTCTCTCTGTCCAAGGCAAGAAGGGAGATGGGGCAAAAGGACCTTATTCTGGTTTGCCTCTCAGGATTCTTTCCCAAGGAAGATCATTTTTCCAAAAAATCCCATAGAAGACTTCCCCTTAATATTATTGCCCAATCATAGATAAACACTTGGATTTATTCTTACTCTAATTCATCCTTTAGGGTAGGGCATGGTCAACATATATCTCTTTATTAAGAGATTTTTCCACTCTGACTTTGGGAATAGCAAATATTCTCAGTCTTGTATGAATCTTGAGTATTGTTCCTTTTGATCCTTTCAATTAGTTCTTTTCCTGGAAAGATATTTAAAGATGTTGCACTGATCAGGACTCACTGAAAGGCCCTTTGCAGATCTCTGGAGCTCTCTCATTTTCCAGCTCTCACCTTACTGTAGCATCCGTCAAAATCTAGCTTCCTCAGCCTCCCTGAGCTCTTGATCTCTTCAAATGACAAGGTGGAAGGATGGCATCTCTAAGCCACCAAAGAAACCTTGCTTGCCTCTACTTCTTTGAACTAAACACTACATATTGTTATGTTTAAAGACAGAAATAAGATGAGAGAGGTGGTTTAGACAGTCTTGGAAATTCACTACCGAACTACTATGATTTCATTTTATTAGTAATTATATCAGAATTGTTAGCACACAGCTATAGAGTCCTGAATATATAAAAATTCGTATTCCAATATGAAAACTAATTTTCTGACTAAAATGCAAATATAGTAAAATTAATAAGAACATCAAAACTAAACAAAATCTAACCATTTGAAATGCTATTTAAAACCATTTCATAAAAAGCTCTTGGGTCAAATAAGATAATTTAAACTGAAGTTTTTCCGACTATTTATATGAACAAGAAGTGAGATACTACATATTAAAACCTATGAGATATGAGCAAATTTGTATTGCACTGAAAATTGACAGCTGAAAATAAATCTATTATGAAAAAGGAAATAATAAATGTAATTCAAAAAGCAAACAAGAACTTATTAAACAGAGATAAACAAAATAATTTAATAAGGATATAGGTAAAAAGAAATATTTTAGAAAACAAACAAAATAAAATAAATCCCAGATCACTCTTGAAAATAACAATAAAATTGATAAACCTTGGCAAATCAAATCAAGTGTAGAAGTATACAATTATAAGATTCTTGTAATATATGTAAAGTATGTTATCATTTGAAGTTTGCTGTGATAAAGTTGTATATTATAAAATATAAAACAACTAGTTTAAAAAAGCAACACAATTTTGGTTTAACAAGCAAACGAACAAAATTAACTGGAATCATAAGACATTCAATTAATACAAAAGGTGGCAGGAAAGGAAAAAAGAGAACAAAAACAGGTGAAACAAATAGAAACAATAACAAGGTAGTGGAACCAAACCCAAACATATCAATAGTGAACAATGAATACAAGAGATCTTGGCACTCCAAAAACGTAGAGATTGTCTAAATGTGTTTTTTAAAAGCCAGACCAAATTATTAACAAGAACCCCACTTTAAACATTTTTAAATATTTAAAGTTTTAATATTTTAAAATCTTAAATATTTTATAGAAAATAAATGGGAAAAGATGTATCATGCAAACCCAAAGCATCAGAGAGCTCAATTGACTATATTAATATGAGAAAACTCATGTCAATTTTACAGCAAGGAATGATGACAGAGATTAAAGAGACATTTCATAATGTTTAAAGTATAATTTCATCATGAAGCATAATAGTTGTAATATGCATGCCACCAGTTAATAGAGATTCAGAATGCATGAAGCAAAACTTGGTAGATTGAAAAAAGAAATACATCCTATTATAGCTAAAGATTTCAACACCTCTCTCTCTGTAATAGCATCTAAACTGACAAAGTAAATAGAAAATCAGAAAGGATATAGAAGATTATAAATTATTAATACATAACTTGAACTAATTGATATTTATAGAATACTCCACCCAGCAACAACAGAACAGACATTCTTTTCAAGTGTGTATGTAACATTCACCAAAAGAGATCCTTGTAACATTCACCAAAAGAGGTCCATAAGAAAGTCTCAAGGATTGAAATCATACAGACTATAGTCTCTGGTCACAATGGAATTAAACTAGAAATTAATAAAATTAAGATATGAGGGATACATCCAAATGTTTGAAAAATTAACAACATACATTTATTAACCCATGGATCAAAGAAAAAAAATACTTGGGAAATTAAAAACTACTTTAAACAAAATTGCAATTACAACTTATCAAAATAAGTGGAAAGCAGTTAAAACAGTGTTTGGCGGGATATTGGAAGTTCTAAATATTATGTTAGAAAAGACATTATATAGTAATTTTAACTGTTCATTTTCTGAAGTTGTTGGGGTTTTTTGTTATTTGTTTATTTATTTATTTTTTTTGAGAAGGAGTCTCACTCTATCATCAGGGCTGGAGTGCAGTGGCGCAATCACGACTCACTGCAACCTCTGCCTCCTGGGTTCAAGCGATTCTCCTGCCTCAGCCTCCCGAATAGCTGGGATTACAGTCACCCGTCACTACACCCAGCTAATTTTTTGTATTTTTAGTAGAGATGGGTTTTCACCATGTTGGCCAGGCTGGTCTCGAACTCCTGACCATGCGATTCACCCGCCTCAGCCTCCCAAAGTGCTGAGATTACAGGCATGAGCCACCATGCCCAGCCTGAAGTTTTTAAAAGATACTTTAAATACAAATTAAATAGAAGGATGCAAATAAAAATGCAAATATAAAACATAGTGATATAAAACCCAAAGACAATAGAGAAAATCAATTAAACCAAAATCTGGTTCCTTGAAAAGATTAATAAAACTTATAATTTCTGGTTTGATAATATGAGATAATAACGGAGAAAATGAAAATCATAAGATAAATCAGAAAAGGGACATTATAGTAAAACCTTGAAACAATTATAAGGAAACATCCAGAACAATATTAGGTCAGTAAGTTTTTGATACTTAGATGAAAAAATTTCTAAATTCCAAACTACTAAAATTGACAGACATAAACAAAAAATATAACTATCCATATACGGATTTTAAAATTTTAAATCCAAAACCTTCCCATAAAGAAATGTCAGGCCCTGATGAATTCAGCGGTGAATTCCATTAAATCTTTAAGGAAGAAATAATACTCCAAAATCTTTTTTAGGAATTAGAATAGAACATTTGCCATTTCATGTAAGGAGGCCAGCATAATGTTGATATTAAAATTCTTAGCAAAATATATTTACAAATAGAATCCAGCAATATATATAAAATAATACATCATGTTAAGTGGGATTTATCCCTGAAATGAAAAGTTATATTATAAACACCCATTTATAATGAAACAAACCAAAAACCCTAAACCTCTCACTTTAAATGAGATCTACCTAAGCTTGATAAATAGCATCTAAAGAAACCTACAGGAATTAACAATTTCCCCTGTAGTCTCAAAACAGGCAAGGCTCTCTACTTTTCCCACGTGTGTTTAACGTTGAACTAAAATTCAATAAGACAAAAACAAAATAAACATATACATACTAAACATATATTTATTCAATAAGTACAATAACACAAACAATATATAAATTGCAAAATAATAAATATCTTTATTCACAGACGTGATCACGTACATAGAAAATTCTAAAGAATGTTCTAGAAAATTAAATTTGTAGGTCAAGCACTGTGGTTCATGCCTGTAATCCCAGAATTTTTGGAGGTGGAGCCAGGAGGATCGCTTGAGTCTAGGAGTTTGAGATTAGCCTGGAAAATACAGCAAGACCCCTCCTCTGCAAAAAATAAGGAAATTAGCTAGACATGGTGGTGCCTGCCTGTAGTCCCAGCTACTCCAGAGGCTGAGGTGAGAGGATGATTTGAGCTCAAGAGATTGGGGTGGCAGTGAGCTATGATTGTGCTACTGCCCGCTAGCCTGGGTGGCGGAGCAAGACTCTGCCTCTTAAATAAATAAATAAACTTATGAAGAATAATTTTTCTATAGAGTAATAAAAAATAAAATTTAAATGTAAAAAAATCATTTACAATGGAATCAAAAAATATGAAGTGCATAGGGATAAATTTTTCAAAATATGTGCTAGACCTGCACAATGAAAACTACAAAACAGTGATGAAAATAATTAAAGATTTTTTATTTTAATTTTTATTTAATTTTTATTTTTTATTTTTTGAGATGGAGTCTCGTTCTGTCACCCAGGCTGGAGTGCAGTGACACAATCTTGGCTCACTGCTGCCTCCGCCTCCCGGGTTCAAGCGATTCTCCTGCCTCAGCCTCCCAAGTAGCTGGGATTACAGCCATGTGCCACCACACCCTGCTAATTTTGTGCTTTTAGTAGAGACGGGGTTTCACCATGTTGGCCAGGCTGATCACGAACTCCTGACCTCAGGTGATCCACCTACCTCGGCTTCCCAAAGTGTTGGAATTACAGGCGTGAGCCACTGCACCATTTTAAGTGGAAAAATAAACCATGTCACATCCATGGCTTGGAAGTCTTACTTATTTGTAACTTTAGTCATTATAAACTGATCTGTAAATTCAATATAATTCCAGTCAAAATCCTAGGAAACTTATATAAAAATTGACAAGATGTTTCTAAAATTTATATGGAAATACAGGAGACCTAGAATAGCCAACACAATTTTGAAAAAGCAAAGGAAAAAATAACAAAACAAAACAAAACAGACAGAGGGCTTACACTACATACTCTGAAGACTTCTTTAAAGGTACAATAATCAAAATCATGTAGACCAGGCATGAAGATAGACATATGGAATGGGAACAATCAAGAGACTGGAAATATGTTTGCTCACATATAGTTAGCTTATTGTTTTAAATGTGCTAATGTAATTCAATGGTGCCGAACAACTAAATATCCATGTTTAAAACATAAAATGTAATGTTTATAATGTCTGCATGTCCCAGCCATGGGCGGATGGGGTGGCAAATGGTCCTAACCAAGTTTTCAGGGTCTTCCCTATCATTCTTCTGCTGGAACTTTTAAGGAAAAATTATTTCTCCTTAGGGGGATGCTAAAATAATAGGATGTAAGTCTCATGATACTGGAAGCCAAATTTCTACCATATATAGTATATTAAAAAGATACAGCCATAGATATATTATCCTGATTACATTGACTGATGCCCTGTCATTTGCCACCAAGATGGTTCTGACCAAACTGACACAGAATATTTTTATTGCCAGATGATCACACATAGAGTCTAGGGAATGGTACAAAAAGTTTTTTCCCATCAAAACACCTGTCAGCTCTAGTTCCTCTCCCTTTTCTTCTTCCTATGGTTGCCCTCACCCCCTATTTTGTTCTACAGCTCTGCCCTCCCCTTACTTGCCAAGGTTCTAGCCCAGTCCTGGAGGGTGATGTCAGATCCTTCAGAAACTGGTCTGAGATGAATGGAGAAGAAGAACTTAGGTCTTTCTAGTAAAATATCGTAGTAAAACAAGAAAAAGCAACCTCATGGTCATTAATATTTACTTTGTTTCATAGCCTAATTTCAATGTGTGTTACACTAACACTGTGTCTGTACTGTTCTCCATCAAATCAATTATCATCTCATGAAAGGGGTAGCATATTTAGAAAGAAGAGAGTATGAGGCTCTTGTCTGTAATCTCAGCACTTTGGGAGGCCGAGGCAGGAGTATCACTTGAGCCTAGGAGTTCAAGACCTGCCTAGGCAACAAAATAATAATTATTAGCCATGATGGTGTGTGCCTGTGGTCCCAGCCACTCAGGAGGCTGAGGCAAGAGCCCAGGAGTTCAAGGCTGCAGCGAGCTCTGATAGTGTGCTGCACTCCAGCTTAGGTGACAGAGTGAGAACCTGTCTAAAAAAAATAAAATAAAATAAGAAATAAAAAAAGAAAGGAAGGAAGGAAGGAGAAAAGAAAGGAAAGGAAAAGAAAAGAGCATATACTGGCAGATAAGAGAGTAAAATCCAATTCCAACCACTTCACTTTCTCATTTTTCCCTCAGCCCTGCTCATGAGGGTGTGCAAATAAGAGTACGCATGAATGTATGTAAATGAGAAAGAGACTGGCAAACTTTAGTCCTGAAGACAGAACTGAGTAAAAAAGCCCGACCCAGAATAAGATGATGGACTTTGCAAACAGGTCTAGACAACGTATGTGGAGTGGGATAATATAAGGAAGGACATGGAGCGGTTTCTTATGGGCGTGAGAGAGTGATCAGAAAATAGTAGGCAGAGGGGAATTTCCGAGCTGGAGATTCTGGCTCTTGGGGATAGTGTGATTTCAGTGCAAACTAGTTTTAAGATGAATCCTCAAAACTGAGGACTGAGATAAAATAAAGAAGAAGGTTATTTGAGGAAGTAAATAAGTGTACAGTCCTGAAGTATATAAGTATGGGATGGAGAGGAGTGGAAGAGAATTGAAGTCATTGAGGGTAGAAGGAAAAATTGATGCCTACTGTACAATGGTTAAGAGTTACCAGCGTTGAAAAAGTCCCAAACACCATATCTTACATTAAGAAAAGATAATACATATGAAAATATTTTGCAAATTGTTAGTCACTTTCCAGGCAAAAAAAAAAAGGTGATCTACTGGTTATTCATTTACTAAAATACATACTAGACAGATGAGAACAAAAGTTCAATATTCTTTACGCTTCATGTGTTTAGTGTTTAAGTTGGGGCGAAATCTGTTTATTTTGTCCAGTATGTCAACACAGAAAAATTTAATTTACAATTTAAACACATTATTTCTCTCTCATGCAAGTACTGAAATTAAAGCTTCTAAAATCAAAAAGGCTTCTAACGGACACTATTATATGGAATATTAACATGGAATATTAATTGGAAGTGGTAATTCCTGAATGACACCAAAGGCTATTCTTGCCTTTACACTTTCTCCTAGTCAACATACATTATTTTCTTGTTTTTCCTTTTCTATCCTTCCTTTTGCCACAAACGAAAAACCAAACAAAAAAGCGAAACAAAAAAAAAAAAACCCTCCCTCCTACCAGCAGAGAGCGCTAGCGCCATGCGCGGCATAGGCGCCAAAATGCTCAGTGTTTTATGGGCTCTAACCGCCGACAGCCAAACACACTGAAATTGTCCCAGCTGGGGATTCGTAGTTGTCTTGACGACGCTCAGCAACGGAAGAGAGGGCAGGATTTGCTCTGAACGGTTGTGCGCGCTACCGCCCAGGCGGAAGCGGAAGTGTCGGTGGCGCGCGAGTAGGAAGTGGTGAGTTCTGAGTAGAGATGGCCGCGCTTGCACCGCTGCCCCCGCTGCCCGCACAGTTTAAGAGCATACAGCATCATCTGAGGACGGCTCAGGAGCATGACAAGCGGGACCCTGTGGTGGCTTATTACTGTGAGTCTTTTCGAGTAGCCGCGCCCCTCCTTTCCCAGTTGCATTTTAGGGCCCACACACCTCTCCGAGGTTCTTGGGGCATGCCCCGCCCCCCTGGCTTTGAACCTGAGCTTTGACCTCCAGTCTACCCAGGGAACTTCCTGGGTCCCCACCCACTGGCAGTAGGAATCCCAAAGCACTAGGGCGTCCACTGCTTCCCCTATCTTGTGCTTAAATACTCCAGTACTGACTACACGGGCTCTTGAACTGTGAAATACGATCTTCCAAGGTTTTATCTCTGTATGTAACACACAAGAGCCTCCTGTCTCAAATAGGAATCCTGAAAATAAATCGAATTAGGTTTAAAACGAAGGTGAGTGTCCGAAAGAAGTAGTGATGTGGATAAAAGGATGATAGACTAGTTGAAAACATAGTAATAAGTGAAAGTTATTTATGACAGCATGCAAGCCCATTCAAAAACTCAGATGGTTAAATGGGGAGTATCTGCTACTAAATAAGCGGTTGAATTTGACCATTCCCCTTTCCCCACCCATCTGCTCTCTCCTACCATACAGAATTTTTAGTTTTGACTTCTTTGAATAATACTTGCTGTTGAGACCTTTGAAAGCAGTATTTGCACTTTGAGTGTTATACATTTAATTTACAGTTTGGTTAAAAAAAATACATAGGTTAACTCTGCTCAAACTTGCAGTGAGTAAAGGGAGTAGTTCCGGTAATATTGTGTTAACTTTATTTTGTATTCTGTACTCGTTACTGCAAAATAAAACAAGTAACTGAACAACTATAATTCAGAAAATGATTTTTAGAGTTGAGAAGTTGGATATAATGTGTCCTTTGTTGTGTATATTGTAAGGTTAGTTAAAATCTGGTCACTGTTATCTGTACCATACTCCAAATGTACCCTGTTTCTCAAATGTGCAAGGCCCTTTCAGACCTCCCATGTTCCACTCTTGGAATGTGCACCTTTTTCTTGCACTTCGCAAATTCATGATTCAAGATTTAACCCAAATGTCACCTCTTTGTGGGCAACAAATTGAGTATTCTCTGTGCGTTACTTCGTTTTGTTCAAATCTTACAGCATCATTTCCATTATACTTGTTCTTCAGTTTCCTCAAGCAGGGTCCATATTCATTCAGTATGTGTTAATTGAGCTACCTTTGTGTCAAGCATTAGTTGGCGCTGTGACTGCAGTTGCTGCATTTTTGGAGCTTACATACAATGGAGGTAGAGAGTTTCAACAATATAAAGTCTATCATATGTGGAGTGTTAAGAGCTTATGAAGACAAACAGAGCAAGGAAAAGGAACAAGAGTATCAGTAGTAGTGGTGGCAGGGAGTGCAGATGGGATTTCAGTTTCATTGTGGTCAGGGAACACTTCACTGAGTTGACATCTGGGGAAAGAAAAGAGTGAAAGGCATGCCTTGCACCATCTGGGGAAGAGTATTCTCCATAGAGGATATAGATAGTCCCGAGGTAGAGGCTTGCTAGGAGGAGGAGCAAGTAGACCATTGTGACTGGAGTGGATGAGGCTTAGGAATGATGGGATAAGGACAAAGAATCTCTCTCATCCCTAAAGGAAATTCCTGTTCCTGATCCCTGTATTATGTATCTTTGTGACAAACCAGGGACACTTTTTTCATTGTCGTCCTTTCCCTCTAGATGTTTCGAAACCTAATCCAGTTTCCTTTATTTAAAAATAAAACAGAACGTCTCACCATGACATTCCCTAAAGTTGCAGCTCTGCCTTTCCAGCCTCATAGGTAAGCTTGAAATAGTTGTC
Organism: Rhinopithecus bieti; assembly: GCF_001698545.2. Taxonomy (NCBI): domain Eukaryota; kingdom Metazoa; phylum Chordata; class Mammalia; order Primates; family Cercopithecidae; genus Rhinopithecus; species Rhinopithecus bieti. The sequence goes on from NW_016808372.1 coordinate 222,707, forward strand.
TGTAAGTTAGCTTTACGCCTTTACCTTGTAGAGCCTTTCATCCTGTGCAGTCTGGTTTTCATGCCCAGTATTTCACTGAAACTGCTCTCATCAGGCTTACGAAGAAATATTTTTATTGCTCAGGTGACACTTAACAATTTTAGTTATGAAATGTGCATGTGAAAGCATATATAATGTGCAGACAGTTTAAGGAATAATAAAATGAACACCAATATGCCCACCACATTTGATTTATTAAACTTTTTAATTTTTGACAGTCTGGTGAGTGTGAAATGGTAGTGTCTCATTGGAGCAAAATTTGCAATTCTCTTAGTCTTAATGAGGTTTAGCATCTTTTCATATGTTAATTAACCATTTGTGATTCGCTTTTGAAATGCTTGTTTATTACTTTTGCCCATTTATCTGTCACAGTCTTGTCTTAATAATGTTAGATGTTAATCATTTGTTATATGTGTTGTAAATATCTTCTCCCATTTCAGTTTCATTTTTCACTCTATGAAGACCTTTGATGTTCCAAAGTTCTTAATTTAAAAATGTTATCAATGTATGAATCTCTTAGGACTTAACCTTCTGATTTTATAAGCTTTAATTTCTTTTTGTGTATTTGTTTGGGACTTTGGCATTCTAAATCTGTAGATGGGTGTTTTTAATCAATCTTGGGAAATTTTCTCTACTATTATTTGTTCAAATGTTGCTTCTATTTCTATTCTTGTGAAAATTTGATTAGACATGTTTTGCACTTCTCCCATTTAACTTCCTTGTCTTTTGATTCTGTAATTTTTTTTTATCTCTTTGTTTTTCTGTGCTGCATTCTGTGTAATTTCTTGAGGTCTATCTTCACCTCCCTGTGTATTATTGTTTAACCCTTTTATTGAATTTCTACTTTAATTTTTTATTTGAGTGCTGTCTTTTTGTTTTCATATTGACCTGCTCATTTCTGATAGTTTCTTGTTACTGATGTTTTTAAACACTCTATTTCTTTGAACACTTTAAATATATCGATTTATATTTGCTGTTTGATAACATCTGTAGCTGCTGTATTTGTGGGTCTGATTCTGCTTTTCAACAGAACACTGCTCATGGTGACTTCTTTCCTTACAATTGTGGGCTAGTCGGGCTAGACCAGCACTCTTCAAACTGGAGTAGGCAAATAATTCCAAAGGAATCAATTTTCCTTTCTTGACTTCCATGTTTTCCTTCCAAAAACTGATCTTGACAAAGCTCCTGTGATCAGGGTAGCAAAGTAGTATATAACATGCTGCTTATCTTTTCCTCATCCTGTTCACAGTTGTCTTTCTCCCACTTTAATGGAGAACAGCATACTCTCAGGCATCCTGAGTGTTTTTATGTTGTATTGCCTTGAAAGAGAAGGTGGAAAATCCTCCAAGGTGTCCAGACAAAAGAGGCAATTCAAATTACTGGTGTCAGTGAAGCCTCCATTAATTAAGGCATTGGATAGACCTTCCTATCTTTCCTGGTCTTACACTGAAGAAAACCAGCCAGAGCAAAGAATAAATACTTCATTCGAGAGTTCAATACCAGCCTGACCAACATGGAGAAACCCCGCCTCTACTAAAAATACAAAATTAGCCGGGTGTGGTGGCGCGTGCCTGTAATCCTAGCTACGTGGGAGGCTGAGGCAGGAGAATCACTTGAACCCGGGAGGCAGAGGTCGCAGTGAGCCGAAATCATGCCATTGCACTACAGCCTGGGCAACAAGAGCGAAACTCCGTCTCAAAAAAAAAAAAAAAAAATGCTAAGCATGAAAGGTTCCAAAAGAGCATTCTAATTTGGGGAAAGGGGTAAGGGCGTGGAACTTTATATAAGGGGATGCTGGGAGTCACCTGGAGTTGTATATGGGGGATACAGGGAGTCACCTGGAGTTGTATATGGGGGATGCAGGGAGTCACCTGGAGTTTGTCTCTTTTCAGGAGCAGTGGGTCAGTGGATCTCAGAAGAGGGAGGAGTTATTCTGGGATATTAGCAGCCATTGTTAGGTCATTTGGATTTTATCAGGAGGGTGAGGAGTAACAGTTTGGGGCCAAGGTCATGTGCAAGAAGATGTGAGGAAGATTAGCTGTAGGGACAGGGACATGGAGGGACCACAGTGGGAAATCTCAGACTTTCAGAGTCTCTTACATTTATACATATATCTGTTAAGGGTAATGCCTCATGTTAAAAACGGTCCTGTGTTGCAGTATTCTGAATTCTCAAAATGATAAAAATTTTCATGAGTTGACCTTACCGCCTCATTCTGCATGCCTTTTAAAGAATACCATTCTTGAGTTGAGAGCAAAACCAAGAACAAAGGAGAAATACTGAAGGTGAGAGTACCTTGTTTCATCCAAGCAAGCTCCTGCAAGGCTCTGCAGCTTATTGCTATTTTAGAATTAGAATTCAGAAATAAAATGGGGACATGAATTGACATTCCAACTGGAATATTAAGTTGTATTTCTCTGAAAAAGTAACTCTTACTTGGCTGATTGGTTTGGCGCTAGCAACTGACAGTGCCTTTTAAACAGTATGGTAGACATTCTCTTTAAACTAAATAAGCTAAAATCTTCAGCTCTGAGTTTTTTTGTTTTGTTTTGTTCTTCTGGAAATACATTTAAAACAGGTTGGCCAGGCGCGGTGGCTCACGCCTATAATCCCAGCACTTTGGGAGACCGAGGTGGGTGGTTCACCCAAGGTCAGGAGTTCAAGATCAGCCTGGCCAACATGGTGAAACCCCGTTTCTACTAAAAATACAGTAATTAGCTGGGCGTGGTGCAGGTGCCTGTAATCCCAGCTACTACGGAGGCTGAGGTGGGAGAATCTCTTGAACCCGGAGGTGGAGGTTGCAGTGAGCTGAGATTGTGCCATTGTACTCCAGCCTGGGGAACAAGAGCAAGATTTCATCTCAAAATAAATAAATAAATAAATAAATAGAATAAAGAGAAGGAGAAAGAAGAAAAGTCACCGATAAGATTAAACCTTATTTGTTACAAGTTTTATTTTATTTTTGT
>NW_016808372.1:226559-262144 GCF_001698545.2 Rhinopithecus bieti
CATATTTTTGGTACCTTTGAACCCTTCTTGTGAAAAAATGTAGACATCAACTTAAAACGTGTTAAGGGATACATTTCTATACTCTCAGAGCATATAATAATTTTATAAATTCCTAGAACAAGGGAACTTTTTTTTTTTGTGAGAAAAAAATTCAAGATTTTTTTGCTGAACTACTTGCTGATTCATAAAAGCTCCATGGGCTATGTGCTACCCTCTGCCAGGAATCCTTCTGCATTCCTATTAATTTGACTAACTTTCTGACTCAGTACAAATTTTACTTCCTACAGATTATTTTTCATGACCTCTTAAAGATGATCTAGGAATTGTTCCTGTGTGCCCCTCATCACATGTGTTATAATATAAACATCTGTTTATCTTTCAATCTTGATTCTCCTGGAGGACAGGGATTATCTTTTTCTTTTTTTACCAGCTGACACATAAATAGAATTTATAAATTCTTAATGAATGCCTCCTCTCTAAATATTATGAATAGTCTACTAAAATGTAAACTGTAGGAGAGCAAGAGTATGTCTTACGATGATCATTGAATTTCCAAGTCCTAATATAGTATCTAAGACATGATAGATAACCTGTAAAACTTACCTGTTGATTGAATAAATGAACTATACAGTAATTCACAGCTTTTTTTTTTTTAATGTTCTACCACAAATCAATGACGAAACATAATGGAAACAATCCCAGTACTCTGTCTTAACTCATTACCTTACTATGTTTATAGTAAATTTTTGATTGAGTCATAGGTCATTATCATATGATTTACACCTTGTGCCCTCTCCTTTCTAGTATTTTATCATTTCCAAAATGATTCACTTCTGGCCTTAATGGGAATTTTCTAGTGTTTTATCACTTTTTAAAATTACCTTAATATTCCTACATTTCGAAGTTGTTTGGTCTTGTTTTCTTTTAAAATCAGGAATGAATGTTGAAATAATGTATATCAAATTACTTTTGGCCATTTTTTTTTACTATAATCTTTACTTTTAATGTAGTTAATGTTTTAACTTTTAATGTAGTAAGTAGCAAAATTGTAAATTTTCTCATATTTGAAACATCCCTCCATTTCTGGAAAGAATCCCATTAGTTTTGCATTTTTTTTTTAATTAAAGTTTTCTTTTGAAATAGTTGTAGGTCCACATGCAGCGCACGTAGTTGTAAGAAATATTGTGGAGAGATTCTGTGTACCCTTTACCCAATGTCCCCCAATGATAATATCTTAAAAAACTAATAATATATCCTAAGTAAAATATTGACATTGGTACAATTCACTGGTTTATTCAGGCTTCCTCAGTTTTACATGTATTTGTGTGTCTGTGTGTGTGTGTGTGTGTGTGTGTGTGTGTGTGTATTTAGTTCTAAACAGCTTTGTCAGGTGTTGATTCCTGTACCCATTACCATATTCAAGATAGAGAATAGTTAAGAATTCCTCTTGTAGCCCTTTTATTAATATAACCTACCTTCTCCCTTTCGCTACCTCACCCCCATCCCCTGGTAGCCAGTAGCTAGTTGTCCATTTCTAAAATTTTATCATTTAAAATGTGCTGTTGGCTTTTTTCATTTGGCATACTCTCTGGAGATTTATCCAAGTTTATTCCTTTTTTAATGCTCAGTAGAATTTCATGGTATGTGTGTACTATAGTGTAACAGTTCAATCATTGAAGACATTTAATTTGTTTTCAATTTGTGACAATTATGAATAAAGTGAATATAATCACATATAGTTTTTGTGCAGCCCTAGTTTCCATTTCCCTGGGATAAATGCCCAAAAATGCAATTGCTAGATCATATGGTAATTGCATGTTTAGTTTCATAAGAAACTGTCAAACTGTTTTCCAGAGCAGCTGTACCATTTTACACTCTTATTGGCAACACATGCATGATAAGTGATCCAGTTTCTCTTCATTCTCACCAGCATTTTGTGTCACTGTTTTTAATTTTACTGTTAATAGGTACAGTGATACCTCACTGTGGTTTTAATTTTTCTTTCCCTGATAGCTGATAAAGTTGAAAACTTCTTCGTGTGCTTATTTACCATATGGATATCATCTTCAGTAAAATGTCTGCATGTCTTTGCTCATTATTGTTGTTTGAGAGTTCTTACTATATTGTAGTTATGTTATCATTTTGAGATTTTTAGTAACAATGTTACTCTGGTTTCTTAGATATTGTTGAGAAAATTATTCTTTTATTTTTTTTTTCTCAAATGTGAGTTGGGTTAAAAAGGCAGCAGATTTATCGCTTTTTTTAGATTTAAAAAAAGTCATTGATTCAACACAGCTTTGCACTTTTGGGGAAGTTACATTTCTCAATTTCTTCCATTAGAAAATATTTTCCTCTTGAGCCATTGTTGATATAGTAGAGTTTTCTAGGAAATTTTCATTTCTACTGTATTTTGAAATTTATTAGCTGAAAGTTAAAAACTTAATCTTTCTTTTCTTATTTCATATGTCTCATAATCAACCAATCATAAAAGTTTTAAAATTGTTTTTATTTTCTCATTTTCTCTGTTACTATATCCATACCTTAGACATTCTAAGCTAATGTCATAGCTTCCCAGTTTTTGCTTCAAACGTGTAATCCCTGTTGCCACTAGAATGATATGCTTCTAATGCTTAGTGAAAATAACACGGAGTAAATGATGGAGTGGACTGTGAACATTTAGAAATTGTGTGTGACACAGGCAGTACAAATTAACAAGTACTGTATCAGGAAAAAACATTTCCAGTAGATGAGCGACAAAGAGCGAATATCCCTGATACATATATCAGCTTATAAATATCCCTTAAAAATAAAAAAGATCCCCATAGATTAAAAATAGGTGCATACAATTACTGAAGGAGGGAATACTAATCATTAGCATTCATCCTAGTTAGTAATAAATGTAAATTAAAATGGAATAACAATTTTTGTAAAAATATGACTCAGTACAAATGAGTATGTGGTCAAATCCTTGCTGTCATGGTTGTGTGATTGGTACAAAGTTTGGAAAACATTTGGCAAAATGTAAAGTATCTAATTCAGTAATTCCAATTTGGGGAAACGTGTTCAGGAAATAACCATACATTTAGTAAGAAATTTCCTGAATGATTATTTATACATTTGTGATAAGCTCAAAATATCCTAAAATACATATCATTATGGAAATGGCTAAGTAAATTATGTTATATCTGCTACATAGAAAGTAATGTAATTGTTTAAACATTACAAAGCATCTTTTATAACATGGGGGGAAGTTTACATGAAAGTGTAGGATATGGAGTTATTATACATGCAGTTCCATATGTCTATCTGAAGAAATCTTTGTCTTCAGTGACCCCCTCATGATTTGAGTTCTGAATCACCTTTTGTAGTTTTACAAATTAATTTCACTTTGCTACTAAAACATTAGGCACTTTGTGTTGTCTCCAAGCCTTTTAACATTCTATTTCTCTGCCTTGATACCTCTTCTCTTCCCCACTACACTCACTAGATTTTTATCCTTTGGCTACTAGCTTGAATGTCACTTTCTCTGGGAGGCCTTTTCTTAAGTCTCCTGGTTTTAAGGTGTTTCTTTTTGTTCTTTGTACCTTGGTGTAGCTTTACCATAATTGGTTTTTCATTTGCTTGTCTTTCTTCTAGACTGTAAACTGAGGAAGGCTTACACTCTGCTCCAGCCTTTATTCATTTACTCTGCCTCGTAGTGCTAGGCCACTGGAGATATTTACATATTAAAGAACAGGTGCTCAAAAAATGTTAGCCAAATTGACCTGAATTTTAAGGCAGTTGTGATCCCTAGAGGGAAGTGTAGCCATATAGTTGTCACCTAATAAGGAAGGCAAACAACTAGCGTTCCTGTAGCTGATTGGCATTTTAACAGTGCTTTCTTTCAGGATGTCGGATTTGATCCTCACAATCTTTCTAGTCCTTCCGTTACTAAGTGATTGAACCAGGACCTGAATAACTGAAGTCAGATAAAAAAAGAAAAAAAAGGTTAAATGAAAAATTGTTGGTAGTAGCTAGTAATTAGAGAACCAGTTATTGAGTGAGCCACAGAGTAACTGAGGGGAAAGGGAATAGTACAATCCATGACAAAAGAAAAAGGCAAAAAAACCAGTGAAATAATCTGGGAGATTCCCTAAGTGGAGAGTGGAAAATGAAGGAGATGCTTTCTCTTAACAGTATGTCTCTGAGCTCCATCTCTTTATTTTTCTTTAATGATGCCAGAAAATATTTGAATCTGTACTGAAAGTGGGTACTCTTACATGAATATTTTGATTCTGCCCGGTTTGGTACTGTGGATAAAGCTAAACTCGGAAAGAACTTTCCCCTTCCTTTTTCATTTTGCCATGAGTAAATGTATAAAATTTCAAGTTTCAATTTTAAAGCTTCCTCTAGGGGTGACATTGTAAAGTTAGTAAACAGTTCGGTGAAAGTATCTACAGTCTCAAGAGTCTTCATTTGTTTATATCATCAGAAAATTAAGTATAGTACGGTTGTTCAGGAAGCTGTATGTATGTATAAATAGTTATTTCAGTTCTGAGATGTTACAGGACATTCAAGTAGAAAATATTAATTTAGTGTAAATGATAAATAATAATGGATTTCTTTATTGATAGATGGTAAACTACATGGATATTAGCATTAATAACTTGCTCATGCCTGTAATCCTAGCACTGTGGGAGGCCCAGGTGGGCGGATCACGAGGTCAGAAGTTCAAGACCAGCCTGGCCAATATGGTGAAACCCTATCTCTACTAAAAATACAAAAATTAGCCAGGCATGGTAGCGTGCGCCCGTAGTCCCACCTACTCGGGAGGCTAAGGCAGAAGAATCGCTTGAACCCAGGAGGCAGAGGTTGCAGTGAGCCGAGATTGTGCCACTGCACTCCAGCCTGGTGAGAGAACGAGACTCCATCTCAAAAAAAAAGAACTTGCCTTTTATTATTTTTTGTTGTGGTTAATCACATAGAAATTGGATTTTAAATTCATTCAGACAAATTTAACTAAACCAATAAAGAGAAGCAGTTCCTTTCAGTCTTTGCTGGTTCCTGAATGATAAACTAGAGTCTATAGTCTTATTGCTTGAGTACTCACTTTTTTTTAATTAATAAGCTTTCTCAGGGTACTTGACTGCAGCAAAGACAATAAACACACAGAATGTTGGACTGCTGATTTATCCATTAGCCTTCCATTCCTTTTATGTTTGTTTTGTGAACATACATGCAAACATGAATTTTATTTTTTTAAATTGTCATTTAATACTTTCCTTTTTGAGTAATGTCAACTCATTTTACATCTCTTTAGAAAAAAACGTAAAGTCAAAGGGGCTATGGAGTCAAATAACACATTCTTAACTTTCGTTTCTTTTTTGGCATTCATAGAAGTTTAAGCATCTTTGATAAGGTTTGTCTTCTATGACAATTGCATTTGGTTGTTCAACGTGGAAGCTTATATACTCTTGAACAGTCAAGGATTATATATAGTAGGTTTCAATAACCATGCTTGATATAAGTTCCTACTTTCACTGAAATTCTTCATTGGGCTGTTACATTTACATTTTTTATGTTTTTTTATATTTATTTTTCTGTGGCTTGTCAGGTTTTTATGTTTCTACTATTTGGGTTGTTTTTTTTTTTTTTTAACCTCAATTTATTATTATTTCTATTTGGTGACACTGTTAACATCTTGGAGGAACAATTTGTTGTCAGGGCTGCCCAGTACATTTCAGGATACTGTTTTAAATGGTAGTAGTACCCCCAGACATTGCATTTTAAAATGGAAGGAAAAAAAAAAAGCCTCCACACTTTTTTAGCTCCCCCAAGAGCCAGTATAATTGAAAATCTAAATTCCCATCAGTATGGAAAGTTTATATTATGTAACTGTTAAAAATATGTGGAGTTACATTTATCACAAAAGATGCCATAACCTACAGCATAATGTAAAAATGAAGGGTACAAACAAATTACATGTTGCCATGTATGTAAAATTTGTGGTTATATAAAATTTTATGTATGTGTATGAAGAGAGACGTCTTGCTGGATGCAGGGTACAATGACTCTGGAGCCAGACTGCGCCTGAGTCAAATCCTAACCTACCGTTTATGGCCCCCCATGACCTTATGAGCTTCAGGTTTTTTATTAATATACTCAGGATAATAGTAAGATCAACTTCACAAACATTTTTGGTGGATTAATCAATTTTTCTATTTTTATATGACTAAATGAGTACGTGATCCATGGTGATTACTCATTTAATATTAGTTATTGTCAAGTTATTACTCCAGTTCACTGGGATCTTGTCGATAGTATATTGCTAGGTCTTATGTTTTTATCCATTATGCAACCTCTACCTTTTAATTGCAATGTTTAAAACATTTATAATTAATGTAATAAGTATGTTTGGTTTTAAGTCTTGCTGTTGGTTTTCTATGTCTCATTTGTTGTTTGTTTCTTCTTTCTCCTTTTTCTGCCTTTTTGATAATTGAAATTCTCTTAGAATTCCATCGTAGCTCCACTGTGGAGTTACTAGATATTCCTATTTTATTTTTTTAGTGGTTGCTCTAGAATGCTTACAATAGCTTATCATAGTCTACTGTCTCATACCACTTAACATATAAATAAGGAAAGATCTTTACTGTCTTTTCCCCATCATGTCCTTTGCCTATAGTTGTCATACATTGTATTTATACTTATACCGTAAACCTTATGTATGTTTTTAACTCTTCTCTTTTAAAGAAATTTATAAAATGTAAAATAAAATGTTTATATTTTATGACATACATATGATTTTCAGTACTCATCAAGATCCAAGTTTTAAATCTCGTATTGGTTGAGCGTGGTGGCTCATGCCTGTAATCTCAAAACTTTGGTAAGTGGATCACGTGAGCTCAGGAGTTCAAGACCAGCCTGGGCAACGTGGTGAAAACCTGTCTCTACCAAAAATACAAAAAGAAATTACCCCGATGGGTGGCTTGCGCCTGTAGTCTCAGCTACTTGGGAGGCTGAGGTGGAAGGATCGTCTGCACCCAGGAGGTGGAGGTTGCAGTGAGCTGAGATTGTGCCACTGCACTCCAACCTGGGCAACAGAGCGAGACCCCATCTTAAAAATTATATAAACTACTTTGGGTAGTTTATATTGCAGTGTTCCAGAGTTTACTACTCTTTTCTTTTTTGGTGTCTGTACTATTAGTCCTACCCACTGAATTTTTCAATTCAGGTATTATTATTATTATTACTATTATTATTATTATTTGAGACAAAGTCTCGCTCTGTTGCCAGGCTGGAATGCAGTGATGTGATCTTGGCTCACTGCAGCCTCTGCCTCCTGGGCTCGAGCCATTCTCCTGCTGCAGCCTCCTGAGTATCTGGGACTACAGACACGCACCACCATGCCCAGCTAATTTTTGTATTTTTAGTAGAGACGGGGTTTCACTGTGTTGGCCAGGATGGTCTCGATCTCTTGACCTCATGATCTGCCTGCCTCAGCCTCCCAAAGTACTGGGATTATAAGCATGAGCCACCACACCTGGCCCAGATATTATATATATATTTTGTTTGTTTGTTTTGAGACGGAGTCTCGCTCTGTCACCCCAGGCTGGAGTGCAGCGGCGCCTCTCTGCTCACTGCAAGCTCTGCCTCCCGGGTTCATGCCATTCTCCTGCCTCAGTCTCCTGAGTAGCTAGGACTACAGGCGCCTGTCTCCACGCCCGGCTTATTTTTTTGTATTTGTAGTAGAGACAGAGTTTCACCATGTTAGCCAGGGTGATCTCGATCTCCTGACCTCGTGACCCACCTGCCTCGGCCTCCCAAAGTGCTGGGATTACAGACATGAGTCACTGCGCCCTGCTGGTATTATAGTTTTTACCTCTAGAAGTTTCATTTGGATTTCTTTGTGTATGTTCCATTTCTCCTTTCTATTCATTGTTTTCTTAAAATTCTTTCTATAGTTCTCTAGTATGTTAATGTCATTATCTCCTGTTTTTATTATTTTGTCATTGTTTGATCTGTTCGTACTGTTGGCTTACATTTTTTCTTCTTGTGGATCACATTTTCCTATCTGTTGGCCTCTTCAGTAATTTTTCACTGGCAGTAGGACTTCGTGAATTTTACGTTCTTGAATGTCTGGAGTTTGTGGTCTTTCTTTGAAGGGATTCAATCTGGCCAACAATTAAGTAATTTGGAGTTCAATTTGATTCTTTTGTGTATTGTTTTTTTATTTGTTTTTAGCTTTTTGGGGTAGGTCTAAAGTAGTCTTTGCTCTAGGGAGAGTTTTAACACCACTACCAAAGTATGCCCATCATGGACTTGTTATGCCCAGACCGTTTGTTCCCCGAAGAAGACCACCAGAGTCCAGAGTCAAAGCCAAGCGGCAAGGATCTTTAATGCAAGTTCGAACTTGGTCCCTCCGTTCCACAACATACAAGAGGGCCCAGAACAATGCGTGCGCTTGCTTTTTATAGCTCGAGGTAAACAGGACTTGTCAGGTTACAGAGGAACAAGGCATTTCTCTAGGCTACAGCATTACAATTGGTTTACATTTTAAATTATACTTTTAGCAGCTTTCTTATTGGTTCCTGCGCTTTTACAAACGGTTGTAACCTTATCGGAGATTCTCCAGGTGTTGTTTTTCCTTGAGATATATGGAGGAATGTGTTTGTGTCGGGCCCAGGAAGGGGAGGCATTGCTCAAGGCTGTGATGTGTTTGTGTCGGGCCCAGGAAGTGGAGGCATGTGGGGGGATGTGATGTGCTCAAGGCTGTGATGTGTTGAGGAATGTGTTCTTTCAGACTGTCTACTGAATACCCAGTGTAACACATAGGACTCTTCACTCTCTCTTGTTGGAACTTGAATGCGTTCTAGCCCTGTGTGTGCATTGGGAACAGTTCAGCTTATTGAACAGGTTTTGTTCATTCTTTGGCCTTGAGGAGCTTCCCCCTGCACGCCACATGTTAGTATTCAGCTGAGTCTCCAGGTTACCCTTATTCAGGTTTCTGGGTTTTTTCCTGCATAGCTCCCTTCTCTTTAGAACTCTACCCCTTAATGTACAACTGCCTCAGTCTCCCTGAATTCACTCCAGTGTGTTTTTTCAGCTCAAGAGGACTGTTTTCTGGTTGGGACTCCTCTTCCTGGGCCTTAGTTTGGCATGTGCTTCCAGGCAGAATGCTGGGTTGATCGTTGGTGCCACCTCATTTGTTTCCTTTCTCCAGGTATCATGGTCTTCCTCTGTCTTTGTTGTCTGAAAGCTTGTTTCATATATTTTGTCCAGATTTTTTCTGTTTACACTGGGATGATAACCATAGTTACTTCACTAAGGCCAGAAGTAGAATCCGTGTTCTCATTTTAATAATCAGATCATCACTTAGTGTTTGCTATGTGTCAGCACAACGCTAATATTCAGAATCCCAGTGATTATCTGTTTATTCTTTGGACAATGAAAAAGCCAGGTATTCTTACCCTATACTTTGATTTTCATTACATCATTTAATAGGAAATCAGGAGTGACTTTTTCTTAAAATCACTGTTATGATAGGAGTTCCAAAAGTAATCTATTTAATGAAGGGACGAGAGAAGTAAGTATTCTTCATTAGCAGGCATTCATTCATGTTTCCTTCCTTTTCCTTTTTTTTATTTTGGTCAAATAGTGTGCCTAAATTATTTAATTTGGAAAGTAGTTGGATATATTTTGTATAAAAACTGTGTAATAATCATTGATTCAGAAAGCCCTTCACAAAGGATAATACTAACTGAAGGGGGGGCCGCCCACTCCACACTTGGGGTCTCGTTAGGATGGAACGAGAGACTGAGAAAAGAATAAGACAAGAGAACAAAGTATAGAGAAAGAAAAGCAGGGCCCAGGGGACCGGCTGTGCCCTTACAGAGGACTCACACGGGCCACCAGCCTCTGAGTTCCCTTATATTATGTAATTATCTTTACATCAAAAAGATAAGCGGAGTGCTGACAATAGCGCATCATTGTAGAGGAAACAGCAGTAGAAGACATCATGACCAGAATCCTGTAAACATGAACTAAGTTTAAAGGAAATGCTGTCCTTGAGATGCATATGCGAAATGAACATCTCCATAAAACTTTTAGCAGTATTGCTCCAGCAGGCCCCACCTTATTCCTTAAAGGCAGTTTCTCCTGCTCGGAGTAAACAAGCACACAATGGGTTTTACCGGCTGAGATGTCCATTGCCCCAGGACGGCAGGATTTTTTAACCAGCAAGTGCCTTCATACTTGTTTAACAAACACATCCTGCACAAGCCAATATCCATTAAACCTTGAGTCACCACAGCGCATATTTCTTGCAAGACAAGGTTGGGGTAGGGTCACAGATTAACAGCATTTCAAAATACAGAACAAATGAGTCTTTATGTCTACTTCCTCTATATAGACACAGTAACAGGCTGATCTCTCCTTCTTTTCCCCACACTAACCATATAGAAGAGATCTGAAATATACTTAGGAATAGAATAAGATTCAGTTCTATTTTTTGGAATAAAATTTGCTTTTATGTATCAGTATGTATTCTATTGAGTGCCACAGTTTTTAACCTATCAAAGCCTCACTCCTCACAGTTGCTTTTATATCTGTTTGCATGTGTTTTTATTATGCATATTTCATAGTTTTATGTCCTTATGGATAAGCAAGGATGTGTCAGAATGTTAATGTTCAAATTCTGAGGAACTCTGGATTACACATACTTTCAGAATTAGTAAATGTTTGTTTTCTAAATGTCTCACATTAAAGTCATGTTGGAAAGTATTTAATCCTTTTGCAAATATGCTTCATTACTCAAATATAATATTTATTCATAAAAATAAACATTTCCTTGATGAAATAAATCAAATATATTTTCGTATACATGATTTTAGCTACATGTTTATTTGTTCTGTTTTTGTAGGTATTTTCCATGTTAGACATTAATTTTTCATCATATTGCTGCTGCTAGAATGAATTACTTGTCTCAGAGTTCTTTATGAAAGAGATCCTTTTTTCATCCCTGTGGCAAAAAGATGTTTTAGTGTACTTAAACTGAGTTTTCTTAAGTGAATTCAAGGAATTTTCCTTTTTATTAATAGTAGAAAATGTATCTTATGGTAAATTTTTTGTACTTAAGAATTCTTTGCAACATAACCTATTTAGAAATATAAAAGCCAGGCCAATTTTTGTCCTAAATCTTTTAATGCTGAGAGGATCCAATTCTTCAATTAAAGGTATTACCATATAATAACGTCCTTGCAATTGCAACGACTAAATATGCACACAAACTAAGAAAGAAATGAATGTAGGCCAGGCTTATTAAACTATATTATTATTATACTGTGTTTAACTATTAGTTATTTGGATTAGGTTAACTTCAAAAGGACAAGAAGTAGAAATTTTGTTTATATTTGTATGTGCTATATTAATTATCTGCATGTTTGCTTAATGGTTACATCCTGAAATGGCTGTCACTAAAGCCAAGGACAGTCTTAGGAATCAACCTTATTTCTTTACTGACTGGGTTGTTCTCTATATTTCTTCCCAAAATTGATCTATCAAGTAGCTAACTCTGCTCCATGAATGGTAGGCCTCACATAGTGTTCACTACTGTGGTTAAAGAAAAAAAAAAGAGAGAGAAAGACCTGTAGGGAGATGACACTGTCGGTACCATCCTTCAAATTAATCATTTTTTTATGTTGGTCAGTGCACATTTAGATCATGAGTAATTACCTAATGTATATGTATGTTTGGGTAAGACGGTTGTCTTAGAGATTAAAGTGCATTTGAAATAGTCAATTGGGATGTTGGGAAAGCAAGTATCAAGCCTATTTGAGATTGATAATTATGATATTTGTAATGAAGACAATCTGTCATCAGTCTCTGCTACTTGGATGCGGGTACAGAGAAAGAGGATAGTTGGGTTTATATATGAGTATGCTTTTGCCAGAGGGATGTAATAAAAAAATTTAGAGGTAGAAGGAGATAATAAAATAAAGTTATTAAAATGTAACATCAAAGCTAGTTGCAGAGAGAAGTTAAAGGAGAGACGACTGATGGTAATGAAGAAGTAGTAAGAAGCCAATGAACTGGAAACCTGTAGTAATGCGCATAGTTGAATGTTGGAAGAAGAGATTATGTTTAGAGAGTGGGTGCTTGATGTATTGATTTTGGCAGAGGTTTGAGATGGCAATTTAATTATAGAATGACCACTGAGTGAAAGAGAGCACATACAATTATTGGAGGTCAAGGGTCAATAAGAATTGTGAATATGGGCTGTGTTTACATTTGAATTTGATTTACTCTCTTATTGCAGAAAATCCAAAATAACAATGGGTAAGTAAAATAAGGATTTACTCTGTATTTTAAAGAAAGTCTGGTGTTGGCAGTACCCTGTGCTAGTGTACCAATTCCAGTAAGTCATCAGGGACCCCAGCTGATTCCAGTTTCAGGTCTACCAGCCAGCACATGGTTACCATTTTCAAGGTTGCTTTGTAGCCCAAGATAGGTACTAGGGCTTCAGTCATCTAGTATTTATATTCTAGGTAGTAGGGAACAAAAAAGGGAGAGGGTCTGCAAGATATTTCCCTGCTGTCGTTCCCCCTTTTGTGGAGACATTACAACAGTCTTTCCTAACTATTTCTGGGTACATAATATTAGTGTTGGTTACATGGCCATACTTTGCTTTGGAGAGTACTGGGAAATGTACTCTTTGGGCTAGGTACATTACAACTCCTTAGTAATATAGCAGCTTGCCAGTCCTAAGGAGGTATGTGATAGATTTTTTTTTTTTAAGTTACTAAAGAGGACTGCAAATACAGTGATTTCTTCAAGTGATATCTGCTTTTAGTTAAGACAGAGAAGGAGAAGGAATCAGAAAATATAGAGGAGTACGCTGATGAAAAGCAGTGGTTCCATGGGATTTTGGTAGAAGGTATGGGGGTGTGGGGAAGAGGCATGGGCTAGGTTGGGGCAAGAAAACATAGTTCATAGTTGAGAGGAGTAAGGTAAGGATGCCATAAAGCAGCAATTCTCGACCTTTTCATCACCTATCCATATGAGTTAGAAAAAACATTGAACACAAATCTGCAATATGTTATGTAAACTATTTATGAATTACATTTACATATTGATGTACTAATACTGTATTATAAAAGATATGTAAAATAAAATTTTTAAAGAATTAGATAAAGTATCAATAGAAATGCTAATATTTTATTTTTGATACTCTAGCCAATTGTTTTGCCAATCCCTTGGATCATATGGGTCTCAAGGACCTAGCTAGCTTCAGTATAACTTAGGGTGGTGGCTCTCTTAGGGGAATATGAGCCACCTGGCATGGAACTGATCCTACTTTCTGCTAGAAGTATCCTCTTAAAAATAAGATAAAGGATACCTAATATTCTTTGGGAAATTTTGGCAATACAGTAAAATACAATAAGCTTAAATTTGAGGAGGAAAGGGCATATTAAGACTTATAGATATTACCTTGTGAGAAGGTAACATTTAATCTGAGATCAAATTAGAATCCCTTTGTATGTCAAAGTGATCTCCAGTGCTAGTTAGTGTGCAGTGAAAGCAACATGCACTACACTGGGTAGCAGTAAATCTCGGTGAAACTTTTGGAACTCTGTTTTTTCTCTCTCTCTCCTTAATATCTAGATGGATCGAATCCTTAAAATTGATATGTGGTTATGAATACGTTATTAAATTAAACTTCAAGCTCTGTAATATGACGCCCTCAAAGCCTAAGCACTAAAAAGCAGTTTCTCCAGATAAAACCATTAAAATTTAAAACACACAGATATGATAAATAGGTAACTGTTTCACACATGTATTAATTTTTAAAGAGAATTTTTGACATGTAAACATAATTGTGTTGGAAATTCTGAGAGTTTCAGATATTCAGCTTTGTTATAAAGCTCTAGTAAATCAAACAACGATAGACCCATAGAATAGCACAGCAGGGTAGTCAGTATACAGAGCTGGGCCCTAGTATACCATGGAAACTTAATATATGATAATGAATGATAAAAATGACATTTAAATCAGTAGGATAAAATGAGCTATTCTTTCATTCATGTGTTTATCTATTCAGAAAATGTTTATCAAGGGCCAACCTCTATCCTAGATGCCAAGGATACATCAGCAAACCAAATAGACTAACATCCTTGTCATCATGGAGTGTAAATTCTAGTTAGGGTAGAGACAGAATAAACACGTAGAAGATTTCATTTGGTGGGGGAACATTATATCTCTACTTCATACTGTGTAAAGAATTGCTACAAGTCAATTTGTTTAAAAGCAAACCAATTTGGCAGAAGATTATTTTATTTTGATAGCTATCCTTAATTCATAAATGAGAATATAGGGCTGTTCAGTAAATACCTAATAGTTTTTTAGTGGTTAGGAAAGAAAATATAAAATCAAACAGAGTGCTTTTAGTCTTCAGGTTGATAGGAATGTAAGTTTAATAAGTGTTTTGTGAGTTTAGGCAAAATGAGTGCTTGTATATATTGCAGATACAACTGTGTATTGATACTTTTGTTTTGTGGGGGCAGCTTAACAGTAGGTCTCAAAATGAAAAAGGCACAGAGACTATGACCCAGGAATCTCACCTCTTGGTTCCCCTGGGAACTCTCTTGCATTGTGCACAAGGAGGTATTTTGCAATTCATGAGTTTTACCATCAGTCTTCATTCAAAAATTTCGTTGCATTTTGTTGTTGCATTTATGCACAACATTAGTTATAATGAAATTTTGAGAGCTGCCTGAATGTGCTTTTGTTACCTTGATGCATTCATACTGTAGAACATTAACACTGACACAGATCTCCAGGGCATATTGTTGAATGTAAGGGGTCAATTACAGACATCGTATGTATACATCAGTGGTAACAGCAATTACCACCAGAACTGTTCACAGTTCTTATCACTGGGAAAACAACTAAAATTGTGGTGTCAGCTGTTTAGGTTTAGCCTTATCTCAGTTGTTTTTATTAACTCTTTGAAGAGAAGATATATTTATTCAAAGAGAGAGTATATGTAAAATTACTGTAGCAATTCTTTCTATAAACCGCAGTTCAAGTCTCATTTCCCACTATCCCAGCCCATTTTATATATTTTGTCAGTATCACTTATTTGGCATTTGGCAGGTGCTCTTGTACGTATGGTTGTTTGCTGTGTGCTTTGTCTTACCAATTAAATTATAGTTGCCTTTGATAGCTTAGGACATACCTAGTCATTCTTTTTTTTTTTTTTTTTTTGCATAATGCCAGAAGAGAAGGCTTTACTTGATAAAAAAAATTTATCATTATGGATATCTTGCATTCTTTGGATAATATTTTGTGCTTTTAGGTTTATAACTTCCATAGTAAATCAGTTTTATTTCTAAATGTACTTGAATTTTAAATTATTTATTAGCAATTATATTTTAAACACTCATAAACATGGATTTTTAAAAATGAAATTGTTCAAATTATCTTTTCTTTCTAGGTCGTTTATACGCAATGCAGACTGGAATGAAGATCGATAGTAAAACTCCTGAATGTCGCAAATTTTTATCAAAGTTAATGGATCAGTTAGAAGCTGTAAGTTGAACACTAATCATTTATTTTCCGGTTATGGTTAAAATACCATTTTATTCATTTGTGTGTCTGTGTTGTCATTTTAGTTCTTTCCCTTGGCAACAATCAACAATGCCATTATACCTGAGGAAAAACTAGACATAAGTTTTTTCAATTATTTACTGTATACTTCCAGAGGAGTTATGAGTGTTAATTAAAGTATGTTCAAATATCTTTGCATATGCCATCGTATCTTGTTCCACATTATTATAGATAGCCTTTGGCTCATCCTTTTATAGGTGAAAAACCTTTTCTTTTTTTTTTTTTAAATTGAGACAGAGTCTCACTCTGTCACCCAGGCTGGAGTGCGTTGCAGTGGCGTGATCTCTCAGCTTGCTGCAACCTCCATCTCCCAGGTTCAAGCAATTCTCCTACGTCAGCCTCCCAGGTAGCTAGGACTACAGGCACTCACTAAACACGCCCAGCTAGTTTTTTTGTATATTTTGGTAGAGACGGAGTTTGACCTTCTTGACCAGGCTGGTCTCCCACTCCTGACCTCAAGTTATACACTCACCTCAGCCTCCCAAAGTGCTGGGATTACAGGCATAAGCCACCATGCCCAACCGTAAAAAACCCTTTCTAACCTTCCCTTGCAGTTACATGGGTGATTAATTTGGGAATCTTAATATTTCTTGTAATAATGAAATAATAGGGTGTGTATTTAGTGAAAGGAACAATGAAGGAAATGATGCCAATTACTTATCTTTTCTTCCTCCCTCTCTGGGTTCCCAAGGGCAAGATATTCTTAGGGTTTAGGCATCCTTCCCTGCTAGCAGGAAAGTGGTAGGTGACTAGTTAATCACCTTCTTGAACCTAATATAACTTCACAGATCACTGTAGAGGTACTTACTGAGAAGTGCCTATTGGATTGGATGTCAGTGCACAAAGACGGCAGTGCCAACCTTAGTAGTCACACTTAGTAATGAGGACTCTGTCCTGTAACTCCTGGACTCAGCCATACCTGGTTTCTCTTCTAACAAAGTCAGGGTACGCTCATTAATTCATCTCCTCCAAGACTGTTACATTAATAGTCGTGACTTACTTTTTATTTGCTTATTTGGATATCCAACCTCAGGAGAATTAGAAACCTATTTATTCTATCAGTTGTATTATTTTGCTTTGAGAAAATTTAGACAAATAAAAACCAAAATGAGAACACTTATACTAGTCAGCCCAGAGCTTTTCATTGTTTTCATTGTTTTATGTATTTTAGGAGGTTATCATTCAAACAAGACTTATGCGAAGACAGAACTTCCTACCTAGTTGTATAAAGCAGCCATGGGCAGTAGTGTTCTCTCACTTGGTTTGGCTCTCTGGCTTATTGACTCCTGTCATCTGCTACTGTTAAGTACCCAAAATCAGCCTCATGGCAACACTGAGGAAATTCAGCTGTTCCTGGAACCTATCTGGCCTTCCATTTCTACAGCTGCTTCTGTGGATACAAGATAAATTTGAGTACTCTCTTTTTAGGGAATGGGTTGGGGTAGAAGAGAATGTTTCTCACACATAGCAGTATATTTGTAAAATCCAACTCTAGCTTTTTGTGTAGTATAATGTCTCTTTATTAACTTCACTGCATAGCAGTAGTAGCTCAGATAATAGTTCTTGGATAAGACAAAATTCAAACAGTTTTCTGAAGTGTAAAATCACATTTATAAAGGGACTCATCAGGAATTTATCACTACCTACATTAAATGACAGGTAGGGTAAGTTTATTCTGTGGTGAGGGCACACTATGATGTTTGTATTACAGTTTTAAAACTTCAAATATATTATGTTTTTGCTGTCAGATATTTTCTGATGAAGATGAGATGAAGTGGCCTACCCTCACTAAAATTACTCTATAACGAAATCTGCCTTTACAAATGATTTTGCAGTTTGGATACATAAATTACTGTTACCTGTGGGTTTTTTTTTTTTTTTCTTTTTTCTGTTTGTTCAGGATAAACATAGATAAAATTTCCTTAAATTTCAGCGTTAAATCTCTTCTGGACACCGTAAGTTATTCTTCTGGTTTAATTATGAATAGTATTTACTTTCCTGATTTTATGAAAAATCCTGGGGCTTCTTTTAATTTTAATTTTTTACTTTAAAAAAAAGCAGTTTCATCACTAGTATGATGCTCAGATCTGATACTCCAGGGAGTTTATTTTATTCCTGTATTGTAGTCTCTGAGTAAAAATTAGGAATTTTTTTTTAATGGTTTTAAATTGAATTTTGTCTATAGAAAAGGGCTTAAAATTTACAGATATAAGTTCACTGATTGCAAGTATAATATTTGTCTAAATTTTAAAAGCTTCCATAAAGTTTGATTCTGAGTTGTTGTCTTATACCGTTAACTTAGAATTAGATCTTTTATTGTTTTTTACATGATGTGCTCTGAGAACATTAATTATATTATTATTTATTTATTTATTTATTTTTGAGACATAGTCTAGCTCATTCGTCCAGGCTGGAATGCAGTGGCGCGATCTTGGCTCACTGCAAGCTCCTCCTCCCGGGTTCATGCCATTCTCCTGCCTCAGCCTCCCGAGTAGCTGGGACTACAGCTGACCACCACCATGCCCGGCTAATTTCTTTTTGTATTTTTAGTAGAGATGGGGTTTCACCATGTTAGCCAGGATGGTCTCAATTTCCTGACCTCGTGACCCGCCCCCTTGGCCTCCCAAAGTGCTGGGATTACAGGCGTGAGTCGCTGTGGCCAGCCTAGAGATATTATTTTAGGACATGATGAACCTTCTAGTCTTTTTTTTTTTAGATTTGACAGAAAAAATGGGAATAAATTAAAATTTTAAGTTATATATGCCTAGAAATTATTTTCTAATTCTATTTTTAGAATAACTTATAGTTTGGGTAATAAAACATCATTTTGAAGTATTTGATGCTTCCTTCATATGGATAATTGGATATGTTATCGTTTTATGCTTGGTTATTTTGATTGTTAGAGCTAAATTATATTTTCAGTTTATCATAAGTGTGTTTCTTCAAAGTTGTAAGCATTGGATTTTGTTTTAAATGCATTGGGCAGAGGCATACCAACTCTTTTTGCAAGATTTCATTGATAACATCTTTTATTGAAATGAATGTAAAATAATTTACTTAAAATGATTATTAGAATTATTTGTAATTAAGCCAACACTTCTAAGAGTCCAAAATCATAAGCTATGTATCTGATTTTATTTTAGCTAAAGAAGCAGTTGGGTGATAATGAAGCTATTACTCAAGAAATAGTGGGTTGTGCCCATTTGGAGAATTATGCTTTGAAAATGTTTTTGTATGCAGACAATGAAGATCGTGCCGGGCGATTTCACAAGTAAGTAAAGAGAAAAATAAAAATTATTTTATTAATTTTGTAACTGTATAACCAAAACTAACTAGTTTTCTCTGGAACACTTTCTAACCTGCTGATTGGTTTAGGTTTTTTTAGAAAAAATTATCGAACCTCACAGTAATTTTAGGTTACAAATTCTGGCCTTTCTCTTAAAAGAAAATGGCTGAAAGAAGAAATACCCAGGCAGATTTATTTACTTAGTAAATATACTCTACTTAGCTGTTGTTTAACATTTAGTAAAATCTGAGTTGATTTTAGCCAAAATCACAACCTCGCCTCATGATTTTAATTTTGATTTTGATTTTGAAGGTACCCACCCCAGTCAATTCAAATGAGTTTTCAGTATAATATTTGCATGTAAAGAAATACATTATGGTTTCATATGGAGTCAGATAATACTATAATTACATTTTCTAAAATCAAAACATACAAAAGCCTTGCCGTGGCGCATTTACTTGTAATATGAGCCTTGTTACTTTGTCATAGTAACAGATTATAAAACCATTTTTGTTACTTTCTTGAAATCTGATTTTATTTAAAACAATAATTTCAGAGTGCTTTTATAAAGATAGGAATTTTTTTTTCTTACAGCTACATGACAAAACTACATTTTAATGTGTTTCATATTTAAACTAGACCGACTCTCTTTTCTCTTCCAGAAACATGATCAAGTCCTTCTATACTGCAAGTCTTTTGATAGATGTCATAACAGTATTTGGAGAACTCACTGATGAAGTGAGTGTACATTCTTTATTGTCTTCTTAGCCGAAGATCAGTAATGTTTCTGTTTATGAATATTGTTATTGCATTGTTTATTTACAGCAGAATGTCTGTCAGAAATTAATGCAAGCAAAAAATGTAATTTTGCATTTTTTATTGGCCATTTTTAAAAAATAAATTATTTCCAATAATATACTTTAATTTTGTACTAAGTTCTCTATTTTTATTTTTGTGTTTGTTTTTTGAGACAGGTTATTGCTCTGTTGCCCAGGCTGGAGTACAGTGGTGTGATCTCAGCTCACTGCAGCCTCAGCCTCCTCAGGCTCAAGCAATTCTCCTGCCTCAGACTCCTGAGTATCTGGGGCTACAGGCACAAGCCACCATAGCTGGCTAATTTTGTATTTTTTTGTAGAGACATGGTTTCACCAAGCTGCTCTCGAACTCTTGAGCTCAAGCAATCTTGCCTGCCTCAGCCTCCCAAAGTGCTGAAATTACAGGTGTGAACCCAACTGCACCTGGCCTGTAATAAGTTCTTTAAATCCAGCATGTATTTTACACTTCAACATATGTGTGACTACAGTATTGGACAGCATAGGTTTAGAGTTTGATCTTATTAAGTATTAACATATTACTAATCCTGTATGTTGTTAAGTTTTTACACTGTAATTTGTTGAACATAGTGGAGGTAGAATCTTTTTTTTTTTTTTTTGAGATAGAGTTTTGCTCTTGTTGCCCAGGCAGGAGTGCAATGGCGCGATCTTGGCTCACTGCAATCTCTGCCTTTTGGGTTCAAGTGATTTTTCTCCCTCAGTTTCCCTAGTAGCTGGGATTACAGGCAGATGCCATGACACCCAGCTAATTTTTGTATTTTTACTAGAGACGGGGTTTCACCATGTTGGTCAGGCTGGTTTCGAACTCCTGATCTCAGGTGATACGTCCGCCTTGACCTCCCAAAGTGCTGGGATTACAGGTGTGAGCCAACACACTGCCACTGGAGGTAGAATCTTTTTATGACCTTTTTTTCTGTTTCATTTCTAGTCGGCATTATTGTTAATGGTTTGTTTCCCTTGTAAAATGCATATAGGACTTAATATTTTATAACATACTTCCTGTTCATTTTATCAGTTTGATTCCCATAATGACTGTAAGGTAAGCAAAGCACATAACCATTTTATACATGGGCAAATGGGGGCTCAATGACAAATTTACTGCCTTAAGTTCAGTATTATTTTCACCATAACAGGCTTTACCATTCATGTGGAGAATTTATTTTCTGAGAGGGAATGTATTAATCTAGAAAAAGAAAGTTATAAATGAGATGGATACAAATGTGTATATATGAATGTTGAACACTATGGGCAATGTTGTTTTCTGTGATAGAATTTTGTTTTTCAAAATGATGACTAGCTCTTATTAAAGTCCCAAACAAAACAAAGTACAATCAGTGTATAAGGCAT
The DNA here is from genome assembly GCF_001698545.2 of Rhinopithecus bieti. Classification (NCBI taxonomy): domain Eukaryota; kingdom Metazoa; phylum Chordata; class Mammalia; order Primates; family Cercopithecidae; genus Rhinopithecus; species Rhinopithecus bieti. The sequence goes on from NW_016808372.1 coordinate 247,668, forward strand.
GTTTATAAAAGATTGTATAGCAAAACTGCAAAAAGTTATTTTTTCTTTATATTCAAAATGAAGTTACTCTCTAAGCTTGATGAGTATAAGCAGGGGTTTTGTCAGCATGAAAGTTGTTCAGGACATTTCAGAGTTGTGACAAATGAAGGACTGTTTTGTTTTGTTTTGTTTTGAGACAGAGTCTCACTCTGTCACCAGGCTGGAGTGCAGTGGCACAATCTCGGCTCACTGCATCCTCTACCTCCTGGGTTCAAGCGATTACCCTGCCTCAGCCTCCCAAGTAGCTGGGCCTACAGGTGTGCGCCACCACACCTGGCTAATTTTTTGTATTTTAGTAGAGACAGGGTTTCACTATGTTGGTTAGGATGGTCTCGATCTCCTGATCTCGTGATCCGCCTGCCTCGGCCTCCCACAGGGCTGGGATTACAGGCATGAGCCACCACTCCCAGCCAGGACATTTTTTTTTTTTTTTAATGTGACTGTCCCTTTTATTCCAAAACATAAAGCAGTTTTGGCCCTTGCCCACACACTGTCAGTGTCATTTCCCAGTAACTGAGCTAACCAGAAACCACCTGAGATATTTTCAGGTATGGAGCAATGCCCATTCAGAGCCACTGCTCTCAGATGTTTTAACTCTTGTACAGAGTCATATAAAGGAGAACTGATAACCTATGGGTATTACCTTTTTATATTCTGATAACCTCATGGATCCACATTTTTAAATCCCTTTCACCTCATCTCCTGTTATTAATGATCCAAATTTTCTTTTCTTCTCTGTTTTACTAGTGTGAGGAACTATGCTAAATACTTGGGGATACAGAGGTAATATAAATATGACATGATGGAAAGCTTTGAGTGGTTCAGTAGAACTTTGGAGAGTCCTAGGTAGGTGAAGGAGAATGGTGAGAATTCAGATTAGAAGAGTAAGTCATACGCCAGGTCAGACAGATGATGGAAGACCTGCAATCTTCAATTTGTATTTTTGAGTAAAGAATTATGCCTTGGGGTGCTTTGTATAATAGGAGTCCGTACAATGAACTGGAGTGAGGGAGAACTACAAAACCATTTGACAAAAAAAAAAAAGAAAGAAAAAAAAAACTGGTTGATGATTAACTGTGGGCCTTATTTGAGAGGTGGAGAACCGTACATGATGAGTTGTTTTTGATTTGAGAAGCAATAATTTATTGAAACTTAGATTTTAAAATTAGAGTTGCAAGTTTGACAACCAAAAAGGAATCACCAGAAGCCTCTTGGAAATAAATAAGCAAAAGACAGCAAAGTAGAGGGGACAATTCAAGTTATAAGATTAGACCAACCCTTCAGGTAAGTGGATTGTTTTGAATGAGAGAGAAGATAACTAAGTAAAAACCCTTGGTAAATACCTATTTTTGCAATGTAAGAGGAGAAGTTAATAAAGAAACACATTTGTAGATGCGAATGGAAATTCAAGATACGAGAGGAGAGGATCATGATAAGGCAGAGTAGCAGATCAGAATGCCACATGGTTTATTGTGCTCTCCTTGCCTTCTCCTATTTCTTACTTAGGGAAGCTACCTTCACCTATGCATTTTAGAAGCAAGCACATAATCCTTTAAAGTTATAACTGCTAACTGGTGAACCCAGCTAACAGGTTAAGTAATAGTCATAGGAAAAAGAACAAAATTTCCAGAAATCTTAAGTAAGTAATAGGTTCTTTTCACTTAAAGAATATGTAACACTTCCACATACATAAACTACATAATTTATCTGTATTTCAGGAGAAAAATCTAGGTTTACTTTTAGCTACTTTTAGCTACCATTAATGAAGAACCAGCTTCCTTAGTTTTTTGAACATAGAAACTAGGGCAAACACTGTAAATGAGGCCAATGAGAAGGCTTCAGGTGAGATTGGGGTGATGGGATGGGATTTGTGTAGATATTAGAGTTACTAAAGAGTAAGGGTAAAGGGTTTTTTTTACCCCCTATCTCACTACATAACCTGCTCCCTAAGCCCCTTTGCCTTGCACTAGTGCTAGGATAAAGTAGGAGATTGCATCTTCGTTGGTGGATAAAGGATTCTAGATAGTTGGAGGGGTCTGGAATGGGATGGAAAGAAGAAATTAAACCTCTATGGCCAGAGTGGAAAGGGACATCTCTGCGGTCATATGCTTTGGGCTGAAGTATATTCTTGGGCCTTCCATAAATCCTGCATATCTGTATTGAAAAATGTGTGTACACAGTTAATATGTAATTATGTAGGTGCTTTTTACTAACTTAAATTTGTTATATATAAAGTTTGCACTTTCAGCAAAAATTGTGTATAGGTACATATTTGTACATTTGTAGAAGTGTACAAATTGCTTGACACTCAAAATACTAACTTTTCTCATATGCAGTATATTACAGTGATCTGACATGGCTAGTAAACTGATTTTTGACTACAAACTAAGGTTGACTAACTGTATAAAGTCAGCCAAGGAAAGGAAAATACTGTTAAGTCTATCCATATGCCTCAGGCCAACCAGTGTGATCAGCCTTATTCAGACTTGTTTTCTCTTATTTTCAGTATTGTATTTTGTTCCATCGTTTTCCATTTTAGAAACAGAGTCTTCATGGTGATTACTGAGGTTTTTAAAAAACGATGATTTAGGCCGGGTGCAGTGGCTCACGCCTGTAATCCCAGCACTTTGGGAGGCCGAGGCAGGTGGATTGCCTGAGCTCAGGAGTTTGAGAACAGCCTGAGCAACACGGTGAAACTCCTTCTCTATTAAAATACAAAAAATTAGCCAGATGTGGCAGCCTGCATCTGTAGTCCCAGCTACTTGGGAGGATGAGGCAGAGAATTGCTGAACCCAGAAGGCGGAGGTTGCAGTGAGCCGGGATTGTGCCACTGCACTCCAGCGTGAGTGATAGAGCAAGATTCTGTTTCCAAAAAAAAAAACCAATAATAATAATAATAATGATTTAAAATGCCAGGAGTTTTCAGTAATGCTTGTTTAGGTGGAAAAGGGAGAAGTACACTTCAGCTGTGATTTTACCAGCCCTTACAAATATTGATAAGCAAGATAGTCAGCAGCATCAGCCCTCTCACAGGTCCTCATTGTTGTCTAAGAACATGTAATGTTTTTTTATTTACCTGTCATTTAAGCACTATATGCCTAAAACAAGACACAAACTATTATAACCTTTATTTCAAATACTATAAAAAGATGAGTTGTTCCAAAACCATGGATATAAACTGGTCTTCAAAGCATTTAGCAGTGTTAACTCATTTCCTCCTCTACAATTCCACTTTAGTTTCATTGTGTAATTTGAAAACACTGGTAGAGACAAAGACAGGAAACAGAAAAGTGGGAAAAGAAGAGTTTGAAGATTTCAGGTAGACAGAATTTTTTTTTAATGTATACTCATTAGATACATTTAGATATAGTTCAAGACTCACCATAACTGGTTTGTTTGTTGATAAGGAAAGGCACTGGTGTTAATTTAACTGCTTGATATTCCGTAGCTTTATAACAAAGCTGAAACTTTCTTCAAAATTGGTTGTTTTCCTTCTCATAGAACGTGTTTTGGGAAACACTGAAATCTAAAATAAAAAAAGAAAATGGGCAAGGGAATGGCATAATTTTTATTTGTATATTTGTCTTTTAATTTAAACATCTTTATAATGCAGACAATTATTTTTAATTGATTTAAAGTTTGAAAATTTTTATGGTTGTCCCAGCTGCTCCAGTTCTAGCTGTGCCTCAGAGGGCTGCAGGTATCCCTTGGGCCACTGGTCCAGAGTGCATAAGCTGTAAGCCTTGGCAGCTTCCACATGGTGTGTTAAGTCTGCAAGTGCACAGAATGCAAGAGTGAAGGAGGCTTGGCAGTTTCCATCTAGATTTCAGAGGATGTGTGGGAAAGCCTGTATGCCCAGGCAGAAGCCAGCCTCAGGGGTAGAGTCCTCACAGAAAGATCCTAGTAGGGCAGTGCTAAGGGAAATGTGAGGTTGGAGCTCCCACACAGAGTCCTACCTGGATCACTGCTTAGTGGAGCTGTAGGAGCGGGGCTGCCACCACCCAGGCCTACTTGAGTGGTAGAGCCACTGACAGCTTGCACCCTGAGCCTGGAAAAGGTGCAGGCTTTCAACTCCAACCTATGAGAGCAGCCACAGGGGCTGCACCCTGCAAACCCATAGGGGCAGAGCTGCCCAGGGCCACCACTTGTACCAGTGTTCCCTGGATGCTGGTCATGGAGTAAAGCATTATTTTGAAACTTTGAAGTTTAATGTCTACCCTGTTGGTTTTTGGACTTGTGTGGGGCCTATCACGCCTTTTTGGGGGTAGTTTCTCCCTTTTAGAATGGGGATGCTTACCCAATGCCTGTACCACCATTCTTTATTAGAAGTAAATACTTTGCTTTTAATCATACAGGCTCACAAGTGAAAGGAATGTGCCTTGATTGTTAGATGAGATTTCAGACTTTTGAGTTGATGCTGCAATTAGTTAAAACTTTAGGGGACTCTTGGGAAGGGATGATTATATTTTGCAATGTGAGAAGGACATGAGAGTTGAGGGGGGCGGGAAGCAGAGGTGGAATTATATAGTTTGGATGTTTGTCCCCCTCGAATCTCATGTTAAAATGTGATCCTCAGTGTTGGAGGTGAGGCCTGGTGGGAGGAGTGGTCATGGGGGTGGATCTTTTATGAATGGCTTGGTGCCCTCCCCATGGTAATAAGTGAGTTCTCGCCCTGTTATTTCATGTGGGAAGTGGTGGTTTAAAAGAGTCTGGCATCTTTCTTGCTGCCTCTCCTACCTTGTGACACGCTGGCTTCCTTTTGCCTTCCATCATGAGTAAGAGCTTCCTGGGCCTCACCAGAAGCCAAGCAGATACTCGACCCTTGCTTGGACAGCCTGCAGAACTGTGAAGCCTCTTTTCTGTATAAATTAGCCAACATCAGGTATTCCTTTATAGCAGTGAAAATAGACTAATACAAGATGTAAACAATCTGAATAGCCAAAGCCTTCTGTATGATATCTGTATGTGATGATTTGGGGTATTCTAATTAAGTTCTTTTTACTTAAAATTCCATCCCCTTTCAAAAAGGCCACTGATTCACAAGATGAATTATGCAGTGTGCATAACTAATGCGTCCTATTTTGAGCTTTTTTTTCCCTGCAATTCATTCTTCTGTCATTGAAGAACAAAGTCCAAACTCCTCTGTCAGATTTTCAGGTTTTCTGTAATGCTCCGTACTCTGCTTGCACCACTATTTGCCAGTCCTACTTTCTTTGTAGTTCAGGCTGCTCACTGTCTTCTCATTTTTCACCCTTGGAAATGTTTTGTTTCTAGCTGGCTTTGCCTAAGTTTTATCTTCTCTTCGAGTCTCACCTACATTATTCTAGTCCTTACATGAATTTCTCCATTCTCTCAGCTCTCCCCCACCTGTATTTAGAGTTCTAACTTTATGAATATTACACTATGAATGTATTAACTACATTTTTGTGTATTATATTTTGAATAAATTATATTGCAAGAACTTGAAGAGGGGCTTTGTCTTCTTGATTAGTTTCTGCTTGAAAAGTTGCGGTAGTGTTTCATTTTTTAATCTGTAGATGGAAAAATACCTTATACTTGTTTATATATAACTTCTATTTCATAACTTTTCTAAAATAGATCTCATTTACTCAGTGATATTTTCTTGGTCATTTCTTGATTTTTTTTTTTCCTTTTAATTTCATGTCATTATAAAACTAAAGTCTATTTTCTTCAGTCCTTCAACATTTTTGTTTTTTTATTTTTTAATATTTTGTCTGCCACTATTCTGTTTCTCAATTATCTGTATACTGTTTATAGCAGGTACTGTTCAAATATAAAGATAAATATTATGAAAATGAAAATATGGAAAAAGATGCTCAATGCAGATACTAAGTAAATAGAATCCCAAGTGGCCATAGATAAAATAGGCTTTGAGTAGATGTGTTACTAGAAATAAAAGGGAACATTTTGTAATAATAAAGGGGCCAGTTCATCAAGAAAACAATACAGTTACAAATATCTGTGCACCTAAGAATAAGACTTTCAAACTATATGAAACAAATTGACAAAAAGAAAAGAAAAATAAGAAAAAATTCATAATCATAGTTGGAAATTTTAACACCCCCCGTTAGTCATTGATAGAATAGTTTTTAAAAATCAATAAAATAACACTAATAAAGAGTGGCCACATAAACTGTTGTCTAGAATGTGAAAAACCAAGAGCTTTCATACATTGCTTGATGGAGATGTTAGATGTTACATCCACTTTAGGAAAAGAGTTGGCCAGTTTTTTTTTTTTTAAATGCTAAACATACTCCCTTTTACCCAGCAATTCCTTTTCTGGTTTTATCCAAAAGAAATAAAACATATGTCCAGAAAAAGACTAGTTCAGGAGCACTTATGGGAAGTTTATTCATAATAGCCCAAAGCTAGAAACAACCCTGATGTCCACCAACAGGAGCACTGGCAAACACATTGGGGTGTTAGATACAAAAAGGAACTGACTACTGATATAACCTGCAACATGGATGAATCTCGTAGACATTATGCTGAGGAAGAAAGCCGGAAGAATGCAAACTATATGACTGCCTTCATACACGTGTGTGTATGTATGTGTACATGCATGCACACCAAAGGAAGTTGCTCTAGGAAGGGATATAATTAGAAGTATGGTTTACCCAGGTATACTAATCTGTTTGTCAAAATATTGTGCACAGAAGATGTATACATCTCAAAAGTATGTTCATTTTACTGCAGAAGTTAAATATTGAACTATTTTGCTTATAAGTTTGGTTTGTCTTAGTATGAGTTGGCAGTTCTAAACCTGCTTATTCTGTATTCTAGGAGTGACCAAATGATTAAATATATTGAGGGAGACAGTTTTCTCACTTTTGGGGAATTTAGTTACGATGTGGAATGAGAGAAGACTAGATTGTGTTATGCTATTAAGTTGGAATTGTTGTAATCTTATTAATTCATGCTTTTAAACATATTAGATGAATAGATATATAGGTATAATATGTATACTGTATGTGTACTATTTGTGTGTCTCTGTGCTCTCCTAGGAGCAATGATGCACCAGTAGCAGTGAGTGCACAGTGAGCATCCCTAGTACCTGATTTTCTATTCTAATTTTATTCTGCATAAGAAACCAGGACTTTCATAGAAAGTGCTTAATCTAGGACTGAGTCCAGGAAAGCTATAGATAAGGCCGGACCTTCTTGTGACAGAAAGTAGGAAAGTGTTATCATAATCATAGGACCCAGAAGCCGACTTGAAAGGGTTCCCATTGTCCAAGCCAGGGACAGTTTGAGCATAAAAATTAGAATGATAGTAATGGATGATAACTCATTGAATAAAGAATCTGTATAGGTCCAGACTGATACACATGAAGAAATAAATGAATGAATAAATAATAGAAGAGCAGAGAAGGCTCTTTTTCATAGGATTCTAACTATAAATGTACAAATAATAAAATTAGAAAATTATTAGTGAGCTTTAAAAGTAGTAGGTGGAAAGTTTGATAAAAAGAAGTAAATATACATATCTATGAATATCTTATCAAATTGCTTATTTCTTTCAGAGGAAAATAGTAATTCAATAATGAGAAAACTTGTCACATACCTCTTTAGGCCAAGTCATTAAACCTAACACCACTGATGTTGGCACAGCCCACATCATGTGCATCCTAATAAGATGATCTGAAAAAGACAAATACCGCTTCAGTGATAATGCTGCCAAAAATGTATAACCCAAACCTAATCATGAGGTGACATCAGACAAATCAATAGACATTTTACTGCTTGGTTGATATTTTTTAAAAAGTCAAGGTTGAGGTGATTCCAAGATAGCCCAACAGGAACAGCTACAGGCTACAGCTCCTGGTGTGAGCAACACAGAAGACGGGTGATTTCTGCAACTGAGATACCAGGTTCATCTCACTGGGGTGTGTCAGACAGTGGGTGCAGGATGTTAGGTGCAGCCCACCGAGTGAGAGCCGAAGCAGGGCAAGGCATCGCCTCTCCCGGGAAACACAAGGGGTAAGGGAATTCCCTTTCCTGGCCAAGGGAAACCGTGACACACAGCACCTGGAAAATCAAATTACTCCCACCCTAATTCTGCACTTTTCCAAGGGTCTTAGCAAATGGCACACCGGGAGATTATATTCCATGCCTGGCTTGGAGGGTCCCACACCCATGGGGCCTCCCTCATTACTAGCACAGCAGTCTGAGATCTAACTGCAAGGCAGCAGCGAGGCTGGGGGAGGGGTGCCCACCATTGCTGAGGCTTGAGTAGGTAAACAAAGCAGCCAGGAAGCTCGAACTGGGTGGGGGCCACTACAGCTCAAGGAGGCCTGCCTGCCTCTGTAGACTCCACCTCTGGGGACAGGGCATAGCCAAACAAAATGCAGCAGAAACCTCTGCAGATTTAAATGTCCCTGTCTGTCAGCTTTGAAGAGAGCAGTGGCTCTCCCAGCATGGAGTTTGAGATCTGAGAACGGACAGACTGCCTCCTCAAGTTGGTCCCTGACCCCCAAGTAGCCTAACTGGGAGGCACCCCCCAGTAGGGGCAGACTGACACCTCATACGACTGGGTACCCCTCTGAGAAGACGCTTCCAGAGGAACAATCAGACAGCAACATTTGCTGTTCAGCAATATTCACTCTTCCGCAGCCTCTGCTGCTGATACCTACGCAAACAGGGTATGGAGTGGACCTCCAGCAAACTCCAACAGACCTGCAGCTGAGGGTCCTGACTGTTAGAAGGAAAACTGGCAAACAGAAAGGACATCCACACCAAAACCCCATCTGTATGTCACCATCATCAAAGACCAAACATAGATAAAACCACAAAGAAGGGGAAAAAACAGAGCAGAAACGCTGAAAATTCTAAAAATCACAGCGCCTCTCCCCCTCCAAAGGAACATAGCTCCTCACCAGCAATGGAACAAAGCTGGATGGAGAATGAGTTTGACGAGTTGAGAGAAGAAGGTTTCAAACAATCAAACTTCTCCAAACTAAAGGAGGAAGTTCGAACCCATCGCAAAGAAACTAAAAACCTTAAAAAAAGTTTAGACGAATGGCTAACTAGAATAACCAATGTAGAGAGAAGTCCTTAAATGACCTGATAGAGCTGAAAACCATGGTAGGAGAACTACATGACAAATGCACAAGCTCCAGTAACCAATTCAATCAACTGGAAGAAAGAATGTCAGTGATTGAAGATCAAATGAATGAAATGAAGCAAGAAGAGAAGTTTAGAGAAAAAAGACTAAAAAGAAATGAACAAAGCCTGCAAGAAATATCGGACTGTGTGAAAAGACAGAATCTACATCTGATTGGTGTACCTGAAAGTGACGGGGAGAATGGAACCAAGCTGGAAAACACTCTGCAGGATATTATCCAGGAGAACTTTCCCAACCTAGCAAGCAGGCCAACATTCAAATTCAGGAAATACAGAGAACGCCACAAAGATACTCCTCGAGAAGAGCAACTCCAAGACACATAATTGTCAGATTCACCAAAGTTGAAACGAAGGGAAAAAGGCTAAGGGCAGCCAGAGAGAAAGGTCGGGTTACCCACAAAGGGAAGCCCATCAGACTAACAGCAGATCTCTCCACAGAAACTCTACAAGCCAGAAGAGATTCAACATTCTTAAAGAAAAGAATTTTCAAACCAGAATTTCATATAGAGCCAAACTAAGTTTCATGAGTGAAGAAGAAATAAAATCCTTTACAGACAAGCAAATGCTGAGAGATTTTGTCACCACCAGGCCTGCCCTGCAAGAGGTCCTGAAGGAAGCCCTAAACATGGAAAGGAACAACTGCTATCAGCCACTGCAAAAACATGCCAAAATGTAAAAGACCATTGATGCTAGGAAGAAACTGCATCACCTAACGAACAAAATAACCAGCTGACATCATAATGACAGGATCAGATTCACACATAACAATGTTAACCTTATATGTAAATGGGTTAAATGCTCCAATTAAAAGACACAGACTGGCAAATTGGATAAAGAGTCAAGACCAATCAGTGTGCTTTATTCAGGAGACCCATCTCACGTGCAGAGACTCACATAGGCTCAAAATAAAGGGATGGAGGAAGATCTACCAAGCAAATGGAAAACAAAAAAAGGCAAGAGTTGCAATCCTAGTCTCTGATAAGACAGACTTGAAACCATCAAAGATCAAAAGAGACAAAGAAGGCCATTACATAATGGTAAAAGGATCAATTCAACAAGAAGAGCTAATGATATATCCTAAATATGTATGCACCCAATACCAATACCAATACCAATATGTATGCACCCAGATTCATAAAGCAAGTCCTTAGAGACTTACAAAGAGACTTAGACTCCCACACAATAATAATGGGAGACTTTAACACCCCACTGTCACCATTAGACAGATCAACAAGACAGAAAGTTAACAAGGATACCCAGGAATTGAACTCAGCTCTGCACCAAGTGCACCTAATAGACATCTGCAGAACTCTCCACCCCAAATCAACAGAATATACATTCTTCTCAGCACCACATTGCACTTATTCCAAAATTGACCACATAGTTGGAAGTAAAGCACTCCTCAGCAAATGTAAAAGAACAGAAATTTTAACAAACTGTCTCTCAGACCACAGTGCAATCAAACTAGAACTCAGGATTAAGAAACTCTGTCACAACCGTCCAGCTACATGGAAACACAACAGCCTGCTCCTGAATGACTACTGGGTACATAATGAAATGAAGGCAGAAATAAAGATGTTCTTTGAAACCAATGAGAACAAAGATACAACGTACCAGAATCTCTGGGACACATTTAAAGCAGTGTGTAGAGGGAAATTTATAGCACTAAATGCCCTCAAGAGAAAGCAGGAAAGATCTAAAATTGACACCCTAACATGACAATTAAAAGAACTAGAGAGGCAAGAGCAAACACATTCAAAAGCTAGCGGAAGGCAAGAAATAACTAAGAGCAGAACTGAAGGAGATAGAGACACAAAAAACCCTTCAAAAAATCAATGAATCCAGGAGTTGGTTTTTTGAAAAGATCAACAAAATTTTTAGACCACTAGCAAGACAAATAAAAAAGAAAAGAGAAGCATCAAATAGATGGAATAAAAAATGATAAAGGGGATATCACCACCGACCCCACAGAACAAACTACCATCAGAGAATACTATAAACAACTCTACGCAAATAAAGAAGAAAACCTAGAAGAAATGGATGAATTCTTGGACACATATGCTCTGCCAAGACCAAACCAGAAAGAAGTTGAATCCCTGAATAGACCAATAACAGACTCTGAAATTGAGACAATAATTATTAGCCTACCAACCAAAAATAGTCCAGGACCAGACGGATTCACAGACAAATTCTACCAGAGGTACAAGGAGGAGCTGATACCATTCCTTCTGAAACTATTCCAGTCAATAGAAAAAGAGGGAATCGTCCCTAACTCATTTTATGAGGCCAACATCATCCTGATACCAAAGCCTGGCAGAGACACAACAAAAAAAGAGAATTTTAGACCAATATCCCTGATGAACATCGATGCAAAAATCCTCAATAAAATACTGGCAAACCGGATTCAGCAGCACATCAAAAAGCTTATCCACCATGATCAAGTGGGCTTCATCCCTGGGATGCAAGGCTGGTTCAACATACGCAAATCAATAAATGTAATCCAGCATATAAACAGAACCAAAGACAAAAACCACATGATTATCTCAATAGATGCAGAAAAGGCTTTTGACAAAATTCAACAGCCCTTCATGCTAAAAACGCTCAATAAATTCGGTATTGATGGAACGTACCTCAAAATAATAAGAGCTATTTATGACAAACCCACAGCCAATATCATACTGAATGGGCAAAACGATGCATTCCCTTTGAAAACTGGCACAAGACAGGAATGCCCTCTCTTACCACTCCTGTTCAGCATGGTGTTGGAAGTTTTGTCCAGGGCAATCAGGCAGGAGAAATAAATGAGGGGTATTCAGTTAGGAAAAGAGGAAGTCAAATTGTCCATGTTTGCAGATGACATGGTTGTATATTTAGAAAACCCCATCGTCTCAGCCCAAAATCTCCCTAAGCTGATAAGCAACTTCAGCAAAGTCTCAGGATACAAAATCAATGTGCAAAAATCACAAACATTCTTATACACCAGTAACAGACAAACAGCGAAATCATGAGTGAACCCCCATTCACAGTTGCTTCAAAGAGAATAAAATACCTAGGAATACAACTTACAAGGGATGTGCAGGACCTCTTCAAGGAGAACTACAAACCACTGCTCAACGAAATAAAAGAGAACACAAACCAATGGAAGAGCGTTCTGTACTCATGGATAGGAAGAATCAATATCATGAAAATGGGCATACTGCCCAAGGTAATTGTAGATTCAATGCCACCCTCATTAAGCTACCAACGACTTTCTTCACAGAATTGGAAATAAAAAAACTACTTTAAAGTTCATATGGAACGAAAAAAGAGGCTGCATTGCCAAGACAATCCTAAGCCAAAAGAACAAAACTGGAGGCATCACGCTACCTGACTTCAAACTGTACTACAAGGCTATAGTAACCAAAACAGCGTGGTACCAAAACAGAGATGTAGACCTGTGGAACAGAATAGAGCCCTCAAAAATAACACCACACATCTACAACCGTGTGATCTTTGAGAAACCTGACAAAAACAAGAAATGGGGAAAGGATTCCCTATTTAGTAAATGGTGCTGGGAAAACTGGCTAGCCATATGAAGAAAGCTGAAACTGGATCCCTTCCTTACACCTTATATAAAATTAATTCAAGATGGATTAGAGACTTAAATGTTAGACCTAAAACCGTAAAAACCCTAGAAGAAAACCCAGGCAGTACCACTTAGGACATAGGCATGGGCAAGAACTTCATGTCTAAAACATCAAAAGCCATATCAACAAAAACCAAAATTGACAAATGGGATCTAATTAAACTACAGAGCTTCTACACAGCAAAGGAAACTACCATCAGAGTGAACGGGCAACCTACAAAATGGGAGAAAATTTTTGCAAGCTACTTACCTGACAAAGGGCTAATATCCAGAACCTGCAAAGAACTCAAATTTACAAGAATAAACCCCATCAAAAAGTGGACAAAGGATATGAGCAGACAATTCTTAAGACATTTATGTATCCAACAGATAATAGGAAAAAATGCTCATCATCCGTGACCATCAGAGAAATGCAAATCAAAACAGAATCAAGGAACCACAATGAGATACATGCTCACGGTGCAGTTAGAATGGGTGATCATCCTAAAAAAGTCAGAAACAACAGGTGCTGGGGAGGAGGATGGTGGAGGAAATATGGAATTACTTTTACACTGTGGTGCGGACTGGTACAACTGAGTGTTTAACCATTGTGGAAGACAGTGTGGCGACTTCCTGAAGGGATCTAGAACTAGAAAATACTGTTTGACCCAGCGCATCCATTACTGGTATATACCAAAGGGATTATAAATCATACTGCTATAAGACAGCGCATGCACATGTATGTCTCGCATTGCCAGCACTATTCACAAGTAGCAAAGACTTGAACCACGCCAAATGTCCATCAGTGACAGCTGGATTTAAGAAAATTGTGGCACATAGTAGCAGCCATGGATGCTATGCAGGCCATAAAAAAGGGTGGAGTTCATGTCGCTTTGTAGGGACATGGATCGAAACTGGAAACATCAGTTCCTCAGACTATCGCTAGAACAGAAAACAGAACACCGCATGTTCTCACTAATAGGTGGGAATTGAACAATGAGAACACTTGGACACAGGAAGAGGAACATCACACACCGGGGCCTGTGGAGGGGGTGGGGGCAGTGGGAGGGATAGCGTTAGGAGATATACCTAATGTAAATGACGAGTTAATGGGTGCAGCACACCAACATGGCACATGTATACATATGTAACAAACCTATACGTTGTGCACATGTACCCTAGAACTTAAAGTATAATAAAAATAAAATAAATAAATAAATGAAAGAAAACAGGCACCTTAGTCCTACAACCATATGATGACCTGAATGAGCAGGAAATGGTTGTATTGAGCCTCCAGAAGGGCTACAGACTGCTGAAAGCTTTATTTTATTCTGATAAGATGTGTAGCAGACCTACTGAACTCTAAGATAATAAATTTGTGTTGTTTAAAAAACAAACAAAAAAAAGTAAGTTCAAGAAATACTAATCATGCTCCTTAGATTAGATCTGGGCCTGGGGGGGAAATAACTACAAAGGACATGATTGGGACAATTGACAAAATTTCTTGGGACTGTGGATCAGACAGTAGTGTTGTTGAAATACTAAATTTTCTGATTTTTGAGATTGTCCTAGATTTTGGAAAGTGCAATGAAAGGGAAAGGGGACACAGTGTCTTCTATTTACTCTTAAATGGTACAGAAAAAAAAATAGATACATACAGACACACAAGCTTTTTTTTTTTTTTTTTTTTT
>NW_016808372.1:262347-302772 GCF_001698545.2 Rhinopithecus bieti
CTATATATTTTTCCCCAGAAAATAATTAACATTGGTTTCTTGTCTTACCCCAGTAGATTAAGTATTAAACAGTTACTGACCATACCTTGTTTGGAAATCTTTTGTTTACTTGGAATGTATATTCCAATGTTATGATATTTTAAAATAGAGGAGTTATATTTATGTATTTGTGTATTAAGTTATAGTTACTCCTTTTAAAACTTGTTTGATGAAATTATAGTTGCTTTGAAAAATATAAAGAGATTAAAATGTTGAATAAATATCAGGAAATACATGTAATATGTGACTATAAATATTTCAGTATCTGAATCATTTTAATAATACATTTGTTTAGTATGTGTTTTTCAAGCATTTCTTATACCACTTCTCAGTGTTCTCGGAGTTATGTGGAAGTCTTGTTTATATAATAACTTGGGAGGTTGAAGGACTAAGAGTATAAATGTATATGTGATGTTGCCACAAAGTTAGAGGTTATTAATCCCATTGTTATCACTGACTACTTTGAAAGTGTTATGAAAGCTGTGGATTCTCAGGCTAATGTGTATTGCATTTTTGCATGTAATTTGGGGAGAGTTCCAGGAAGAGGCAAGATAAAGTGCTACATTTTTGAGACTACAGTACAAGCTACCTATTCTTGTTCAAGAAATAACAAGGAGAACAATGTGGCAGAATCCAGAATGAGAAGGAGTGATAGGATAGGAGATGAGGATGAGGGTGGTGGGGGGGAGGATTCAAACAGAGAATTGATAAATTTTGACTTGTATTTTTAAAGTATTTTTTCCTTTCTGTAATGGACAAGATTGGAAAAGGCAAACTCATTAGTACATTATTAAATAATCAAGGTAAAAAAGATCTTGCTAGGATCAGAGTTTGCAGAAGAGGACATGGTGAGTAGTAGTTGGATTCTGGATGTATTTTGAATGTAGAGCTGACAAAATTTAACAGATTCATTGGCAAACTGTAAAAGATACAGAGAACTCAAAAATGACTCCCAAGAGTTGGACCTGACAACTGTAAGATCATTCTTAACCACTGTAGCCATTTATAGACTTGTGGGGGAAAATCAGGACTTATCAAATATACATAAGAAATGTGGAATTGGATATATACTTATACAAAATCCTAAGGTTCAGAGAAGTCTGAACAGAAGATATAAATTTGGAAGTTAGCAAATACACCTCATGGTATTTAAAGGTGGTATATTTATTAGACTGCATGAGATCATCAAGTGTAGAAAGAGGAGACAAGTAATCCAAGAGCTGAAGCCTGAGGTACTCCTGACACTGGGACATGAAAAAGAACCAGTATAAAGGACTGAAGGAGCACAGCAAGGGAGAAGGAAAACCAGGAGGTCTTGATAACCAAGAAAGCAAGTATAAAGTAGGGCATCAAGGAATGGGGTGGGAAATAATCACCTGTTCATGCTGATAGGGGTCAAGGAAGATGGCATGTAAGCCTTGAATTTAGGTGGCAAAAAGCACAATTACTTTCACACCAACCTAATAGGAATATAGAAGTAGTCTGTAACCTTGACGAAAACTGTTGCAGTGAGTAGTGGGGATTAAAAACTTGCCTAGGATGGGTCCAATATAAAAATCAAAGAGGAAGAATTAGATAGAGACAGAAGAATTAAAACTTTGTCTTTCAAGGTGACTTTTTGGTATGCTAACGGAGAATAATTTATATCAAATTTTTCATCGTTCTAGCCAGGAATTTATTATTACACTCTTGTGATTCTTAAAGGTACTAAGTTTGAAAATCTCTGCTCCAGCCTGCAGTTGCTGTTCTCTAACCAGTCATGCTTCAGTGTAGCAAGTGATTTAAAAATTAAATGAAAATTCATGGTAATTCTTAAGTGGCCAAAATTTACAGTTGTCAGTGATTCTCATCAATCCAGTAACAAAACAGGAACTTAGAGGCCAAGGACAAAAGTAAAAGTTCTTTTTGCAGTTCCTGTTTCTTAGAAAGGATGTCTAATCAGCAAAAAGGAGTTAATGAATTTCAAAAATACATCTTGAAAATTTCCTTTTAAAATAATGTTTAGTATCCAGCATCCTTTACATCCTTTATTTTAAATAAAACAACATTGAAAAGTGAATTAGTGGGGTTACAACTGCCAGAAATTTCTGCTAAATAGTATATGCATCAGTGTCTAGGAATAGGGATGTTTTGGAAACAGTATGAAATAAAAAATGTTAAGTTGCTTTACTGAAATGAGCTCTTTTCAACTTAGTTTCTTAAATTTCGCTTACTAATGCAGAAACCCAAATTGTTTTAAACTTCTCTACACTGCTAATACTTAGATATTAGGACTGAAAGAACCTTCTAAAGTCATTACAACTTTTCCACTAGGTCTTTAGACAGGATTAAATTATTTCAGATAGAAAAAAATTTGGCCTAATTTTAAAGACCCTCAAAGAAGGCAGTTTAAACTTTCCTTAGCAATTTATTCATCTACTTTTAAAATAGTTTTCTTTGTAACTACCAAAAGATACATTCTACATTGATAAACATTAAGTAGCTGACCTTTAAGGCTTATTTTCTATTATTTCATATATTTTAATCTGAGTTGCAAATTGCAGTGTGGTAATTGTAGTTTACCAAGATAGACCCGAATGAGTGGCTAACTTTACTACTAAAACAGTATGACCTTTAGTAAATTACTTTATTTTTGTAATTACATTTCTTCGTCTCTAAAATGATAGGATTATTGAATCCCAAGAAAGAAGGATGAAGAAATATGGGACTTCAGATAAGACATGTGCCAGATTTAGGAATGTCAGTTATTGCCTGGTTTCACATTAGACTGTAAAGCTCATGCTTGACTCATTCATCTCATGGATCCCCAGCACTTAGCATAGTATCTGACTTGAGTAAATAATAAATAACTGTTGACTTAGTGGAAATTAGGGCGCTTCTTAGGGAGTAAGCATTTGCACTTAGCCTTGGAGGAAACGAGACTGGGCAGAAAGGAAACCATATTAGATAAGAGAGAATAACATGAGAAGAGAATGCAGGTAAGACAGGAATCCAATCTTGATTGAGGGAAATGGAAATAAGACTGAGTGTCCACAATGTGGAGGGCCTTGAATGCCAGATTAAACTGTATTTATACTGAGCCAGTCCTATAATGTCTCAAAGCCTTAGTGTGAGTACAATGTGACCTGCCTAAATTTCGAGGTTCTGATGAGGACCAAGTAGAGGAAAATGTGTGGAAATACTTTATAACCTGTAGGATGTTCTAAAGATGTCAGTCCAATACTTTAATCTTGCCTTGGATTTATCTTATCCAACTAGCATTTAATATGTGTCTTCTATCCATGGCATATTGATTTCTTTATCTTTATTCCCCAAATATTTCCTTATTTCTACCTTTGCTTGTACTTTTCCTTCTCTCCAGAATCTTGTTACCGCTTCAGTTTTTTTCATAACTTACCCATCCTGCATGGCCAAACTAAAGCATCATTTCCTTTACCTTATTCTGTTTTTTCTTTATTCTCTGAATTGTTCCATGTACTTACTATAGGAAACAAGTTTAATACTTCCTACTAAGTGTGTTTTTATAGTAATAGTTCTTTGTATTTTAATTTCATATCCATAGCCAGATGATTAGCTCCCTAAGGGCAGAAATAACGTATTGACTTACTTTATATATCCCATATTGCTAATTAAAGGTCTTAATTAATAGCAAACTTTTACAGAGCCTAAAAGTATGTTGAGGTTAACTATACATATCTTATGTTTTCCCCCAAAGAGGGAAAATTTAAACCACTAAAAATGTAGAGTAGTTAATTACCTTCATTAGTTTTCATTGCTGGAGCATAGGTTAATAATAAACATTTTAAAAGAATGTCATTTTGCAGATACTGAATTCAAGTGGACATGTGAACATAGAAATTCAAATCTGATAATAATCTAACATTTGTAGCCCTTCAATTCTAATCACTCAAGATTTTGAAAATTAAAATCTGGAAAAGTCAGTGCTTTAGCATATATTCTTTGCTCTGAAAGAATGAAAACGAAAGAAAAAGGTGAACCACAGGTTATTGCTGTTTCTATAGGCCTAAAACAAACACTGGAAATTTCAAGTCATTCTATCTAACTGTATCATAAATGTAACAGAACTTGCTAAATCCAATAGCCCCTTACGTACGACAGAAATAATGATCTCTTTATTCAGAAACTTCAGTTAGAATCAGTTAAGCTTCATACGTTGGAGATATGTATGCATCTTGAGCAGCTACTACATACTGATCACAAAGCCAAGTGGTTGGTATAAACAGATAGACTCTTCTTTTAATGAGCTTATATTATAACGTATGTGTGTGTTTTGAGAGTCGGAGAGGCCTTATATAATTACAAACTGTGATAAATGTTGTTTTAAAAAAAGATGTAAGATTACTGGAGAGTCTGACCTTAGATTGGGAACATTAGGAAAACCTTTCTTAGGAAGTGGCATTTGATCTGACATATGAGGAATGAGCTGAATAGGAGTGAGTTAGCTGGGTAAGGAAGAAAAAAGACAACAGGCAAATAGGTTGTATGGGCCATGGCATGTGTAGTAACAGAAAAATACATAGCTGGATAGTAGTCAGTGAATGGGATAGGGACATTGAGAAGAGGTTGGACAATCAAGAATCAGGTAGAGTAGACCCTTGTATCCAAACTTAGAATTTATTTTGCATTTTAAATGAAAAGATTGATATGAATGGATTTATATTTTAGAAAGATCCCTGTACTCGGAGTACTAGATGAGGAAGATGTGGTAGGGGCTAGAGCAAGAATGGAAGTTGAGACAAATTAGGGGGCTATTGCAGCGAAAATGGGGAGATGAAGACCAATCAAGGTATGTTTCAGAAGGAAAATCAACTGGATTCTTAGTGAATTAGGTAAGGGAGTGGGGAGAGAGGCAAAGCATAGGGATAACTGTTAAAAATGACTCCTCCCATTTACTTGAGAGTGAAGTTCCCAGAGGAAAGGAAAGGTGGTAGGGGGATCAAAAGAACAGTTTTAATTTTAATTGTATGTGAGACATCCAAGTGGTGATGTCACATAGTGAGTTGGATATTTGTCCAAGCAGATTCTGGCTAGATTAATAAATTTAAGAATAATAAATTTATCAATAGTACTTAAAGCTATGGGAAGGCATATGAAGTGGTAAAAAAAAAAATAAGCTAGATGGCAGGATCATGATGCTTGTATGAATCTGGTAGGTGGTATAATGACTTAAGACAGCCCACTGTAAGATAACAAATGGCAACTGATATGTTGTATGAACTTGAGATGGGGGAGAGGGAGAATGAATGAATGTACATTATCTGAAGGGAACTGCCTGTATTCATTCAGCTCAGATAATTATTACTAAATAAATGTGGGCCCAGATCTTTCATTTTTAAAAGAGAAGTTAGAAATTTGGCTTTTCTGCAAGTTTTCCCATATTTGAATATAGAAAACATAATTCTTATTAAAAATTCTATATGTGTTATTATTGATTGCGCCCACTATTTTGCACTCTCTGCTAGGACAGAGTATTTAAAATTACTTGAAGGTCAGCTGGAAGATTAGGAGCCAAAGGAGATAGGAAAGAAACCAAGAGAATTGAGTGTCACAAACCAGAGATAGAGAATGTTTCCCAAAGATTGGCATAGTCCAGGGCTTTTAATATATTTACAGAGTGTAGCAGTTTGGTAAGATGATACCTAAAAAGTGTGCCGTGGATTTTCTAGAATGGACTAGGCAGTTGATATTAACAAGGTCAGTTCCTCAAATGAACTGAAAACTTAAGTGAGGTACAGGCTGATAGATGTGGGCTTCCTACCAGTGAAAGACACAGGCATATTCAGATTCCCTAACCTTTTGTGTTACTGGAGAATATGAAGTAAACAGAAAAGAAATACACCCTCCCCAGCCCCAGAGTGAACTGAATGGTAAAGAAGTGAAGACTTTAAATGTGGATACTTCTGTTGGAAAGCTCATTTGTGAAGTGGAGCAAAATGTCATACCTGGAAGAAAAATCAGAATCCATGTATAGATTTTTTAATTGAATATGTAAGAGGAGTGTTTGATAAGAAGGAAATGTGATACAAATTCAGTAATTTAGGGGTTAATTTTTTTAGTTTTCTGTACAGAAGCTACCTCTAGTAGTATCTAGAGACTCACATTATAGAATACTCAACTAAGTATCTGGACCACATGCTGCATTTGTACTCATCAATGACCTAGTGGATCTTTGCAAAAGGATACTCTATTTCTTTTTTTTTGGCTGGGAGGAGGTCTGGAGCCGGGCTGGTGCAGTGGCGCAGTCTTGGCTCACTGCAACCTCTGCCTCCTGGGTTCACATGACTCTCGTGCCTCAGCCTCTTGAGTAGGTGGGATTACAGGTGTCTGCCACCATGCCCGGCTAATTTTTTGTATTTTTTGTAGAGATGGAGTTTCACCATTTTGGCCAGGCTGGTCTCCAACTCCTGAGCTCAGGCCATCCACCCTCCTTGGCCTCCCAAAGTGCTAGGATTACAGGCATGAGTCACTGTGCCTAGCTATTTCTTTTTTTTTTTTTTTTTTTTTTTTTTTTTTTGGAGACAGACTCTTGCTCTGTTGCCCAGGCTGAAATGCTGTGACATGGTTTGGCTCACCACAACTTCTGCCTCCCAGGTTCAAGTGATTCTCCTGCCTCAGCCTCCCGAGTAGCTGTGATTACAGGCGCTTGCCACCTCACCCAGCTAATTTCTGTATTTTCGGTAGAGACAGGGTTTCACTATGTTGGCCAGGCTGGTCTCGAACTCCTGAACTCGTGATCTGCCTGCCTCAGCCTCCCAAAGTACTGGGATTACAGATGTGAGCCACCATGCCTGTTTTCAGATAGTAAAACCACATTCGCTCTCAAACTCTAATGTGCATATTTTGCTCTCAATCTATAATGTGTACCTGGGGTTCTTGTAGTGCAGGTGCAGACTGGCACTGGTAGATCAGGTTCAGTAGATCTGAGGTGGGCTTGAAGATTCTGCATTTCTGACAAGTTCCCAAGTTATAACGATGCCACTATAAAGGTCAGTTGAAAATATAAACTAAAAATCACTAGCACATCCAAAATTCTAAGAGGTTTTTATATTTTTTAAAGCAAATTTTAATCTTATATCCTGTAACATTAGCATATCATGTAAAATTAGTTTTAAGGCATAGAAGAGGCAACTAACAGGTTCTTCATCTTTTCAGTTCTTCTTACAACAACCTAATTAGGTATTATTTTTCCCTTTTTAGAATCAGTGTGACTGAGGTTCAGAGCTGTTAACTAGCACGTGACTAGTTAAAAAGTCAGGTTTACCTATCAGTCTAGCATTTGCTTTAACCACTACATCATCTTAATTTTTTTTTTCTTCATTTGTACAGGTCTTTTTTTTGTCTTTACTGAAGATAATTAAATCTATTGTTATTTTTATATTTAGTCTTAGAATTCTACTTTAGCCTGTTTCTCCCCTGTGCAGAAGAGATGCAGATTTTCCTGGAAGGACACTCCTGTTTTTACCTTGCATATCCTTTCTGAAATGTTAAATGATAAAAGAGAACTGGGCATGCGTTTTGAGAACAATAGCTTTTCATGAATTCTGTCAAGCCTTAAATACTTGGTGGATTCTAGCAATAGGGCGGCAGTTGCCAGTTTCTTTCAGAGCTGTAATCTGCATAAATAGGTTTTATCTCAGAAATATGAGATAGATCATCATAAATGTTTACTGTTTACTTCTTTACTATAGTCCAATGTTGATATAAAAATGCTCTCTTTTAGAATGTGAAACACAGGAAGTATGCCAGATGGAAGGCAACATACATCCATAATTGTTTAAAGAATGGGGAGACTCCTCAAGCAGGCCCTGTTGGAATTGAAGAAGATAATGGTATGTATTTATTTATTCTGAGTAAAAGGACTTGGTAGAATCATAATTATTCAGTAGATTATTCAGAGTTTTTGGAGGGAACAATACAATTTTGTTTTCATCAGGCCCAGAATCTCTAAAAGTTAAGTATAAAATCATAAACTTAGGGACAGTGAGAAATAGAAATAAAGGTCAAACTTGTAATACCTGTCCATGTCAACAAAATGACTTATCTGTCTCCTACTTTTAATCAGATTTCATTCCTGTTATATAGGAAAGGCAATCCATTTATAATTTATAAAATGTTTTTAAACCACAAAGAATACTGTATAATTTTTTGTAAATGTCTTTGAGTTGTGTAGGTTATTTGGGGAGTTAGTAACTTACATTCACATGGTTCAAAAAAAATATCATAGAGTATATAAAAAATATGAAGTGAATTTCTCCTGTCTACCACATCTCCTACCAAAACTTAAGTAAGCATTGTTTTTAGTTTTTTTGTGTATCTTTACAGAGATCATTTTTTATGAATTTACTACCGAGTAGAAACATATATGCTCCCGTTTTTCACACAACTGGTAATATACATGCTGTTCTGTACCTGGCTGTGTTTTTTTTAAAACTTTATATATACAGGAAAATTTTACCATCACATAATGTGTTTTACAAATTTTAATCATGAAAAAAATAAAGGTCATTATTTTACTTGGCCTTTCAGTTAATGTGTAATAGAAAAGGGAAACCTTTTTTCACTTACTTGTTTTTTATGTATTAGACGTAGTAAATAGATGGTTATAAAGAGAATGACCACTGTTCTTGGAACTGAGAAAATTCCAAACGATCCTTGCATTTTGCTACACACTTTTAGGCATATGTGAAGATAATTATCCATTACAGGCATCAGTAAACTTTCTTAAAGGATCAGATAATAAATATTTTCAGTTTATGAATGATACTGTCTTTGTTGCAACTGTTTAGCTCTGCTGTTATAGTACAGAAGGAGCCATAGATAATATGTAAAAAAATGAGTGTGGTTGTGTTCCAGTAAAGTTTTATTTACAATAACAGGCTACCACCCCACTGGCCATAGTTGGCTAACCCCAATCTGATTAATCTCTTTAGATCTAGTATTATAATGAATTATATTGAAATATTGCCTATTATTGAACCAGCTCTACATTGTGTAATAAACCCCACTTGGTGATGGTATATTTTTTTTTATTATACTGATAGGTTCATTTCACTACTATATCATTTAGGATTTTTACATTGACATTTTAACTAAAATGGTCTACAGTTTTCCTTTTGGTATCAATGTTATGATGTTATGCTTACTTCATAAATAGAATGTTTCTAGTCTTTTTCTATGCTTTGGAACAGTGGAATTATCTGGTCTTTAAATTCATCCTAGACATTTTTTTGTGAAACCAGCTAGCCATTTTACTTTTCAGGACTATTTTAGATGTTTCATTTTAGGTATACTGAAATACCTAATAAATTGTCAATTTGGGGTTTTTGGCTTTCTTTCAATATCAATGACTTCTTTAAAAACTCTTTAACATTTTGCCTTTGAAAGTAGGAAGTGTGCATTTTGATTATCACGTTGATCTGTTTTGTTCTGAAATGGTTATTGTAGGCCCTTACTACTAATAATACCAAATAGATTATTTAATGTAGATAGTTTTTGTTTTCCAAAAGTCAGCTTAAATGGAAATTGTCATTTCTGTTATTTTCATACAGATTTGATGGAGTTTCTGGATAGTAGAAAATTGTAAGCTACAGAATATTAATAATAAATCCTCTACAATATAAAGAAGAATATGTTCACTGCATACTTTTTCAACTCTTTAACTTAAAACATAACCTGGTGTCATAATCAGGGCTTAATGTCATAATATCTAATAATGTCTTCTCAAAGATAGCCTATATATCTACAAGATATAATGTCATTAAATCTGAATTTGTGTGAGAAAAGTCTTAAGACTTTGATTTGTTTTCTTTTTCTGAATGTAGAATTATATTCTGTTGTGTTTTAGGATTAACTCTTGGATCATAGTCTAAGTGTAAAAGATAGTATATTTCACAAAAACCTAATTTTTTATTGTTCTGGAATTGAATTTCTAGTAAAACCAGTATAAAATAATAGATACTGTACTTTAGTTAACTTAGATAAAGAACAAGAGTATATACTTTTGAAAACAGTACTGTGTATTAAGTTCTAGCTGAATACCACATCACCATGACATTTTAATAGATATTACAAACAGGCTTCAACTTATCGTTTAACGTATACTTTTTCACCTTTAAGAAGATAGCAAAGCAATATGCATTCAATAGAAACTGTACTTCGAGAACCCTTACAAAGTCATTGTTTTTCACTTTCAGTACAGTATTTATTAAATTACATAAAGGCTTTGTGTTAGATGATTTTGCACTAATGTAAGTGCTCTGAGCATGTTTCATGTAGGCCAGGCTAAGCTATGATTTTCAGTAGGTTAGGTATTTTAAATGCATTTTTTACTTAGATTTTTGACTTACAGTGGGTTTATTGGGATGTAACACTATCATATGTTGATGAGCATCTGTAGAATTAATGATAAAAAAAGAACAATAGATCATTGAAACCACTCATTTTATATGGTAAATTTGTTTTGATGCAATGTCAAATTTACTGGAAAATTGCCAGAATGATATAAAGAATTCCGATATGCCTTTGATCCCACATTAAACATTCTCTCATTGATTCATAGTCTCTTTCTCTTTCTCACCCCTTGTCCCCTTTTCTCTCTCCCCACTCTCCCTACCACACATACACAAGAAAGGACATGAGGTTATTTTATTTATAGATAGATAGATAGATAGATAGATAGTGTGTGTGTGTGTGTGTGTGTAAAATTTTAAAATACAACCTGGTATCATAATCTGGTGTTAATGTCATGATTTTTAGCTGTATCTCTTTAGAAATGGCTTATGGCTTCACAAGACGATATATATATATATGTATATTTTTTCTATATATGTATTTATTTTCTATATATATATTTATTTATTTTTTTATTTTCGTTCATATTAATAATAGAGGAGAGAGAGAGAGAGAGAGAGAGAGGTCTTTGTTAGGAAATTAGAGATATGCTCTTTTACTCCTGAATACTTCTGTGTTTTCTAAGAATAGTGGCATTCTTTTTACTACAGTATACTTATCAAAATTGAGAAGTATAGTATTTATTCAGTGTATCAACTGATCTCCGTCTATATTCAGATTTCAGCAGTTGACTCAGTAATACCCTTTGTAGTTTTTTTCCTCATGCAAATAGATCATACGTCGCATCTGGGTGCCATATCTCTTTAGTGTCCTTAATCTGGAGTAGCTCCCCAGGATTTCCAGTGTTTCTTTGCCTTGATGTTTTTGAAAAGTACAATTACTTGTTAACTTTTCCTCAATTTGTTTGTCTGATGTTGCCTCATAATTAGTTTAACCCTATGCATTTTTTGCAGAATAGCCCAAAATAAGGTTTTATCCTCCCTGGCTTATATTAGAAGTATACGATTTTGATGAAATATTGGTGATGTTAAGTGATCACTTGGGTAATGTGGTATCTTCTGAGTTATTCCCCATTAAAGTTATTTTTCCCTTTGCTATTTAATTTAAGGAAGATACTTGGATATTACGTAAATATCCTATATTTTTTATGCAACTTCACCCCCTAGGTTGATGATTTATCATTCTTTTTGTCTTAATTAGTTGGCACTCTTCCATGAGGATGGACTTTCCAGTCTATACATAAATAAATGTGTGTGTTTATTTAATTATTTACATCAATACGGGCTCATGAATTTATATTCAGTGATTATAATTCATTACCCATTATTCTTTATTATGTTCCTTTATGTGACTCCTGTTGCAACTTCTGCACCAGTTGTGGTTTCATTACTTGAGCAAATTAACATTCTTTGGTACCCAGTATACAGCTGTTGATCTGGCCAGTGCCTTTTTCTTCATAGCTGTCCATAAGGTTCACTAGAAGCAGTTTGCTTTCAGCTGGCATGGCCCCAGTACACCTTCACTGTCCTACCTCAGGGGTGTATCAACTCTCCAGCTCTATGTCACAATTTAGTTTACAGGGATCTCAATAGCCTTCTTACCCTTCCACAAGATATTACATTGGTCCATTATATTGATGACATTATGCTGATTGGACCTAGTGAGCAACTAATCTGAACTTAGTGGTAAGACATTTGCTTCTCAGAGAATGGGAAATCAGTCTGACTAAAATTCAGGAACCTCAGTGAAATTTCTAAAGTTCTAGTAATATGGGGCATGTCAAGATATTCATACTAAGGTGATATTGTCGTATCTAGCCACTCCTACAACCAAGAATAGAGGTACAGTGCCTAGTGGACCTATTTGGATTTTGAAGTCCACACGTTCCTCATTTGGGTGTATTACTCTGACCCATCTGCTGAGTAACTCAGTCTTCTTTTCTTTTTCCTTTATCTTAACTATTCTGTCCTTTGAGCGTCCACATAAATTTTAGAAATAGATTTTCAGTTTCTCTTTTTTAGAAAAAAATGCCTACTGGGATTATGATTAGTATTAAACTTAGGGAGAATTAATTGTCTTTTAGTACATGAACATAATATATCTGTCCATTTATTTAAGCTTTCTGTAATTTCTTTCAACGGTATTTTAGATTTTTTGGAGTAGAGGTTTTATACTTCTTTTGTTAAATTTACTTCAAGTATTTTGTGTCCTTTCATTCTCTTGTAAATGAAATTAATTTTATAATTTAGTTTTCCAGTCGTTTGCTTCTAATATGAATTACAATTGATTTTTGTATAATCTTTTATCTTGCAACCTTGCTAAATTTACCTGTTGATTCTGATAATTACTCTGTAAATTCATTGAGAGTTTGTATGTAGATAATTATGTCATCTGCAAGGAGAGACAGTTTTGCTTCTTCCTTTCCAGTCCTCATTTCTTTTTCCTGCCTATTGTGCCAGTGGCAATAAATATGTCCATTGTTTTGTTTGGTTTTTTGCCCTGTGCAATACTGAGAAATTTTCTTTAGTTCTAGGGTGCTGAGAAGTTTTGTCATAAATATTGAATTTTGTCAAGTGCTTTTTATGCACTTAATTGAAATTGTCATAGGACTTTTTTTCTTCTGTTAATATGAGTTACATTGATTTTTCAAATGTTGAACCAACCCTGCACTCATTGGTAAACTTAGTCATGATGAGGCCTTGTATTATATGACTGGAGTTGATTCTGATATTAAGAATTTATATGTCTACATTTCAGTATTTGTGAGATTTGGTTTCAGGGTTACACTGGCCTCATAAAACAAGGTGAAAGTAATCCCTTCTGTTTTCTGAAAGTGTTTGCATAAGATTGGTATTTTTTCTTACTTGAATGTTTGATGTAATTCACTGCTTATTCCATCTAGGCCCTGCATTTTCTTTGTAGGAGGGTTTTTAACCATGAATTCAATTTCCCCAATAGATTTAGGACTATTCAGATCATCTCTTTTTGGGTGAGTTATGGTATTTGTATCTTCAAGTGGTTTGTTCATTTCCCTGAGGTAGTGCCATTTATTGGCATAATATTTTCTTATTGTCTTAACTATCCTTTTAATGTCTGTAGGATGTATTTGATATCACCTCCTTCATTTGTCATATTCATAATAGCTGTTTCCTCTTTTTTCCCCCCAACCTCTTGACAGAGATGTTTTAATTTTTTTTTATTATTTCAACAAGTATTTAGTAAGTTTTTTTCTTTTTTCTTTTCTATTCCTTTTATTTTTTCCTGCACCACACTTAGAGTTTAATTTACTTTTGTTTTATTTAGCTTCTTAGGGAGGAAATGTGGATCTTTGATCTTTAAATCTTTCTTTTCTGATAGAAGAATTTAAATCTATCAGTTTCCCTCTAAGCATTGGTTTTTAGTGACATCCTGCAAATTTTGGTATCACTCAGTTCACCATAATTACAGTTTTCTTTGTGATTTCTTCTTTGAGTAATGGATTATTTAAATATATTAATTTCAGAATGTTGGAGATGTTTCTAGATATCTTACTGATTTCTAATTCAGTTCCATTTTAGTCGGAGAACATACTATAAAAGATTTCGGTATTTTGTAGTTTACCAAGATTTATTTCATGGCCCAGCATATGATCTGTCTTGGTGAATGTCCCATGTGCAGTTGAAAAGAATGTATTCTGCAGTTATTGGTTATGATGTTCTGTGTTAAGTCTCCAACTATAGTGGTTTTACTAGTTCTGTCAGTTTGTTTCATTTTCAGACTCTGTTATTATATTAGGCACATGTACCTTTATAGTTATTTTTTATGAACTAACCTTTTTATTATGGAACATCCCACTATATCTTGCTGATATTCCAGGTTATTAATTCTGTTTGTCCTGATTTTAAAGTTTACCACCCCAGCTTTTGTCAGCTTGATATTTATGTGACGTTTTATCATTATGATGGTCCTTTTATCTCAGCTAATATTCCTTGTCATTGATTCTATTTGTTTATTATTAAAATTAGTCACCAGCTTTTGTCTACTGGATATTCGCATGGTATGTCAGTTTTCCTCCTTTTAGTTTAAACAAATCTAGATCTTTGTGTTTTGAAGTGCATTTCCTGCAAAAAACATAAAAGCACTTTTTTATTCTGACTCTCGGCCCGTGTGAGAAATAGTGTTTAGTTCATTTACATTTAATGTAATTGCTATAGCTAGATTTAAACCTGTTTTGCCATTACCTTTCTGTTAATCCCATCTGTTTTTTTTCTCCTCTTACAATTTTCCCCCCTCCGGTTAGTTTTTTCTCTTTCATTTGTTATGTCTATGTTTTTCTTTATGGCCTTGAACAAATTTGTCATAGCTGCTTTAAAGTGCGTTTTTGCTGATTTTCAGTATCAGAGTCATTTTGAGGTCTTTTTTGTAGACTCTTTTTTTTTCACATTTTCCTTTTCTTCCCTGATTTTTAATAACTTCTATTGTTGATAACATGTTGAAGCTCCTCTGCAGCCTGTTATCTTTCTCTGCAAAGTCCTGATTCTTGTTCAAGCAGACCATTGACTTGCCAGAACTCAAACTTTGTCCCCCACTTTCAGCTGTAAGTTGTTGCTTTTCTCCAGGGCCCCCTAGAGTCTTACCTGAGTGTGCATAATTCAGGAACTTGTAGGTATTTAGTTGGGATTCATACAAACATTTCATGACTCACTTCTTGGCAACTCTTTCTTTTGTGTAGACTATTGAGTGCCCTCAGATGAAAAGCCACATAAAATCAAATGTTACCTGGTAAGATTTCCTCTTACCTTTACTCTCGTTTCTACCAACTTTTGATCATGCTCTAGTGCTTTTATGTTGTGGAGCTTTTTTCTTTCTCAGAATGTAAAAACGTTAGAGTTCTCCAGTATTGGGAAAAGTCATGTTAATGTGTGTAAAGTATAAATACATCCACAAGGTTGCTTGATAAAATGCTCATCTCAGATTAGTAAGTAAATTTAACTTTTTTCCTATTTGAAATTAACTACATTGAATAACCTGTTTATAATCAGACAAAAAAGTTATTTAAAAATGTGGTAGGAAGCAGTAAGATCTATTCTCTTTGATGAACCTGTAGCTCTAGCTTGCTTTTATTCTAAGTTATTATGATTACCAATAGTGGCTGATTGTTATTTTATACTCAAAATTCAGTTTTTCAAAGTAGTTTTCAAATTCGGCTCATGATACAGTATATTTTAAAAGTTTACATTTCAGGACTTTTCAAAATGAAATATCTCATTTCTTTCTACATAGCTAAATGCAAAATTTTATTCCTCTGTTTTTATTAGCTAAATGCATTGAACAACTCACAATCATTTAGTAGCTAGTACACAGTAAATCTTAAGTGAAAGTCAGCTGTCAGAAAATGGAGTTCTTATTGGATAGCGTAAATGTGACATGTTTTGCCAGAAATGTCCTTGAGTCTTCATAAGTTTAAAGAAAGTTTATTTTAAAGAAAAATATAGGTCAGGCGCGGTGGCTCACGCCTTTAATCCCAACACTTTGGGAGGCCGAGGCAGGCAGATCACAGGGTCCGGAGATGAAGACCACCCTGGCTAACACGGTGAAACCCCGTCTCTACTAAAAATACAAAAAAAAAAAAAAATAGCCGGGCGTGGTGGTGGGCCGCTGCAGTCCCAGCTACTTAGGAGGCTGAGGCAGGAGAATGGTGAGAACCCAGGAGGCGGAGCTTGCAGTGAGCTCAGATCATGCCACTGCACTCCAGCCTGGGCGACAGAGCAAGACTCCATCTCAAAAAAAAAAAATACATATATATATGTGTGTGTATATATATATATATCTACACACATATGTACACACGCACACACACTATATGCAGAGATTTTATAGAATTAGAAAATATTAACCTGAAAGACATGGTAATCATATTGTCAGGTACGTTTACATTTTTTAAGAAAATAAAAAAATTAAAAATATTGTTTTAAGCATAGAGAGCCTGCTTCTCCACTGCATTAAATAGAATTGCATTTAAAGATTCCTATTTGTCATGTGTATAGTGAAATAAGAATACTTAGCATTTGTATTTCAAAATAGCTAGTATAACATTGTGTATATGTGATCTGATAGATGTTGAAGAAAATGAAGATGCTGGAGCAGCCTCTCTGCCCACTCAGCCAACTCAGCCATCATCATCTTCAACTTATGACCCAAGCAACATGCCATCAGGCAACTATACTGGAATACAGATTCCTCCGGGTGCACACGCTCCAGCTAATACACCAGCAGAAGTGCCTCACAGCACAGGTAGGAAACTATAACTGAATGATTTATTTAATTCCCCTTTTATAAATAAGAACTGCATTTCTTATCATATATGTGCCTCATAATGATGGTCGTGAAACATGACAAGTTCCTTGAATTCCATTTGAACCCACAAGAAACATTAAATTATTTTCATTAAAGTTTTAATAAAAGTTGTATTCTCGTTATTTGAGAAATGACAAGTATTATGTGCATTGATTACTATTAACTTTATATTTTATTAATAAGATTAGTTTCTATGCTTTTCATATATATGCTGTTTTTCTTTTTCTTCTCTTCCCTTTCTTTTCCCCTCACTATTGTTTTAGAATGGCTCAGAGGTGAGTGGGGTTGATTAAAGGATGTGTCAGTTAGGGTCTCACTGTGATACCTAAGTTTGTTTCATTCCCTTGGGACTATGCCTCTGCCCGTGATAGGGAGTGGGCTTTAAGGCATAAAATCTCAGTAACAATGAAATCATAAGACAAGTGAAAGGAGGGATTTGGGTTATTTTTTTTTTAACCTTACAAATGTGACACTTTAAAAAACTAACAGGAAGGAAAGACCTATCTTTGAATAAATCAGTGCTGTATGTGTATGTTTTTATTTTTAAAAATCTGACAAAATTAGTCCTCAGTAGTTAAGTCAGGGTCAGTAAAGACACTTTGACAAAATTTCAGTTACTCTTCCCTTTAATTGCATTGTTGACAACGTGTCACCTTTATCTCCAAGTAGCACACTTGCAACTATTATTTAAATTTTACATTTAATTTTTTCAAAAACTTTTCTTAAAAAATTTACTTTTATCCCAGGTGACTTATGGTACTAAACTATATAAATGCTTTAAAATACTTAATGAATGGAATGATAGTCATCCTTCGAGCCCTGATTTCTACTGTTCCTATTATGTAACACACTGTTACTTTATTGACTTTCATTTGTCAGCCTTATTTTACCCAAACCTTGTAAGTTATTTTGCGTGAATTACATTATATGCAAGTTTTCTATTTTGATCATTGTAACATCAAGTATGATTAGTGTCTTTCCTTCTGTTTTAAACTTTCAAGTTTATATTATCTGCAAAAATATTGCTAACATTTTCTTTAAGATTATTGATGAAATGATAATTTTAGCACTGATCTCTTTTTGTGTCTTCATTCAGCATATTTTACCCTGACATTTCAATATTTTATGGCCTGTGTGATGACATTAATAGACAAACCTATTTGCATTTGTTTTGGAAGTAAAATTTCTTGGAACACTATTAAGTATTTTGTTATGTTTAGAAATATTCATTATTTCCAGTGTAGAATAATGTAAGTGAAACCAGCTACTTAGATCTGTTTGCCTTAGATGAATACTGTTCAAATTATACTTGAAGGTTTAAATCCGATCAAGAGTCCTAGACACAAGCATTCTATAGAGGAGCCAAGAGGAAATAAAATGCATTTAGGAGGCAAATCATATTGGTTATTTGTTTCTACCCCGTGCTAAAGCATAAACTCAGCTGATATTTAACTTCTCATGACCTTAATTTTTCTTCTTTCTAATATGAAATTAATCATAATTCTCATGGTTATTTTAATTATTAAAAGGGAAAACTATAAAATGGACTAGTAGTAGGCCTATCGCAAAATGAGTGTTCAGTAAATTAGCCTTCTTTCCCTCTTTTTTTTCCTCTTCCTTCCTATTTCTGTGCCAAGGAGAGACAAGGTATTTAATGGCAAGTTAATGGTCACTTAAAATTATTATGCAAATCAAGAGAAGTATCACAACTGGGGGTAGAATATTAACCTTATAGAAAGACTGTCCAAAAAGTTTTATTTTAGACAGTATATCTCCAGGCAGAGTTGTGGCATAGGCATATCAATGTATATTTTATATATAGGTAAACTCTATGGGTATACGAAAGAGAACACTTTTAGTAGGAGGGCTATAGTAGATTGATCCATATGAAATTGCTAGTTTTGTGTAACAAAAACGATAAAGTATTGGTAGTTTTATATGTTCAAACTAATACACAATGTATCTCCTGGCTAGAATAGTCATGACATAAAGATAAATATTAGGTGGTTTTCCATTACAAAGTTTTCTGTCATAAACAGTTCAATTTGATCCAGTTAACTCTAGCATGAGCCTCTTGTTTTCTCTCTCTTTTGTTCCTTAGAGGGAAGAATAAAACTAAAAAACTTAAAACTTTTATAGAATGAGATCCTATCATATTTTATACACTCTTGTAGCCTTACCAGTCAAATGATTATCATAGCTAATTTCCACACTTATTCTCGCGCAACTATATTATATGTTACTGTCTTTAATTCACAAACTCTCAAGAGACTAAGCAGTTATTCTAAGAAAACAAACATACCCGGTAATGACAGAACCAGGATTTGAATCCAAGTTTTCTTGACTTCATGTTTTGGCCACCTGCCTTCTATGTTCCTTCCTCTAGGGAACTCAAATCCTCTCAAAACCTACTTTTCTGATAGTATATTTCCCCTTAAGATTGGTTTGAGATGTTGAAATCTCCTTTTAGCCCCAGATTTTTTTTCTATTATATTTGAAACGGTAAAAAAAAGAAGTTCATAGTTGCCTAATAAAAAACAAAATAATGTTTTTAATGTATAAATTAAATAATAGCAAAGTTTCCCTTCTTACTCACTTTAAGAATGATTTATTTTCTCTCATATAAACGTCCAGGATGCACTTTTATCAAAGGGAAATTCCTTAAGATAGCTGAAAAGAATTAGTATGTCCTAATTTGCAGTTTTACTTCTTCCACAAAAAAGCAAAGGGAGTTCAATGAGGACAGGGATAGTGATTGTTTAAACAGGCGAAATGTTTGCTTCTTGTGCTTTCACCACTGCGCAGATATCACGTGTAGTTGATACAGTGTGTTTTTTTCTTTCTCAAGAAACAAAAGCTTTTTATAGTTCATATTACAGGAGAAGATTTTAATAATAAAGCTAGATTAAATAATAAAGTTATTTTATGATCAAAGCTACCCTTTCATTGTAAAATGCAACTCACTTCATAGATCAAAATATAGGCTGTGTACTTGTGTCAGAAGTACCATGTTTGCATTCTTCTGTAAGCTTTGATATCCTATTGTTGATACTCTGGCCTACACATTTCTGTCAACACTATCTCTCATGATTAAGGTTTCACTCATTCTTTGCTTATGCTGTTCCTCATAGGTAATGTAGGTAACATGTCTTTCTCTCTTTTTCTGTGTCTCTCCAAATGTTATTATGTTCTTTCAGGAGTCTGTTTAATCACACTTTCTGGATAGCCTTCTCTATTTAGAGATTTGTTTGGAGTATTTTAATTTAGGCAGAAATGCAAATTACTTAGCAACGAATGGCATTGATCTATAGATTGGACCGTTAAAGTGTAGTAGATTTACCTTGTTTATAAGGATATATATGAAAAATACATGTAATCTACATAAGCTATAGGTACACCTGTTTCAAAGCACTAGACACGACTAGTCTCTGAAGATCCATCTCAGATTTTACATTCTAGCATTTTTAAAATAATATATATTTATATGCCTTTCAGTGTTTGGCAACTTTTATGGAGAAAATTGTCAGATGTTTATAATTTAAATACATTCGGTGAGTATTTATCAAAATCAAGCAAAAAATAGTCATTGAATATATCAGCCTAAAATTGGTCTGTCTCCTCACTTTGGATTTATATTTTATACAGTTTTCTATAAATATATTCATATACACAGTATATAAGAATATTTACTGTAGGATTATTTGTAATAGCAAAAGATTGGAAATTAAAACTTAAATGTCCATCAGTAGTGGATTGCTTTATAAACTATGCATGCAGAGGATGGGACACTAACCATTAAAAACAGCACGACTTATATATATTAATCTGGAATTATTGCTAGGACACATTAAGTGAAAAATGCATAAAACAGTATAGTATGCAGAACTTACTACCATTTGCAAAACACACACACACACAGTATGCCTTCTAGAAGATTTTGGTTTAGACAAGTACACAAATTTCTCAGCAAAGAACAGCATTGACATATATACATGGATTGGATTGGACACACAGTTATTTGTAGGTGGGTGGAAAGGTGTCATAGAAACTGGTGCTAGCCCTAAAGTGCTTTGGAGTAGGAGAGGCAGGCTTTCTCCTTTATATTTTTTTGTACTATATAAAATTTGTACTTCACCGTTCATCTGTATCCCTATGTACTTTAAAATGTTTCAATTTTTAGTTAAAAAACAAGATTTGTATGGCTTTTAATAGTTCCAAAGGGTATAAATATGGAGCGAGTTTGTCCTTAAGCACAATTAAGTGAGGTAAGTAATGTATATTTAAACCATTTTTTCTCTTAGGTTGGGAATGAGAAAAATCTTAAAAGTCAAAACTTCACACCAGAAGAACTTTGGAACTTCATACGAGAAAAACTTTAGACCTTTAGAAAATTTTAGAACTTCAGCCATCTTTTGTGAAACCGTTATTCTAGAACTCTCAGTGGATACATATCCATTCCCCTAGAAACTTCCTCTTTATTTAACCTTTTTCTCTGTTTCCTTTTTCTTATTCCAGTATTTTTCCCACTTTACCCTTTCTACAAATCGCCTGTTTGAATTCAGTGTATTAGTTTGGCAAACAGTCCATTTTGAGAGACTGTTTAACTCCATTGATTTGCCATAATCAACTTTTCCTCATTTTGTTTTCCTGCTGATAGAATCATTTCAGTCCTTTTCGGGGGGGAGCTTTTAACACTTTTGTTAGTTTTTTAGATGATTAATGAATAATCTTCAACTTTAGTATATTCCTTACCATTAATCAAGAATGCTAAGTTACTCATTAATATGACAGTTTTGAAACATTCTAACAAAGTCAAAACTGTTATTTATTGGATAATTGTTAGGATATATAAAAATATCTTAAAATGTGTAAACTAGAAAATTACAAATATTAATTTGAAATTTCATGCACAGTGATGAAACTGGATTCATCTTCTAAGTTAAACTAAATTAGAATTTTGTCCTACTTTATCACCAAATTAAATTGGCTGAGAAATTTAAAGGTAGGAAGTCTGTTACTTCTACAGATATTTGGTAAGCTTTAATTGAGAAGTAATCTGAAGCATTAGACAAAATATATATTAGGAAAGCATAACCCATACACATATGTAAACACTCGATATCCTCCAACATCAAATAAGTATATCCAATTAGAATCCATTGATGTTTCAAGAAAATAAATAAAATAATGAAATTGCCTCATGATTTTTAAGTGCTGCCCTACTGTATAATTAAAAAGTGTAATACTTTTATACCCATTTATGCTTTTCTGATTTGCAGGTGTAGCAAGTAATACTATCCAACCTACTCAACAGACTATACCTGCCATTGATCCCGCACTTTTCAATACAATTTCCCAGGGTAAGTCAGCTGACTGTTTTGTGAGATACATTTATCTCCTGTTTTGGGTTGCTGTTTTGTAATTTTACCTTGACAGTACCATATATTTAAATGTTGTTACTTAAATTTGAATTTCTAGGTAATTTGAAATAAATTTCCTTGAATGCTTATGTTCACTAGATTCTCAAATGAACCAGGATTGTTTGATATTAAAAATACCAACATCCAAAGGTATCCTCTTTTGTTACAGTTATTTTCTTCATGCACTACCGAATATAGAACAGACGTATAGCCAAGGCTGCCATGGAAGCCAATGCTAGATTATATTAATTTAGTTCAAGATTATTGTGAGTTCTGATTGTGACTTATCTATCTAAAAAGAAAGGAACTGACCATTATTGTAAATAAAAATCTCTGAGGTTACTTTGGTTGTTTGGTTTACAGGCTAAATGATTGGTTTAAGTATAATCTTTACTTCTCTGATTTTTAGCCCAAATCAGGCATTGTGTTTATTTTGGTCTTTCTCATTCAGACTTTTGTTTTCTTCCTATGTCAGATGATATTTAATCCTTTTATATTTAAAGTGAAGATCTTTTTTGTTTTCTTTTATTTTTTGAGATGGAGTCTCGTTCTGTCGCCAGTCTGGAGTGCAGTGGCGCAATCTCAGCTCACTGCAACCTCTGCCTCCTGGGTTCAAGCAATTCTCCTACCTCAACTTCCCCAGTAGCTGGGACTACAGGCGTGCGCCACCATGCCCAGATAATTTTTATATTTTTATTAGAAATGGGGATTCACCATGTTGGCCAGGGGATGGTCTCGATCTCTTGACCTCATGATCCGGCTGCCTCAGCCTCCCATAGTGCTGGGATATTTGGTAAGCTTTAATTGAGCTACCGTGCCCAGCCATTTATTTCTAATAGCTGTTATTTAGTTTCCTCTAATACTGTCTGTCAGTGTGTTTTCACCTCGAATTTTCTGTTCTCCCTGTATGAGTGGGAACTGGCTAATTAAGCCTTCCTGCCTCTCAGCCATGGAATGAGGAGAGCCTTTTGTGGGTGAGCTGGATATCATACCTACCTTAAGAGTCCTAACACTATCTGGGCAGTTTGTTACACAGTTTTAGGGAGATGTTCTTTAAATCTCTTGTCAATTTTCCCTTTTCAGTTTTTTCATTCTTTTTCTCTTCTCTTCTCCTTTTCAATTTTGTGGATTTATTTCCTTTTGTGTTACTTTATCATTTCATTATGGTTTCAGGAGGAAGAATAGTTAATTATATATGCTTAGTCTACCACGTAGAACCAGAAACCTAGAATTCTTTACCCATCTAAACTGTCAGGCAGGTGTTAGGGCAAAATAATTTTTATATATGTAAGAACTCTCACCTTTTGCCTAGCACATACCTTTTTTAAGGAACTTAGGATGTACTCCATCAAGATAAGGGTGGTAATCAAGCAAAAGTGAAATATGGAATATAAGAAATGGTGAAATATACTTCTTTAGATACTCTAAAGAAGAAAGATTCTATGATAGCTTTCCCACATGCTTGGAAAGCAATTGCTCCAAAATTAGAATAGGAAATTGGAGAACTCCCCTCCTTTAAGAAAAGTAACATGAATTTCATGTAATATATAGAATAGAAGCTTCAGAATATGAAAGACATAGATAAGAAGCCGTAGAATCCTGCCAGTAAGAAAAAAAAAAAAAACTAAAACAAAACATCTAAGAAAATTTTGATATTATATAAGAAATCTTAATTTGGAAGCAAACAAAATATGCCTTGATTTTGAACAGTAATAGAATTATGGAATAAAAAAGAAAAGGATTTCATTTGACTTAGACACAAAGAACATTCTCCTTCAAAAGGTACCAGGCTTATGACAAAACATAGAGTACTTCATTCAGGATGAAATATAAACATCAACACTGACATTTTAACATTATACTGGAAGTCCTAGCTAGTGCAGTAAGAAAGGAAAAATAAATAAAAGCTATAAAGATAGGGAAAGAAAAAATAACACTATTTTTGTTCATAGATGACATGATGGTCTGTAGAAAATCTGGAAGAATCAAGCAAAAAACTGATAAGCAATTATAGCTGGATTGCTGTATACATGATTAATATGCAAAAATTAATTGCTTTCCACATAGCACAAAACAAGTGGGATTTCAAATTAAAATACACTGCCATTGTGTTTGTATTTACATAAACACAACAATCGAAAGCAAAGTACCATTTACATTAGCGTTCCACCAAAAATATTCAGGTATAAATGTAACAAAACCCATTACAAGATCTGTATGAGGAAAACTACAAAATGCTGATGAAAGAATCAAAGAATTACATAAATGGAGATTTCATAATCATGCATAAGAAGACTCTGTATTCTCAAGATGTTAGTTCTTCCCAGCTTGATCTATAGATTATGGACAGTTCCCATCAAAATCCCAGCAAGTTATTTGATGCATATGAACTCCAGCTATCTAAAGTTTATATGGGGTGGTAGAAGACCCAGAATAGTCAACATAGTAGTGAAGGAGAAGAACAAAGTTGGAGGACTGACACCACCTAGACTTCAAAACATAAATCTGCAGTAAATTAGACAGTATGGTATTGGCGGAAGAACAGACAAATAGATCAGTGAGACAGAGAGTCCAAAAAATAGACCCATATAGAAAAAGTCATATGATCTTTGGCAAAGGAGCAAAGGGAATACCATTGAAAAAAGATACTCTTTTCAACAAATGGTGCTGGAATAACAGGACAGTCACATACAGCAAAAAAACAAAAAAGTGAATCTAGACACAGACCTTCCACTCATCTCAAAATTTAACTCAAAATAGTCTGATGCCTAAATTTGAACTCCAAAACTAGGGACTTCTGGTTCCAAAATGGCAATGTAGAAGCATACTGACTTCATTCCCCACCAACAGAAAACAAACAAAAAAAAAAAAAAACAAATATACAGCACCGAGATCGACACCAGCAACAACCCAGAGCCCAAGTATGAGGAAGAAATAGTTCCTGGGCCACAGAGAAGTGGAAAAACTCCAGTAGGAGAATCGGACTTCCACTTTCTTGATGCTTCTGCCCTGCCCTTATGTCCACACAGAAAATCTCCGCCACCTCATAATTTCTACACTGGAAGAAGTAAAATTGAAGTGGTCAACCATCGTCCCCACCTTCTTGGGTTCCTTGGCAGGAGACCTGTCCTTGCCTTAACCCACAGGTAGCATCATGACTGCCTGAAGGGAAAATATCACTGAAGACCAGCAGAGACTATTATTCCCAGCCCCAGGGACTTCACTCTGCATCTTGGCCAAAGGAGACACCAAATCAGAGTGGCTGTTCAGCAGTACCAAGCTGCAGGAGGTATATTTCCTAGGTCCTGTAAGCACAAACCCCTACCTAGTCTGCCTTCCCACACTGCCAGTGTAATCCATTTGGGACATTCAGTGCTCCAAACATTTACTAAAA
This sequence comes from Rhinopithecus bieti, assembly GCF_001698545.2. NCBI lineage: Eukaryota > Metazoa > Chordata > Mammalia > Primates > Cercopithecidae > Rhinopithecus > Rhinopithecus bieti. Next base: position 287,908 of record NW_016808372.1, read on the forward strand.
CTGAGGGAAACCTGCGCGTACGGCGCCACCTAGAGCTGAAAAGGAGGTAGCGACATAACAGTGAAGATTTGTCAGCAAATACATGCAATAAAAACCAAAACAAGCTGGACAGAGAAAACTGGAATAAATAACTAATTCTTCCAGTGCAAAGACATGGGAAAGACCCACAAGAAACAACAGCAAACAGGGAATCATGACCTTCTCAAAAGGACAAAGCAAAAATCCTGGCCGAGCACGGTGGCTCAAGCCTGTAATCCCAGCACTTTGGGAGGCTGAGGTGGGCGGATTACCTGAGGTCAGGAGTTCAAGACCAGCCTGGCCAACATGGTGAAACACTGTCTCTCTAGTGAAAATACAAACAAAAAAAATTAGCTAGGCGTGGTGACGCATGCCTATAATCCCAGCTACTTGAGAGGGTGAGGCAGGAGAATCACTTGAACTTGGGGGGTGGAGAGTGCAGTGAGCCAAGATCGCCCCCCTGCACTCTCCAGCCTGGGTGGCAGAATGAGACTCCGTCAAAAAAAAAAAAAAAAAAAAAAAAAATCCCGAAACTGACCCTTACAAAACAGCAGTTTGTGAGCTCTCTGACCAAGACTTCAGAATAACAATTTTAAGAAAACTCATTGACCTCTAAGATAATACAGAAAAGCCATAAAGAAATTTGACAGATATTGGAATAATTTTTCAAAACAAAAAATAAAATATTGGAACTGATAAATACATTTGCCAAACTGGAAAAGTCTTTTGAGGCTCTCAACAGCAGAATGGACTAAGCAGAGGAAAAAAAAACAGTGAGCTCCAAGACCAGCTATTTGAAAATACACAGTCAGAGGAGGGAAAAAAGAATGAAAAGGACTGGCTACAAGATATAGACATCTACCTCAGAAGACCAAATCTAAGAGCCACTGATGTTCAAGAGGGAGCTGAACGAGAGGTAGAAAGCTTATTCAAAGAAATAATAACTGAAAACTTTTCAAAACTTGAGAAAGATAAATATCCAGGTACAGGAAGGTCTTTTTTTAACACCGAACAGATTCAACCCCCAAATAAGACTACCTAAAGGCATGTAGTAATCAAATGCTAAAGGCCGAGGACAAAGAGAAGGTCCTTAAAACAGCAAAAGGTAAGAAGCAAATAGCATATAAAGGAGCTCCAAGTCATCTGGCGACAGCCTTCTCAACAGGCCAGGAGGGCTTGGAACAACATTTTCAAAAAAATCCTATCATCTAAGAATATTGTATCCAGCAAAATTGTCACTTAAATATGAAGGAGAGGTACAGTCTTTCCTAGACACAAAAGCCGACCCATCTTCCAAGAAAAGCTAAGGGGAGTTCTTCAGTCTGAAAGAAAACACTAATGTGCAGAAGAAAACATTTCAAGGTATAAAATCCACTGGTAGAATTAATACTCTCTATAGAATTTTTTAGTATAGAGCAATTTTATAATATAGAGAATAGAGCAGTTAGGCAAAAGAAAGAAAGAAAGTTCATCCAAGTTGAAAAGGAAGAAAACAAATTAGCCTTGCTCACAGATGGCATGATCTTATGCCTATAAAAACCTAAAGACTCCACCAAAAAACTGTTGGAACTGATAAATTTAGTGAAGTTACAGGATACAGAATCAGCATACAAAAATCAGTAGCATTTATAAACACCAACAGCAGATAATCTGAAAAACAAATTAAGAAAGCAATCCCATTTACCACAGCTACAAAAAAATATAAAATACCTGGGAATTGATCTAACTACAGAGATGAGATATCTATGTAAGAAAAACTATATAAAATTCTGATTAATGTAATAGAAGTGGACACATAAAAAATGTAAAGATACTCCATGCTTATGGATTAGAAGAATTGATATTATTAAAATGACAATGCTACCCAAAACAATCTACAGATTCCGTTCAATCCCTATCAAAATGCCAATGACATTCTTCGCAGAATGACATTTCACCAAAAAATAAGAACCCGAAGATTTATATAGAATGATAAAAGACCCTGAATAGCAAAAGCAGAACTGAGCAAAAAGAGCAGAGCTAAAGGCATCACACTCTGTCTGATTTCAAAATTTACTACAAAGCTATGATAACCAAAACAACATGGTACTGACATAAAACCATACACAGGGACCAGTGGAACAGAACAGAGAATCCTGATATAATTTATGCATTTACAACCAACTCATTTTTGACAAAGGTGCCAAGAACCTACAATGGGGAAAGAACGATCTTTTCAATAAATAATGCTGGGAAAACTGGATAACTATATGCAAAATAATGGAAGTAGACCCCCATCTCTCATGATACACAAAAATCAAATCAAAATGGATTAAAGACTTACATCTGAAACCTCAAATCTAAGACCTGTGAAACTAATACAAGAAAACATTAGAGAAATGCTCCAGGACATTGGTCTATGCAAAGATTTTTTTGTTGAAGACCTCAAAAGCATAGGCAAATAAAGCAGAAATGGCCAAATGGGATTAGATCCAGCTAAAATGTTTCAGCATGGCAAAGGAAAAAACCAACAAAGTGAAAAGACAACCCATGGAATGGGAGAAAATATTCACAATCCATCTATCTGACAAGGGATTAATAACCAGAATATATAAGAAGCTCAGACAACTCAATAGCAAAAAACAAATAATACAATTTAAAAATGGACAAAAGATCTAACATTTCATATATGAAATGTCAAGTATATGAAAAAATGCTCAACATCACTAATCGTCAGAGAAATACAAATCAAAATCACATTGCAGTATCATTTTACCCTAGTTAAAATGGCTCATACCAAAAGACAGGCATAGAGAACAGTGCAGAGGTTTCTCAAATAACTAAAAATAGAAGTACCATATGATTCAACAATTCCAAAGGAAAATCCAAAAGAGGAAATCAATATGCTGCAAGAAATCTACACTCTCATGTTTATTGCAGCACTATTCACAGTAGCCAAAAATGGAATCAACCTAAATGACCATCAGTGGATGAATGAATAAAGAAAATGTGGTATATATACACAATGGAATATTATTCAACCAAAAAAATAAAAGAATTATATTATTTGCAGCAACATAGATAGAACTAGAGGTCATCGTTTTAAATAAAATAAGCCAAGCCCAGAAAGACACATATCATATGTTCTCACTCACATGTGGGAGCAAAGAAAGGTGGATCTCATGAAAATAGAGAGTAGATTGGTGGTTACCAAAGGCTAGGAAGGAAAGGGGGAAGGCGTGGAGGATGAAAATGGAAAAAAAAGAATATACGTGTTTTTATTACCACTGAAATGCATGCTTTGAAATTATAAAGATGGCAAATTATATATGAATACTTTACCTTAATAAAAATAAGTTTAAGAAGTAAAATGCGAAACTATAAAACCTCTGAAAGATAGCAAAGAGAAAATCCAGATGACCCTGGGCTGAGCAAAGACTTTTTAAATGCATGATCCATAAAAGAAAGAAATGATAAGGCAGATTTCATTAAGATTAAAATTTTCTGCCCTTCTAAAGATGCTGTCAAGAAAATGAAAAGACAAGCCACAGACTGAGAGAAAACATTGCAAAAGGCTTATCTGATTAAGGACTGTTAACAAAACATACATAAAACTCCTAAAAAACAATAACACAGACAACCCTCTTTTAAAATTAGCAAAAGGCCTTTACAGTCACCTCACCAAAGAGGATATACAAATGGAAAGCAGACATATGAGAAGATACTTCACCGCATATATCATCAGGAAAATGCAAATTAAAACGATGAGATACCACTACACACCTGTTAGAATGGCCAAAATGTACAACATTGACAACACCAAATGCTGGTGACGATGTGGAACCACAGAAACTCTCATTCATTGCAGGTAGGAATGCAAAATGATACAGCCACTTTAACAGTTTGGCAGTTTCTTACATAACTAAATATATTTACTTTAGGATCCTGCAGTTGTGTCCTTGGTATTTACCTAAATGAGTTTAAAACATATATTCACATGAAAACCTGCAAGCAAAGGTTTATAGCAGCTCTGTTTATAATTGCCGAAACATGGATGGAACCAAGATTATCTTGCTGTAGGTGAATGGATAAATAAACTGCAGTACATCTAGACAATGGGATATTATTCAGTGCTAGAAGGAAATGAGCTATCAAGCTATGAAAAGACATGGAGGAAACTTAAATGTATATTACAAAGTGAAATTTTAAAAAGCTATATACTGTATAATTTCAAGTATGTGACATTCTGAAAAAGGCAAACAATAGAAGAGGTAGAAGATCAGTAGTTGTCAAGAGTTAGGGGGAGAGGGAGGGATGAATGAGTGGATCACAGAGAAGTTTTAGGGCAGTGAATCTGTTTTGCATGACACTGTGTATTAGTCTGTTCTCATATTGCTATAAAGAACTACCTGAGACTGGTAATTTATGAAGAATAGAGGTTTAAGATTCACAGTTACACAGGCTTAACAGTAAGCATGACTGGGAGGCCTCAGGAAACTTAAATCATGGCGAAAGGTGAAGGAGAAGCAGGCATCTTCCTCACATGGCAGCAGGAGACAGGGAAGGGGGAAGTGCCACACACTTTTAACCATCAGATCTCATGAGACCTCACTATCACAAGAACAGCAAGGGGGACATCCACCCCCATGATCCAGTTACCTCTCACCAGGCCCCTCCTTCAGTTCAACATGAGGTTTGGGCAGGGACACAAGTCCAAATCATATCATTCTGTTCCTAGCTCCTCCCAAATCTCATGCCCTTCTCATATTGCAAAATGCAAGTATCTCTTCTCAGTAGTGCACCAGTCTTAACTTGTTTCAGCATTAACTCAAAAGTTTATAGTCCAGACTCTCACCTGAGACAAGGTAAGTCCTTTCCACCTATGAGCCTGTAAAATCAAAAGCAAGTTAGTTACTTCCAAGATACAGTGAGGATGCAGGCATTGGGTAAATGCTCCCATTCCTAATGGGAGAAATTGGCCAAAACAAAGGGGCTGCAGGCACCATGCAAGTCTGAAACCGACCAGGGCAGTCATTCAATCGTAAAGCTCCAAAATAATCTCCTTTGACTCCATGTCTCACATCCAGGTCATGCCAATGCAAGAGGTGGGCTCCCAAGGCCTTGGGCAGCTCCACCCCTGTGGCTTTGCAGGGTACAGCCCCCTTGGCTGCTTTCACAAGCTGGTGTTGAGTGTCTGTGGCTTTTCCAGGTGCATGATGTAAGCTGTCAGTAGGTCCACCATTCTGGGGTCTAGAGGATGGTGGCCCTCTTCTCACAGCTCCACTAGGCAGTGCCCCAGTAGGGATGCTGCATGGGGGCTCCAACCCCACATTTATTCTCTGCACTCCTCTGGTAGAGGTGCTCCATGAGTGCTCCACCAGTGCAGCACACTTTTGCCTGGACATCCAGGCATTTTCATACATTCTTTGAAATCTAGGCAAAGGTTCTCAAACCTCTGCTCTTACCTTCTGCACACCTATAGGCCCAACACCATGTGGATGCCACCAAGGCTTGGGGCTTATACCCTCTAAAACCATGGCCCAAGCCACACCTTGGCCCCTTTTAGCCATGGCTGGAGCTGGACCAGCTGGGGTGCCATGTCCCAGGGCTGCACAGAGCAGCTGGCCCTGTATCTGGCTCATGAAACCATTTTTTCTTTCTAGGTCTCCAAGCCTGTGATGGCAGGGTCTGCCATGATGGTCTGTGAAATGCCCTAGAGACATTGTCCCCCACTGTCTTGGCTGTTAACATTTGGCCCCTCTTTACTTATGCATAGGCTTGTATTTTGCCCCAGAAAATAGGTTTTTCTTTTGTACCACATGGTCAGGCTGCACATTTTCCAAACTTTTATGCTCTGCTTTTTAAATATAAGTTCTAGTTTCAGATAATCTGTTCATGCATATGAGCGTATACTTTTAGAAACAGCCAGGTCACCTCTTGAATGCCTTGCTGCTTAGAAATTTCTTCCGCCAGATACCCTAAATCATCTCTCTCAGTTTCAAAGTTCCACAGATCTCTAGGGCAGGGGCAAAATGCCTCCAGCCTCTTGGCTAAAGCGTGGCAAAAATGACCTTCCTCCAGTTCCCAATAAGTTCCTCATCTCCATCTGAGACCACCTGAGGCTGGATGCACTTCATTGTCCATATCATTATCAGCATTTTGGTCAAAATCATTCAACAAGTCTCTAGGAAGTTTCAAACTTCCCCACATCTTCCTGTCTTCTTCTGAGCCTTCCACACTGTTCCAGCCTCTGCCTGTTACCCAGTTCCAACATTGCTTCTACATTTTCAGGTATTTTTATAGCAGTGCCTCACTCCCTGTACCAATTTTCTATATCAGTCTGTTTTCACAGTGCTATGAAGAAGTACCTGAGACTGAGTAGTTTATGAAGAAAAGAGATTTAATTGACACAGTTCCACAGGCTGCACAGGAAGCATGACTGGGAGGTTTCAGGAAACTTACAGTCATGTGGAAGGCAAAGGGGAAGCAGGCACCTTCTTCACACGGCAATAAGAGAATGAAGGGGGAGGTGCCACACACTTTTAAACCATCAGGTTTCATGAGAACTCACTGTCACAAGAACAGCAAGGGAGACATCCACCCCCATGATCCATTCACCTCCTACCAGGCCTCTCCTCCTATTCAAAAGGAGATTTGAGTGGGGACACAAATCCAAACCATATCACACTATAACAATAAATATATGTCATTATAAATTTGTCCAAACTCATGGAATGCACAACATCAAGAGTAAACCCTAACATGGACTCTGGGTAATACTGATGGATCAATGCAGATTCATCAATTGTGACAAATGTGCCACTCAAGTTGGGGAGTTTAATAATGGAGGAAGCTATGCATGGTGGGGAAGAGAAGATAAGGGAAATCTCTGTACCTTCCTCCCAACTTTTCTGTGAACTTAAAACTGCTCTAAAAAATAAAGTGTTTTTTAAAAAATAGTGCATTTATAATCACTGTGACTACCATTACCACCGCTTCTAGTGCTTCTTATATCCCTTTTCTGCTACATATTTCTCCTTAGTGCTTAGTACTTAATCACCTTTTAATGCATATATGTGTGATATTAATGGATATTAAATATATTGTAATGAATTTGTGGCTGACTCTGGAGAGTGGGATTGCATAGGTAGGTGAAGCACAGTGTTTACTTTTTTTACCTTTACATCTCTGAATAGTATGAGAGTGTGAATGACAACTTACCTCATAAAGTTTTTTGAGCATTGGCTGGGCGTGGTGGCTCACACCTGTAATCCCAGCACTTTGGGAGGCCGAGGCAGGCAGATCACAAGGACAGGAGATCAAGACCATCCTGGCTAACACGGTGAAACCTTGTCTCTACTAAAAAAAAATACAAAAAATATTAGCCAGGTATGGTGGTGGGCACCTGTAGTCCCAGCTACTCGGGAGACTGAGGCAGGAGAATGGTGTGAACCCAGGAGGTGGAGCTTGCAGTGAGACGAGATTGCGCCACTGCACTTCAGCCTGGGTGACAGAGCGAAACTCTGTCTCAAAAAAAAAAAACAAAAAAAAAGGTTTTTGAGCATTAAGTGATATAATATCTGAATAGTATTTAGCACAGCCCTTGACATAATGAAATTCTGCCTGTATGCATTACTACTGTCGTTGAAATTGTTAAGTGACATCTTTTAGCAATGCCTGTATGTATGAAGGTTCTGTCTGTGTCCTGTGCATTCCATCCAAGTCAAAGGATAATAGAGTATACCAGAATGAGATCATCCAAGGCCTTTGACATAAGAATTTCTAGAACTATCTAGTAAAATTGGAAAGAGCCTCTAAAGACTCATTTTGGAGATTATTTACAAGTGTTCTATCCTCTCTTATGACGTTAGATATATCAACCTTGGAAATGGATGCTTATGTCAACTGGGCACACAATGTTTTCTCTTCACACCAAGTAATGTTATCTTTGATCCAGTGCTGACCCAGGCTCTCTTTGCCACTGTAGTAGAGAATTTAACTGATAGTTCTAGCTCTCTTCTGCCTGATCTTGTCCTGACCTCTGAAGAGATGAAGCTTTCTTATATATAGATGGTCCTGTCTGCAACTCATCTGGAACTTATAAGCTAAAATTTCAGAAGAGAGATATATTAGGCAACCCCTCTAATCTTTGAAACATCTTTAGGGTCCACTTGCACATACTGTGGTTCTGATTATGGCCTCTAGTAAATGTTAATGATAGAAAAACAGCTTTTATTTTGGTGCATTAAGCTTATATTGACCATTTTGAGTATAAAATCAGATAAACTGAAATTTAACACTTGTTCTCTTTCTGAAATGTGTTTACCCTTATATATTTTTTGTTTGTTGAGTTTTAAATGCTAATTTTAAAGACTCATAATTAGGTGGCATTTTATTTTACTTAGTTTAAGAATTTAATTCATATTTTATTAATGAATTGTAGACTACTATATTTTTAAAATAAAGGAGAGCCTATGTGTTACAAAATAGCAAGTAACATGGTTTTTTAGCTTATATTTTTCATTGTTGAAAATAAATCTAATATCTGTCTATGAATTACATTTTGGATCTAAATCTATACACTGGTTGTTATTTAGTTCTTGTATTTTATATATGAGTTATATAATTAGTTATGCATGTCTGTAAACTATATATTTTATAATTATATTTTTCTGTTAATATATTTTCATTCACATTTTATAAATATTGAAATTATTTCACAAAATACTATATTTGTGTTTTAAAATAATTTAATCCTTAGTAGATAAGTTTATAAAACAAAAATAGTAACAGAGATCTTGCCTTTTTACCTTATTAATAAGTGATACATCAGCCAAACAGTGCTAAAGCCAATGCTGTAGAAATAAGATTAATCTGACCATTACGGCCTTCTTTCAGCACGTCCAGTAAATTCTGGATGGATGCCCTGTATATTTAAAAGAGTGCCCTGAGACAGGAGAGACTTAAAGCACAAAATGTAGCATTAAAGTAAACTCAATTTTCAACGATGTTTTCTCACCTAGACAGCATATGTAGGGTAAATATATTTTGAAAAACCATTAAAGAATCTGGTAGGTATTTTTCAAGATCAGAAATATGAACTGGAGCATACCTGACTAAATTGTAAACAGAACTGCAGGATAGCTGATGTTTACATTTAATGGGCAACAAACGCCAAGTCAGTAACCTCTATTAAAATTGGAATCGGTAATCCCTGATTCACAACAGTGAAGGCCAAATTTTATGTAATCTTAAATACTACTAGTTCAACAAATATTCGAAGACTTACTATGGTACCCTACACTAGTAAATATATGTGTATTTTAAAATCTGCAATTAATGTTTAATTATATATGAACTTAGTTTTAAAATAGACTAAATAATTTAAAATATAACTTTTTCATATTCATGCAGTGAAGTTACTGAGTACCTACAGATGCCTGGCACTGTGCTGGAAACTGTAGCATATATTGTTTCAGTACTCTTTTTTGAAAATTTTATAAAGCAATAATTTGGATCAGAATATTGTATCAGCTTGCCTGGAGTTGCTACCTACTTTGAAATCTTTGAAATGCTGTGTGTGTGTATACACACACACAGCATAAAATATATACATATGGCAAAATTAAAAGCAACTAAATGAAGTCATTCTATTTATCAGTGCAGTCTTGCACTTATTTCAAACAGAATTGAAATATGTTATCTGCTTGTTATATTCTATGCCTCCCAGCCTTCTGATTAGTACTCCTTAGAATTCTCATAAAAATTTCCAAAGAAAATGGTGGTTATTTCAAAAGACAAGATATAATGTCCATTTTTAATTTTGTCTTTAGAAATGTATATTCAAGGAAATTTGCGTCTTAGATTAAATGAAATGTTTTTAATTTTTTGTTACTGAAATTGTTTAGTTGGGCCCTACATATTAATCATACGTATAACTAGGAAACTTGCTAAGAATAAATTTTAGAGAAATAATATGTAATGGTTGTTTACATGTTTAATTGCATATTTCAGTGATATAAAATTTAAGAAACCTTAAGAGATTTTTACATAGATGGCACAAAAATGTAAAATATTTTCATGCTTAAAATAAGCTAAGCAACCTGGTTTTCTTTACATAAAGTTTGTTATTCACTTTTTTTTTATTGAAGGGGATATTTATATTCCAGCTCAAATGAGGGTTGAATTGGTTTAGTCTGTGTGTATTGTTCCATGAAGAGAAAGGCTGAGTGATTCTAGCATAGACACCAAAGCTACTATCCTTGTTTGTCCTTATTGCTTCTTGAAGGAAAATCTTATTCATCTAAGTGTCTATGGTTTATTTTAGTAATAAAAAGACAATTGAAAAGAATGAAGAAAATGTATCAAAGTTCTTATGAGATTGACTAAAACTACGGTTTTTACATAGCCTTAAATATATTTTTTAATCTTAAACATAAGCATTTGCCCAACCTTACAGAACACTTTTTATATTCTTATAAATATCTTGATTTTTTTTTTCTTCTAGGGGATATTCGTCTAACCCCAGAGGACTTTGCTAGAGCTCAGAAGTACTGCAAATATGCTGGCAGTGCTCTGCAGTATGAAGATGTAAGCACTGCTGTACAGAATCTACAAAAGGCGCTCAAGTTACTGACGACAGGCAGAGAATGAAGCCTTTGTATAACAGACCCATGTATTTTTGGCATGAGGAACTAACAGTCCATTACTCTATCTTCAGCCTATCAGGATCACAGTTTTAAGGAAGACTTGGTTTCGTTTAATATGACAATGAAATCTGTGTGTATCAGATTTTTATTGAAGCATTCATCAGCAGCCTCAACCAGTTTTCATTGTCCATTTAGTAGATTCAGTCATCTCTGAGTATATAGGGCTGATGTCAGCAAGACCCTAAAAATTCCCATTGAACCCTGCTTCAACAAATGAAAACACACCTCTATAAAACGTATACTGGGAATAACCTTTGTATTTACATACATTAGGGGAATTTTTTGAAATCTTTAATGTTTGGACAAACAGATGATATTACTTTGCTATAAAATTATAAATGTAACTTTTAATAAAGATTGCCAGAATATTCTAAATTAGAAATTATGTTTTGTTTCCCTCAAGACATAAAACAAATATGAACATTCTAAACTGCTGGATTAATCTGAAAAGACATTCAGTTCAATTTTTTTTTTTATTCTCATGTTAAATATAACTCCATTAAAAGTTTAGTATTTCATGGGAGAAAATACGATAAGGTAAAGAGGTAGAATCACTTTCAGACTTACGAATAATGTTGATTTCCCAACTGCTTTACCTTATCTATTAAAGCATAAGATGAATTGGTATTTGCTGCATAGGCAGTTTGACTGCATGTATTAGAGAATGAAAAGCAGATACTTGCCTGGAAACTTGGTGCTTTAAATTAAGGTACTCCTCTGCTGCTGTAGAATGGATTCCACACAGTGGATAGCTATGGATGATTCAGAATATTACGTTTAGATTCCCATTTGTTAAGTTTATAAGTTTTGTGGGGAATTATGAACTTACTGTGTACCACCTTCATTTGTACTGTGTGAAAAATAAATACAAGGATTCATTTAGCTAATTCAACTTACTACAAAGACAAATGTCTTTTTATTTGCCTGCTAGAATTGTCTTTTTTAAAAGTCATTTTATTTATAGGAATATGGGTGTTTCTATAGGAAGAGACAGTTTTTTTGTTGTTGTTGTTTTTAAAGATAAATTTGACAAAGTTACCTGAAATTTATCTGGTCCATTTTATTCATGCTACTAAGATGGAAATCTTTAAACACAAGGGTGAGCAAGCTTTGGCCCATGGATTGGCCACCTGTTAATGTAAATAAAGTTTCTTTGAAACAAACCTATACTCATTCATTTATGTTTTGTCTGTGGTTGCTTTCACAACTGCAGAGTTGTATGGCTTGCAAGTCCGAAAACATTTACTGTTTGGCCCTCTAAGAAAAAGACACCTAGTCTAATGGCCTGTTTGGGAAAAAACGCATCACTAACTCATAATCATTTATATCCATTATTTTCTGCATAAATGTAATGCTATTGTACAAGGTTTGGTAGAATAAATATTCAGACTGACTATTCTAAATTATCACAAAAATATCCCCAAAAAACATGCCTCCTAAAAAACATTTTCCTATCTTTTACAAGATGTATGAACATTTGTAGGGTTCCACATTTGCATCTAGAAATCCAGTGCTCTTCAGAACGTTACTAGATCGCCAGGATGACCTTTAGTGTTATACGATGTTCAGCAAATTTTAATTTAAACCTTGGTATGTCTGGACACTAAAAAGTAAACCTATCACCTCCTATTTCATACCGTACCTTTTGGTTCCCAGTTGGGAGAGCACATGAAGGGAAGGAGATGATATAGAAACTATGGAGTTCACTGATAGTGGGCTGCATGGTGTGACAGAGCCCTTCTCTGTAAAATGGAAATGACACCACTAGCCATCTCAATAGTTAACGAGAATTAAAAGAGACAGTACCCGAAGTGCTTAGTACCTTGGTAGCATTTCATAAATGTTTAGTGTCAATAGTAATGCTCTAGTAATGTAAATTGTTAATAATTTATTTCCCAAGTATCAGGAAATCCCAGTTGTCTATGTGGCCCAGTGCTTAAAAATGCTTTCTTGCATGAGGGGATTGAACTATACAATGTTTGTTAACTTTGTATTTGTATTTTTTCCTATAAAATGTTACAGTAAAATTAGGAGATGTGTTCTGATGTAACAATAGGATGAGCAATTTTCATCTATTCCTTCAATATATATTTACTGAATAGCTACTATGTGCCTGGTATTGTTCTTTGCAAGCAGAAACAGCAGGGAAAAAAAGGTCCCTCCGTCACAGAGTTTAACGTTCTAAAAGGCAGGAAATAGATAATAAAATATACAGTACATTTCATCAGTGGCTCTCTGAGTGTGATTGGAAATACAAATCTTGGGCCCCACATGTCCTACCCAATCAGAAACTCTAGGGATGGGTCCCAGCCTTCTGAGTTTTAAGAGACACTTAAGGTGGTCCCTAAAATTTGAGTGGTGTAGTTCTACCCAAATTAGAAATGTTGCAAGTCTGAGAACAGATTCTCCTGAAACTGGTTCTCAAAGGTGTGGTGTCTGGATGACCGGCATCAGCATCACTTGCGAACTTTAAAGTTCTGGGGACCACACTATGGGAACTTCTGTATTAAATAGTGATAAATGCTATGGAGGAAACATTGAGGACAGAATAGGAGATGTTTACGTGTGTACAGACATATGCATATTTCAATAGGATAGCCAGCGTAGACCTCCCCGAGGTAACATTTGAGCAAAGAAGGAAAAGAGTAGTTAGGCAGATACATACATAGAGGAAGAGCATTCCCAACAGGTAAGACAGAAATCAGGTCAGAGGGTAGAAGTGGGAGAAAAGCTGGTGAGGGAGCTAAAAGCTTAGGATCATACAGCTTTTTTGTTAGGGACTTGACTGGGAGCTATATGGAAAGGTTTTCAGCAGAAGCGTAGCCTGATGTGACTTGACTTTTGAAATAATCATATTGGCTCCTATGTTGAGAATAGACCATAAGGAGGGTGGTAAGGAAGGAAGCTGGGAGACCAGTTAAAAGAGTATTAACAATAGGCCTGGAGCGGTGGTTAGCACCTGCAATCCTAGCACTTTGGGAGCCGAGGCAGGTGAATCACCTGAGGGCAGGAGTTTGAGACCAGCATGGCCAACCTGGGGAAACCCTGTCTCTAGTAAATATATATGAATATATATATATTTATTAATATATAAATGTATGTATATAAAAATCATATATATTAGCCTGGCATGGTGGCATGCACCTGCAATCCCAGCTACTCAAGAGGCTGAGGCGGAAGAATCGCTTGAACCCAGGAGGCGGAGGTTGCAGTGAGCAGAGATGGCGCCACTGCACTCCAGCCTGGACGATAGAGCGAGACTCCTCAGAAAAAAAAATTACAATAATCAAGGTGAGATGTTACGATGTCTTAGTCCAGGAGTAGCCTTGGGGGTAATAAAATGGGATTGGTTTCTGGCAGCTTTTTTTTTAAGTAGAGCCACAGGATTTCTGTAAACTGGATATGAGGTATGAACATAAAAGAAGGAGTAAAGGTTGACTCCAGATTCACCTGAATGCCTGCAAAAAATAAGTAATCACGTACTGCAGTAGGGAAAGTTGCAGAATTCCTCTCACACTTAGATTGAAGTGCAATGTTTCCAAGTTGTTGTGACCATTCCAAGTGAAATTGATAACAGTGTTTTGTCAATGCGGCAGAGGGAGAAGAAAAAATAAGTTTCTGTTGACAATGATGGCCACAGATATCTCACCAAATCACTGCTGAATGAAGCCACAAGCCAAGAATAGTTCCCATGGTTCACATGGCCGAGGAAGTTTACTGACATCAGGACTACACCAAGAAAAAGACTCCAGTTATGGGTCTTGAAAATTAATATCCTCAGATGTTTGTAGAATTTATATATGACTTGTAATTCTAGAAATCTGAGAATTCTATGTATACATTAAAAGGTTATATGCTGTCTTTTCTAAAGAAACGCCCTAATAGCAGCATTGTACAAATATTTTCAACTCTCAAAGAATAATAGCTAATGGAGTTGATGGGTTTTGGTTATCAGCACTGCTTCCTCTCTTCACCCATTTCTTTCTTTCTTCTTTCTTTTCTTTTTTTTTTTTTTTTTCTTTAACTTGACTCATTTTGGAACATTTGGATCAGATCTTCTATTTTGGCCCATAAACAAAGCTTCATCAGTAGAAAAGTTAAGACATACAACATCAACAACAAAAAAAAAAAAAAAAAAAAAAAAAAAAAAAAAAAAAAA
>NW_016808372.1:306505-318911 GCF_001698545.2 Rhinopithecus bieti
GCACTATTCACAATAGCAAAGACTTGGAATCAACCCAAATGTCCATCTGTGACAGACTGGATTAAGAAAATGTGGCACATATACACCATGGAATACTATGCAGCCATAAAAAAGGATGAGTTTGTGTCCTTTGTAGGGACATGGATGCAGCTGGAAACCATCATTCTTAGCAAACTATCGCAAGAACAGAAAACCAAACACCACATGTTCTCACTCATAGGTGGGAACTGAACAATGAGATCACTTGGACTCAGGAAGGGGAACATCACACACCGCAGCCTACCATGGCGGGGGGAGGGGGAGGGATTGCATTCGGAGTTAATACCTGATGTAAATGATGAGTTGATTGGTGCTGACGAGTTGATGGGTGCAGCACACCATCATGGCACAAGTATACGTATGTAACAAACCTGCACGTTATGCATATGTACCCTAGAACTTAAAGTATAATAATAAAAATAAATAAATAAAAATAAAAAGAAGTTAAGACATCCTTCATATGAGAAGTATCCTTCCCTGGTTGGTTTTAGTCTTTGAAGTCTATGTGGAATTCTAAGACTGCAGGCTTGTTCATTGGAGTATACTTAAGTAGGACCAATTCTAAGTAAGCACTAATTCAATAATAATCATAATAGCTAACATTTCAGTGTTTACTAAATGTCAGATACTATTCTAAGTATTTTGCATATATTAATTCATTTAATATTGTCAGTGGTCCTGAGAGGTAGGCTTTATTTCTGTTTCAAGATGAGGAAAGTGAGCCACAGAGTAACAAACTTGCCTAAGGTAACACAGCTAATATTTACTTCTAAGCTCAGACTGCCTGTTTCAGATCATAAGAAGTATCCTCCATATAAGTAAGTCACCTGTTACATTATGAGTACAATGAGACGTTATGAGTTCCACATTATCAAGGTCATTGGACAGTTCCTTTTATTAGTGAGAGGTGTTAGCAGCTAAATTTTTCTATTATCTGGGCCATATGTTCCAAATGACAGTGAGTGCTAGGCAGTGAACAGTGTGTGAACCTGAAAATCTGATTGCACCCTCAATATCTGGAATATACACTGGTCTATGACCTGAAATTGTCTAGACTGCAGCAATCCAAGGGAATAATAAGTAGGATTTGAGTAATGCTACAATGGCGTCATAGGTCATTTTGGAGAAGCTGTTCCACATCATTAGGGAGTCTGGGTTTCCCAGATGTGCCTGTTTTATCCTTTTTATTTTAAATAACATCACTGTCTTTCCTAACTAAAAATTCTTCATCTTCAGGAAATAAGATTAAGGTACGGACTGAAAATATAAAATTAGCAATAATGTTTATTATTAGATATTTCCTCAATTAAATTTCTTCCTGAAAGTCTTAGGCAAAAGCCCCTGTCTCTTACTTCATATATCAAGTTTGGAGGGAAAGACATAATTGCATAGCAGTATTCCATGAATATAACTTAATGGAGATCTGGCTTCAGAATTCCGCAACCTTGGGAAGTCTTGTCAAATATTAAGTCATTCATATGTTCAAAAATATTCATATTTATTGAGCATCTACCATCAAATGTTTAATATGATAATGCCATACTGGAGATTATATATGAGATACAATAATTCTTCCTAAAGAAAGTCAGGGAAAGCTTCACAGATAAGGTTGAGCTGAAGGTTTGGCAGGCAGGGAAACAAGGAGAAGTAAGCAGAGAGAAAAGCACAAGCAATGCCATAGAGGAAAAAAATGTGGGCAATTCAGGGAACTCAAGTAATTTAGTGTTGCTATGCATATGGCCTATGGGGGCCAGAAGTGTAAATGTGTTATGGGTGGGGTGGGGGCGGGGCGGGGAATGTGTTATGACCAAATTGTATCCCTTCAAAATTCACATTTTGAAGCACTGATCTCCAGTGTGACTGTGTTCAGAGATAGGTCCTAAAGGGAGTCAATTAAGGTTACAAGAGATCATAAAGGTGAGGACCTAATCCTAAAGGTCTGCTGTCCTTATAGGAAGAGGAAGAGCCACCGGAGCTGGCTCATTCTGTATGTGTACAGAGAAGAGGCCATGTGAGGACATGGAGAGGCTCGAATATGCTCTTAATCCTATCAGTTTCCTGCTTTAATTCATCCCGTGGAATTGTTTTGTCTTTTCGACCCCTCAGCTATATTATTTATATTGTGATATAGGGGATAATCAGAGTCCCCTGAGAAGGAACAAGGACATTGGATTGTGTATTGTGCTATGCTTATATACTTTCTGTATATAATGCTTTCTGTATAAAACCAGTAATACCCGCAGAAACAACAGTAACTTAGCAAAATTACTATTTACCACTTCACTTTTTATATCACGTAAGTTAAACTTTATTTATTTACATGTGTCTCCCTCATTAGATGCTAAGTTCCTTGATATTTTATACATTTGTGAATTCTTGGTAATTCACATGAAGCCTGATGCATTATAAGTATTCTGAACTGGTGAAATAAATATATGAATGGGCAAAAAATACATATACTAAAATGATCAAATAAAGGTTATGTTCAGAAACCTCTGTTCTGTTATATGGTAGTGTGATTTAAGATTATAATAATTGCATCAGAACGCTCTGAAATCACTTGTTAATCTTACTTATCAAAAACATCCAGTCCATGCCACCCAGCAAGTCTCGATTCTTAATTCAAATGCGTGGTTCTTTTTCTTTTGACACCATGAAGCATGACGTCAGGTATGCTCAGGACATTCTTAGAATCTACACTAGCCAGACGCGGTGGCTCAAGCCTGTAATCCCAGCACTTTGGGAGGCCGAGACGGGCGGATCACGAGGTCAGGAGATCGAGACCATCCTGGCTAACACGGTGAAACCCCGTCTCTACTAAAAAGAACAAAAAGCTAGCCGGGTGAGGTGGCGGCGCCTGTAGTCCCAGCTACTCGGGAGACTGAGGCAGGAGAATGGCGTAAACCCGGGAGGCGGAGCTTGCAGTGAGCTGAGATCAGGCCACTGCACTCCAGCCTGGGCGACAGAGGGAGACTCCGTCTCAAAAAAAAAAAAGAATCTACACTAATAACATCCTAGTCACAGACATACATGACATTTGTTAGCAGCTTATGTGTTCTTGGTCTGTCTATACTCTGACAGAGATTAACATATTCAAGCTCAATGGAGTGAAGAAGTAGCAAGGTGTATCTTAAAAACAGGGAAATAATATTTAGACCACAGTGAAAATGGAAAATATTTACAATGTCTGAGGAAATTGTAAGTGGAAAGTTATTTCTCCAGATGAAGGGGAAGTGGAAATTTAAAACGAAAGCCACCGTTGACATATGAACATTTTGGGAAAGTCAGAACTCATTTGATTTTTTTCCCTCAATATTTAATCTTTTCTGCTGCCTACTGGTTCAAAGATAAAAAACTGAAACAAAGGTGTGAAGATGATAAAACCATAGGCACTGCCATTCAGAGGGGTCTGTTCTGAATCAGGAAGCTGGTGTTCTGGTACACTCATTGTGGCAATCTGTTATTTCTACCAGAAAATCGGCCCTTCTGAACCTCCTGTGAGCTTTAGTTTTCCCACAAAAACCATAAGCAGGCAAAACTAGATTTCTATCTTGTGTTGAAGATCTGAAATTCAAGTCTCTGAATAATACTTAGACTTCTGCAAACAAAATTTGGGATGAGGTCTGTGGCCCTTGAAACGCCCACATTTTAACTAGACATAACACGTTTTTAAAACTTAAATCTTGACATTCATCCTATTCTGTGAGTAAATATCCCCTGAACATCTTCTGTTAATATACCAAGAATTCAGTAAATAAATCCCTTTGATCTAAGTTAAATCAAAGATCATAGTAGCAAAAGAACTGCTGTTCCTTTGGGCAGGTAATATTCTTCTGCCAGTGTAAAGACTGTCAATGAGCACAAACCTGAAGAAGGTTTAAGAGCAAAGAGCATTACCAAGGATAAACAGAGTCATTTCATAATGACAAAGTGGCTCAGTCAAGAGAATATAACAATCTTAAAGGTTTATGCGCCTACCCACAGAGGTTTAAAATAGGTGAAGCAAAAGCTAATACAACTTCAAAGAGAAAAATAGATTTTGACACCCTCTCAATAATTGCTGGAACCATTAAAAAATATGACTAGTGCCTTGGATCCAAAATAAATTATCCCTTATGACCCTGAATGACACGGTGTTTTTTTTTTTCTCTTCAGTGAACTCTCTTTGGGGTGACTCCTATATAGAATGGTATAAAATGATTCACTCCTGAATGGAGATTTTATTTCTACGCTGATGAAGATTGTAAACAACATGCCTGCCTTTTTTGGTCCTGAATTTAAAGGGAAACACAAGATGTGTTTAGTTATTTACAAACGAGTATATATTCTTGTTGATCCTTTTTTCAATACTGTCTTGAGATACTGTTTGTAAGTATCCCCCATAAGTATTTCCAAAAGTCTGCCAACCAAGCAGTTTAGAAGAATTTATTCCAAGTTCCTATAGCAAAAACTCTGAGATGAATTTATTATTTTCTGGGACCATTTATGAGAAAAATTTCAGCTTTGAAGGTAGAATAGCATACAGAATCCTGTTAAATAGTACATTTGTATATGTCTCTGTATGATATATATCAGATATACACATATGTATCACTAACCCCTCTGAAAATATTGTTTTAATTGTGTGAACAAAAAGCAAAGTAAATCAGAAAATAACTTATTTTCTAATCTCATCTGCCAATGTTGGAGATGACTTTTTGTTCCTGTCATACGAGGTAGTTATGTCTCCACAAAATCACTGCAAATGATTGAACCATTTCTGATGAATGATCTTTGACCTACTGCTTAGACACAGTAGATATTCAATTAATATCAATTCAACACACTTTGGTTAAGTGCAAAGCACTGAGAACATAAAGTTTTCATTGGAGGTGTCTGCCACTCAGGAGCTTAACGTCTATTTAGGGACACAGATGTGCACAAACATAATTGAAGGCATAGTTTAAATGCCAAAAAGAAGACACATTAATGCATTGCTATTGAAACTTAAATTTTTTTTTTCAAACTGTGGTAACTGCGTCACTACATTTCACTGGGATGACAGCATTTGAGTTGCACGTTACAGAATGAGTAGAATTTCAATAGGTAAAGTGAGATGGGTAATTAAGGTAAAAGGAGGCATAAGAGGAAAAATATGATTGTGGGGAAACAAGTAACTTGTGTCAATAGCAGCAAAATGGCCATGTTAGTCCTAAGGAGAGGCTGTTTAGTTTATATATCTATTCAATATATCAATGAATGTATTTTTGAAACAAATTACTCCTTGTTTGCATGTTTTACTAATTTGAATTTTAAAGTTTAGCCTACTGCCTTGTCTTAGTCCATTCAGGCTACAACAAAATACCTTAGACTGGGTAATTTATAAACAATACAAATGTACTACTTACAGTTCTGGAGGCTAGGAAGTACAAAATCAAGGCACCAGCAGATTCAGTATCTGGTGAGTGCTCTCTGCTTTATAGACAGTGCCTTCTTGCTGTGTCCCCACATGGCAGAAGGGGTAAACAAGCTCACTCTGGCTTCTTTTATAAGGGCACTAATTCCATTCACGAAGGCTCTGCCCTCATGACTTAAGCACTTCCCAAAAGCCCCTGCCTCTTTTTTTCTTCTTCAACTGTTACTTTAAGTTCAGGGGTACATGAACAAGATGTTCAGATTTGTTACATAGGTGAAAATGTGCCATGGTGGTTTGCTGCCCAAATCATCCCATCATGTAGGTATTAAGCCCAGCATCCATTAGCTATTCTTCCTCATGCACTCTCTATCCCCAGCCTTCCACCATCAGCAGGCCCTAGTGTGTGTTGTCCCCTGCCCCCAATACGTCCATGTGTTCTCATCATTTGGTTCCCACTTATAAGTGAGAACATGTGGTGTTTGGTTTTCTGTTCCTGCATTAGTTTGCTCAGGATAACAGCTTCCAGCTCCATCCATGTCCCTACAAAGGACATGATAGTGTTCTTTTTATGGCTGCATAGTATTCCATGGTGTACATGTAGTATGCTTTCTTTATTCAGTCTATCATTGATGGGCATTTGAGTTGATTCCATGTATTTGCTGTTGTGAATAGTGCTGCAGTGAACATATGCATCCATGTATCTTTATAATAGAATGATTTATATTACTTTTGATATAGACCCAGTAATGGGATTCCTGGGTCAAATGGTATTTCTGGTTCTAGGTCTTTGAGGAATCAACATACTGTCTTCCACAATGGTTGAACTAATTTACACTCCCACTAACAGTGTAAAAGTGTTCCTTTTTCTCCACAGCCTTGTCAGAATCTATTATTTGTTGACTTTATAATAATTGCCATTCTGACTGGCATTAGATGGTATCTCACTATGGCTTTGCATTGCATTTCTCTAATGATCAGTGGTGTTGACCTTTTTTTCATATGTTTGTTGGCAACATGTATGTTTTATTTTGAGAAGTGTCCTGTTCATGTCCTTTGCCCACTTTTAAAGGAGGTTGTCTGGTTTTTCTTGGAAATCTGTTTAAGTTCCTTGTAAACTCTGGATATTAGACCTTTGTCCGATAGATGGAGTGCAAAAATTTTCTCCTATTCTGTAGGTTGTCTGTTCACTCTTTTACTGTGCAGAAACTCTTTAGTTTACTTAGATACCATTTGTCAATTTTTCCTTTTGTTGCAATTGCTTTTGGTGTTTTTGTCATGAAATCTTTGCCTGCAGTTATGTCCTGAATGGTATTTCCTGGGTTTTCTTCTAGGGTTTTTATAGTTTTGGGTTTTATCTTTAAGTCTTTAATCCATCTTGAGTTGATTTTTGTATATGGTGTAACAAAGGAGTCCAGTTTCAATTTTCTGCATGTGACTAGCCAGCACTTCCAGCATCATTTAGTAAAAAGGGAATCCTCTCTCCATTGCTTGTTTTTGTCAACTTTATTGAAGATCAGATGGTTGTAGGAGTGTGGTCTTATTTCTCAGTTCTCTATCCCATTCCATTCGTCTCTGTGTCTGTTCTTGTACCAGTACCATGCTGTTTTGGTCCTGTACCCTTGTAGTAGAGTTTGAAGTCATGTACTATGATGCCTCCAGCTTTGTTCTTTTTGCTTAAGATTGTCTTGGCTATTTAGACTCTTTTTTTGTTTCCATATAATTTTAAAATAGTTTTTTCTAATTCTGCAAAGAATGTCAATGGCAGCTTAACGCGAATAGCATTGAATCTATGAGTTACTTTGGGCAGTATGGCCATTTTCACTATATTGATTCTTCCTATGCATGAGCAAAAAACATTTCTCCATTTGTTTTTGTCTGTTAGAAGGAAAACTAACAAATAGAAAGGAATAGCATTAACATCAACAAAATGACATCCACACCAAAACCCCATCTGTAGGTCACCAACATCAAAGACCAAAGCTAGATAAAACCACAAAGATGGAGAGAAACCAGAGCAGAAAAGCTGAAAATTCCAAAAAACAGACTGCCTCTTCTCCTCTAAAGGATCGCATCTCCTTACGAACAAGGGAACAAAACTGGATGGAGAATGAGTTTAATGAGTTGACAGAAGTAAGATTCAGAAGGTTGGTAATAACAAACTTCTCTGTGCTAAAGGAGCATGTTATAACCCATCTCAAGGAAGCTAACAACCTTGAAAAAAGGTTAGATGAATAGCTAACTAGAATAAATAGTGTAGAGGAGGCCTCAACCGACCTTATGGAGCTGAAATCACAAGAGCTTTGTGATGCACACACAAGCTTCAATAGCCAATTTGATCAAGTGGAAGAAAGAGGATCGGTGATTGAAGATCAAATTAATGAAATAAAGGGAGAAGACAAGATTAGAGAAAGAAGAGTGAAAGAAAATAACAAAGCCTCCAAGAAATATGGGACTATGTGAAAAGACCAAATACATGTTTGATTGGTGTACTGGAAAGTGATGGAGAGAATGGTACCAAGTTAGAAAACACTCTTCAGGATATTATCCAGGAGAACTTCCCTAACCTAGCAAGGCAGGCTAACATTCAAATTCAAGAAATACAGAGAACAGATTTTGTCACCACCAGGCCTGCCTTACAAGAGCTCCTGAAGGAAGCACTAAACGTGGAAAGGAACAACTAGTACTAGCAACTGCAAAAACATGACAAATGGTAAAGACCATCGATCCTACGAAGAAACTGCATCAATTAACAGGCAAAATAACCAGCTAACATCATAATGACAGGATCAAATTCAAACATAACAATATTAACCTTAAATGTAAATGGGTTAAATGCCCCCAATTAAAAGACATAGACTGGCAAATTGGATAAAGAGTCAAGACCCATCAATGTGCTGTATTCAGGAGACTCATCTCATGTGCAAAGACGCACATAGGCTCGAAATAAAGGAATGGAGGAAGATCTACCAAGCAAATGGAAAGCAAAAAAAAAACAGGGGTTGCAAACCTAGTCTCCGATAAAACAGACTTTAAACCAACAAAGATCAAAAGAGACAAAGAAGGCCACTACATAATGGTAAAGGAATCAACTCACCAAGAAGAGCTAAGTATCCTAAATATATACGTACCCAATACAGCAGCACCCAGATTCATAAAGCAAGTCCTTAGAGACTTACAAAGAGACTTAGACTCCCACACAACAATAATGGGAGACTTTAACACCCCACGGTCAATATTAGACATATCAATGAGGCAGAAGGTTATCGAGGATATCCAGGACACGAACTCAGCTCTGGACCAAGCAGACCTAATAGACATCTACAGAACTCTACACCCCAAATCAACAGAATATACATTCTTCTCAGTATCACATGACACTTATTCTAAAACTGACCACATAATTGGTAGTAAAACACTCCTCAGCAAATGTAAAAGAACAGAAATCACAAGAAACTGTCTCTCAGACCACAGTACAATCAAATTAGAACTCAGGATTAAGAAACTCACTCAAAACCACACAACTACATGGAAAATGAACAACCTGCTCCTGAATGACTACTGGGTACATAACTTAATGAAGACAGAAATAAAGGTGTTCTTTGAAATCAATGAGAATAAAGACAGAACATACCNCCCACACAACAATAATGGGAGACTTTAACACCCCACGGTCAATATTAGACATATCAATGAGGCAGAAGGTTATCGAGGATATCCAGGACACGAACTCAGCTCTGGACCAAGCAGACCTAATAGACATCTACAGAACTCTACACCCCAAATCAACAGAATATACATTCTTCTCAGTATCACATGACACTTATTCTAAAACTGACCACATAATTGGTAGTAAAACACTCCTCAGCAAATGTAAAAGAACAGAAATCACAAGAAACTGTCTCTCAGACCACAGTACAATCAAATTAGAACTCAGGATTAAGAAACTCACTCAAAACCACACAACTACATGGAAAATGAACAACCTGCTCCTGAATGACTACTGGGTACATAACTTAATGAAGACAGAAATAAAGGTGTTCTTTGAAATCAATGAGAATAAAGACAGAACATACCTGAATCTCTGGGACACATGTAAAGCAGTGTGTAGAGGGAAATTTATAGCACTAAGTGCCCACAGAGGAGGCAGAAAAGATCTAAAATTGACACCCTGACATCACAATGAAAAGAACTAGAGAAGCAAGAGCAAACAAATTCAAAAGCTAGACAAAGGCAAGAAATAACTAAGATCAGACAGAACCGAAGCAGACAGAGATACAGAAAATCCTTCAAAAATCAATGAATCCAGAAGCTGGTTTTTTGAAACAATCAACAAAATAGATAGACTGCTAGTAAGACTAGCAAAGATCAAAAGAGAGAAGAATCAAATAGACACAATACAAAATGATAAAGGGGATATCACCACTGATCCCACAGAAATACAAACTACCATCAGAGAATACTATAAACAACTCTATGAAAACAAACTAGAAAATCAAGAAGAAATGGATAAATTCCTGGACACATACACCCTCCTAAGACTAACCCAGGAAGAAGTTGAATCTCTGAGTA
The DNA here is from genome assembly GCF_001698545.2 of Rhinopithecus bieti. Lineage (NCBI taxonomy): Eukaryota > Metazoa > Chordata > Mammalia > Primates > Cercopithecidae > Rhinopithecus > Rhinopithecus bieti. Next base: position 316,509 of record NW_016808372.1, read on the forward strand.
GATCAATAACAGGACCTGAAATTGAGGCAATAATTAAGAGCCTAACAACCAAAAAAAGTACAGGACCAGACGGATTCACAACCAAATTCTACCACAAGTACAAAGAGGGCTGGTACCGTTTCTCCTGAAACTATTCCAATCAATAGAAAAAGACAGAATCCTCCGTATCTCATTTTATGAGGCTAGCATCATCCTGATACCAAAGCCTGGTAGAGACACACACAGAAAAGAGAATTTTAGGCGAATATCCCTGATGAATATTGGTGCAAAAGCTCTCAACAAAATTTTGCCAAACCAAATCCAGCAGCAAATCAAAAAGCTGATCCATCGTGATCAAGTCGGCTTCATCACTGGGGTGCAAGTCTGGTTCAACGTATGCAAATCAATCAATGTAATCCATCACATAAATAGAACCAAAGACAAAAACCACATGATTATCTCAATAGATGCAGAAAAAGCCTTTGACAAAATTCAACAGCCCTTCATGCTAAAAATGCTCAATAAAGTAGGTATTGATGGAACGTACCTCAAAATAATAAGAACTATTTATGACAAACCCACAGGCACTATCATACTGACTGGGCAAAAACTGGAAGCATTATTCCCTCTGAAAACCAGCACAAGACAAGGATGCCCTCTCTCACCACTCCTATTCAACATAGTGTTAGAAGTTCTGGCCAGGGCAATCAGGCACGAGAAAGAAATAAAGGTATTCAATTAGGAAAATAAGAAGTCAAATTGTCCCTGTTTGCAGATGACACGATTGTATATTTAGAAAACCCCATCGTCTCAGCCCAAAATCTACTTAAGCTGATAAGCAGCGTCAGCAAAGTCTCAGGATACAAAATCAATGTGCAAAAATTACAAACATTCCCATATACCAATAATATACAACCAGAGAGCCAAATCATGAGTGAGCTCCCATTCACAATTACTACAAAGAGAATAAAATACCTAGGAATCCAACTTACAAGGGATGTGAAGGACCTCTTCAAGGAGAGCTACAAACCACTGCTCAATGAAATAAACGAGGACACAAACAAACGGAAGAACATTTCACGCTCATGGATAGGAAGAATCAATATCGTGAAAATGGCCATACTGTCCAAGGTAATTTATACATTCAATGCTAACTCCATCAAGCTACCACTGACTTCCTTCACAGAATAGGAAAAAACAACTTTAAAGTTCATAGGGAACCAAAAAGGAACCCGCATAGCCAACACAATTCTAAGCAAAAAGAACAAAGCTGGAGGCATCACACTACCTGACTTCAAACTGTACTACAAGGCTACAGTAACCAAAATACCATGGTACTGGTATCAAAACAGATATATGACCAATGGAACAGAACAGAGGCCTCAGAAATGACACCACACATCTACAACCATCTGATCTTTGACCATCCTGACAAAAACAAATGGGGAAATGATTCCCTATTTAGTACATGGCGCTGGGAAAACTGGCTAGCCATATGGAGAAAGCTGAAACTGGGTCCCTTCCTTACACCTTATACAAAAATTAACTCAAGATGGATTAAAGACTTAAATGTAAGACCTAACACCAGAAAAACCCTAGAAGAAATCCTAGGCAATACCATTCAGGACATAGGCATGGGCAAAAACTTCATGACTAAAACACCAAAAGCAATGGCAACAAAAGTTGAAATAGACAAATGGGATCTAATTAAACTAAAGAGCTTCTGTACAGCAAACGAAACTATCATCAGAGTGAACAGGCAACCTACAGAATGGGAGAAAATCTTTGCAATCTACCCATCTGACAAAGGGCTAATATCCAGAATCTACAAAGAACTGAAACAAATTTACAAGAAAAAAAAAAAAAAACAAATAACCCCATCAAAAGGTGGGCAAAGGACATAAACAGACACTTCTCAAAAGAAGACATCCGTGCAACCAACAGACATATGAAAAAATGCTCACTATCACTTGTCATCAGAGAAATGCCAATAAAAACCACAATGAGATATCATCTCACACCAGTTAGAATGGTGATCATTAAAAAGTCAGGAAACATCAGATGCTGGAGAGAATGTGGAGAAATAGGAACACTTTTACACTGTTGGTGGGAGTATAAGTTAGTTCAACCATTGTGGAAGACAGTGTGGTGATTCTTCAAGGATATAGAACTAGAAATACCATTTGACCCAGCAATCTCATTACTGGGTATATACCCAAAGGATTATAAATCATGCTACTATAGAGACACATGCACACGTATGTTTATTGCGGCACTATTCACAATAGCAAAAGACTTGGAACTAACCCAAATGTCCATCAATGATAGACTGGATTAAGAAAATGTGGCACATATACACCATGGAACACTATGCAGCTATTTAAAGTATGATTTCATGTCCTTTGCAGGGACATGGATGAAGCT
>NW_016808372.1:320979-324115 GCF_001698545.2 Rhinopithecus bieti
CCCTCCCCTTCCCTTCCCCCCTTCCCTTCTTTTGAGTTTCACTCTTGTAGCCCAGGCTGGAGTGCAATGGCACGATCTCCGCTCACCACAACTTCCGTCTACCAGGTTCAAGCGATTCTCCCACTTCAGCCTCCCGAGTGGCTGGGATTACAGGCATGCATCACCACACCCACCTAATTTTGTATTTTTAGTAGAGACGGGGTTTCTCCATGTTAGTCAGGCTGGTCTCGAACTCAAACTTCCGATCTCAGGTGATCCGCCCGCCTAGGCCTCCCAAAGTGCTGGGATTATAGGCATGAGCCACCGTGCCTGGCCAAAATTTAGCATTTTCTACAATTACGAATATAAACAACAAACCACAGTAATATTAGCAATTTCTGTGACCATCACCAATAGAAATTAATTACAGATATTTTCAAACCTCATTACAGTCATTGCAGAAAAATAATTTATGTTCATCACTGTTTTGAACATATGGACATTGTTAGATCTGTTCTAGATCTTGTTATTTAACGTGATAATAAAGATGAACATTTATTATTATATCAAACATTTGGCTTTTAATATAGTTTTATTACTGATTTCCACATAATTATTTTATCTATAGTTCTACTAGGTAAAACAATGGCCACCAAAGAAGGCTAAACCCTAATCCCCAGTACCTGTGAATATGATCTTATAAATGGCAAAAGAGACTGTACAAATATAATTAAGGTTAAGGAAACCGCTGGGGAGATTCCACCAGGTGGGGAGATTCTACCAGGTGGGGAGATTATACTGAATCACCCAGATGGGCTCATCTAATGTGTTTATAGAAGCAAAGAACCTTTCCAAGCTGTGATCAAAGACGGCTATGGAAATGACTTGATCACCTTTGCAGCCTTTGAAGATGAAAAAAGGGAACCATGAACCAAGGAATGTTGGTGGCCTCGAGAAGCTTGGACAGGCAAGGAAACACAGCCTCCCTTAGATCTTCCAAAAAGGAATGCAGCCTTCTCAACACCTTAATTTTAGTCCAGTGAGACCTCTATCAGACTTCTGACCTCTAGAACTGTAAAACAAATTTGTATTCATTCCCCAAATTTGTGGTATTTTGGTATAGCAGCAGTAGAAAATGAATACTCATTTTTACTTTATTTTACTTTATCCATTTCAAAATATTATTCTGAGAAACTTCACCAGACAAACTGCTCAGGCACAAAATATATATATATAGTTTAAAAAAAAAAAAACCCTCCCTAAGTAGTGTATGCAGCTGCCCTTACAAGGAAAACCTTATGTAATTTGACACTGACACCAGTCAATGTCTAGTGGGACCTAAAAGGAAAAACTCTATTTGTTTTCACAATTATGCAGATGCTCCAGTAAAAATTTTTGTAGCAAAATCACAAGTTAAATTCTCACTCAAGCTTGGCTTTTCCCTTGACTTTCTTTTTCAGTGTTTCTTATTTTTTCTGGCTTCCACCATTTCCAAATTTGGATTACATTCATACAGGCAATTCATTCATGCAGGAATGACAGCCAAGGGAAGAGTGTTTTTAATCCTTTTGATTGACATTATTACTTTATGAGCCTTCAAATGAACCCAGCAGTTACTAAAATATCATGCTAGGGAATTGTAGGAAAATGATAACCCAATAAAGAGGGCAAATGGGAAAGGAACCGTGTTTCCCCTTCCCGAGGGTGATTGGGTCCCTGGAGATTTCTTGATTGGAATTCTCAGGATCAATTACTAATCCTGTTATAAAATGTTAATGACAAAACAATTTTTACAATAGTTTTAATTTCCTATCTGTTAAATGTAAATAACACTTTTTGAAGTATCTGACTGACTAAAATTGCTAGTGATATTTAAGTTTTGTCAAGTTCTGGGGAAAGGCCTTATATAATTTAAAAGTGCATTTTTTTTTTTTTTTTTTTTTTGAGACGGAGTCTCGCGCTATCGCCCAGGCTGGAGTGCAGTGGCCGGATCTCAGCTCACTGCAAGCTCCGCCTCCCGGGTTTACGCCATTCTCCTGCCTCAGCCTCCCGAATAGCTGGGACTATAGGCACCCGCCACCTCGCCCGGCTAGTTTTAAAAGTGCATTCTTAACTGTTATTTTAGAGTCTGTCAGTCAGTTAAAAAAAAAAAAAAAAAAATCATTTGTAATCCAAAAGAATTTTCTTTCCTTGTGAACAACCACAACCATGAAATAACCAAACCTGAGTCTAAGAATTGTTTCTTTCCTTATGAACAATCACAACCATGAAATAACCAAACCTGAGTCTGTCTTTGTCAACAGCAGCCCCGTCTGTCTGCTACTAGGCATAATTTGCAGTATACTTCCCAGCAAAACGTCCACATCTTCTGGTAGCAAGCAGTTTTCTTTAAAGCATGCACTCAGATCTTAAGAGAATAAAAAATTAAAACTGTCGATGCAAACAATGTAAAATTCCAATTTTTTGATCAATTTGCTTTTGAAAATATGCATGAAGGAATATAATCATTCTTTCCCAGGACTAGCTCCTTTGAGTAATCAAAGACAGATGTGCTAAAGATGTCTGTCTCTAGTCTAGGTAGAGAATTACATATAGTGTATAATAAAGTATGATATCTGGATCTTAGACAAAACACAATGCCAAAACTAGAATGTTGCCAGCTTTCCACTGTGCAAGGTCTAATTTAGTTGATAAATCTGCTTTCTATCCTTCATGGATCTCAATGTGTTTTCAGGAATTCAAAAGTAATATTTCTCAGTATTTAGGATATGTAGTCATTGTGGCCTCAAGTACATGAAGTTGTATTAAATGACAACTATTTTAACATGGGAGATTTTAGAATATCTTTCTTTTTTTTTTTTTTTTTTTTTTTTGAGACGGAGTCTCGCTCTGCCGCCCAGGCTGGAGTGCAGTGGCCGGATCTCAGCTCACTGCAAGCTCCGCCTCCCGGGTTTAGGCCATTCTCCTGCCTCAGCCTCCCCAGTAGCTGGGACTACAGGCGGCCGCCACGTCGCCCGGCTAGTTTTTTTGTATTTTTTAGTAGAGTTTTCTCGTATGTGAAAAAAAAGTCGTGACGTTAAAATTCAGTTGAAAATTCTAAAATTTAAATTGTGCATCATAGAGTTTTCAATTACTTTTCATTGAAGCAATTGCATTT
>NW_016808372.1:325549-327706 GCF_001698545.2 Rhinopithecus bieti
CAATCTACTCATCTGACAAAGAGCTAATATCCAGAATCTACAAAGAACTGAAACAAATTTACAAGAAAAAAACAAACAACCCCATCAAAAAGTGGGCAAAGGATATGAACAGACACTTCTCAAAAGGAGACATTATGCAGCCAACAGGCACATGAAGAAATGTTCATCATCACTCGCCATCAGAGAAATGCAAATCAAAACCACAATGAGATACCATCTCACACCAGTTAGAATGGCGATCTTTAAAAAGTCAGGAAACAACAGATATGGAGAAAGGATATGGAGAAATAGAAACACTTTTACACTGTTGGTGGGACTGTAAACTAGTTCAACCATTGTGGAAGACAGTGTGGTCATTCCTCAAGGATCTAGAACTAGAAATACCATTTGACCCAGCCACCCCATTACTGGGTATATACCCAAAGGATTATAAATCATGCTGCTATAAAGACATGTGCACATGTATGTTTATTGCGGCACCATTCACAACAGCAAGGACTTGGAACCAACCCAAATGTCCATCAATGATAGACTGGATTAAGAAAATGTGGCACATATACACCAAGGAATACTATGCAGCCATAAAAAAAGGATGAGTTAATGTCCTTTGTAGGGACATGGATGAAGCTGGAAACCATCATTCTCAGCAAACTATCAAAGGAACAGAAAACCAAACATCGCGTGTTCTCACTCATAGGTGGGAATTGAACAATGAGGACACTTGGACACCAGAAGGGGAACATCGCGCACTGGGGCCTGTTGTGGAGTGGGGGGCTGGGGGACGTATAGCATTAGGAGATATACCTAATGTAAATGATGAGTTAATGGGTGCAGCACACCAACATGGCACATGTATACATATGTAACAAACCTGCACATTGTGCACAAGTACCCTAGGATTTAAAGTATAGTAATTTTAAAAAAAAAAAAAAAAAAAAAAAAAAAAAAAAAACCCACATATTTTAAAAAGGACATCTTTGTTAAAATAGTATCCATGATGGTATTATTTGGCTAATTTTAATTGACTATTCTGGACTTTAATGGCTAAAATAATTCAAAGAGTTGTAGGAATCTTGCTCTCTGAATATACTAAATAAAAATAAGGCATCACCTTGCCCCCAAAGGCGTTGGCCTAAAGGGCACTGGGCTTCATGATCAAGGCTCTGTCATCATGAGTCACATGATATTAGCCTCCTGTCTTTCGGTTTTCTTGAGACCCACAACATCCAGTTAGATATCTTGTTTTTCTAAAACATTACAACATATTTGTGAAATAAGTCTTCCTCTCTCCCTCTTCAGCTTTCAGTACTAAGTATCCTGGAACAAAGAACTACAGGATGATAACATTGCTTTCAGCCGTATCTATTACATGTGATGCCCTGATTCTGGGACAGGCCCTCTACAAAATGCATGATGTGTTCTTTCATAATCTTATAATAACGCTGGAAGGTAACTGGTTTCTGTTTCCATCAAAGGACATAAAGCCGAAGAAGGTGATTAACTTACCAAGTCCATACACCTAACAAGGTTTAAATCATATCACTGTGACTGCAAAGCCTGAACTTCACTGTTAGGCATCCCTGTGTTCTTGTCACTTGGTGCCATCGATATTTCCTGGGCAGTAAGAGTGTGTCATAGTCCCAGAAACAACTCTGGTTCTTCTAAGATGTAAGATTTAAATTTCTCTAAAAAGTTGCTGTAGCTTAACTATTTAGTTGTTTTGATATGTATGTGTGATGTGCCTTGGGTTAATTTTTTCGAAAAGTTTTTTTTTCTGATTATAGAAATACATTTTTTCATTTTAGAAAGTTAAGAAAGGAGTCGGGTGCAGTGGCTTATGCCTGTAATCCCAGCACTTTGAGAGGCCGAGGTGGGTGGATCCCCTGAGGTCAGGAGTTCGAAACCAGCCTGGCCAACATGGCAAAACCTTGTCTCTACTAAAAATACAAAAATTAGCCAGACCTGGTGGCAGGTGCCTGTGATCCCAGCTACTCGGAAGGCTGAGACAGGAGAGTCGCTTGAATCTGGGAGGCGGAGGTTGTGGTGAAGCAAGATTATGTCATTGCATGCCAGCCTGGGTGACCAGAGCAAAACTCCGTCTCAAAAAAAAAAAAAAAAAAAAAAAAAAAAAAAAAAAAATAAAAAAAGGGGAAAAAA
>NW_016808372.1:328142-334796 GCF_001698545.2 Rhinopithecus bieti
AAAAAAAAAGCGAAGAAAGTTAATGAAGGGTAGAAAAAGCTATATAATAAACAGTAAGTATCACTCATAATCTCACTACTCAGAGAGATTCCTTGATGACATCAATGTCCATTCCTCAGACCTAGGGAGGAAGGGCAGGTTAGCCTAACTAATACAGTTCCTGCCTGGTCCTTTACAGAAAATGATTTGTGACATATATCATAAAACATTATGGCAAATACTTTAGCCCAGAGAGTTCAATACTGGGTAGTACTAGTAATCTGAGAGATGTTCAATATCTCTCATTCATATATTCACAATTCTTTAGAATATCTGGCTTAAACTGCACTCTAGTTTGATGGATCTGCCAGGAGTTAGCTGCAAAATTTACCAAACTAGCAGAATCAATTGATTTATCTGAAGAGTGACTTGGAATTGTACATTCGAACATTAGAAAATGTCTACCAAATTTGTGTCTGTGTGTGTGTTTATAGAAGTTAATGGTATGACGTTGAGCTGTTCTTTCAGCGAGTAATTAGTAATCAGGCCCTATTCTTAAGAACATCACGGTTTATGATAGAAAAATTGCATCGCCATTGAAGAAAATAAAGCTTTTTTTTTTTTTTTTTTTTGAGACGGAGTCTTGCTCTGTCGCCCAGGCTGGAGTGCAGTGGCCTGATCTCAGCTCACTGCAAGCTCCGCCTCCCGGGTTCCCGCCATTCTCCTGCCTCAGCCTCCTGAGTAGCTGGGACTACAGGCGCCCGCCACCACGCCAGGCTAGTACTTTTTAGTAGAGACGGGGTTTCACCGTGTTAGCTAGGATGGTCTCGATCTCCTGACCTCATGATCCGCCCGTCTCGGCCTCCCAAAGTGCTGGGATTACAGGCTTGAGCCACCGCACCCAGCCGAAAATAAAGCTTTTTTATTGCATTGACAAGTTGGCATGTGTCCAACTTATCTAAAAATGGAATCATTTAGATATGTTAGAGGAGAGGTACGCAGGGCTTGTCCAACCTCTTTTCTATGCTTAACATTGAATTTTGATCTGCCAAAAGACTATTTCTTTAATTTCCAGGGACAGCAGTAGCATTTTGATACTTTCTGTGAAACATGGTTGTTAAAAGTATGTCTTCTTCCTCTCTCCCAGTGTTAAGTATAACCAGTAATTGCATGCTTGTGTGCATAAACCAATTTCTAATTATGTATTTTAGAGGTTTGACAAATGTTAGTAATGATTCTTTGTGGGAAAAAATAAACAAATAATAAAAATACAGTTCCTGATAGTCCATCACCATAATAAAATCGGGCTCTACAACTTGCTAACCATGTTGTCATTGACAAGTTACTTGGAACCCACACAACTTCCTTGTCCTTACCCACAAAATGGGGGAAATAAGATTACTTGAATAACAAACTGAATACTTGTGAAGCACTTATATGATGTCTAGTGTGGAGTAAAACATAAATGGAAGTGTTTCTGCTTATACTTACAATGATTGATGCATGTGTCCTTATAAGCCTTTTCCATCTCTGGACATTAAAGTTGGTGATAGATCAATAAATGGTGCAAAATATCTTAATCAGTGATTGCGGGAAAAAGTACTGCATCTTCTGAATTTCCTCAACAAGAAGAAAAAGCACAGCAATAATCACTTGTGGAAAAGCGACACCTAAAGTCTGCTTCCTCCTTATTCAAGGTCCCCAGAACTGTAGCATCTTAAGAAAAGGAAGTTAAAATATGAAAGAATGTCTAAAGTGGAAGCATAATTTGTAAAACACAGAGGATTACTTTTTTTGAAAATAGGGAAGGCAAATGCTTCAAACATGTTCCTCTCAAGAAGTCAAAAGAGAATGAACGGATGCCTGCCAAGTGTTCTAGAATAAAGGAGATACACAGGACATGTCTCTGAAATCATGAGATGTATCTTATGATTCATGCTAATGTTATATTCCCGATCTTATTTTTATGTTTGTTACCTTCAAATGTTCTTAAAAATCTCAATGACAAGGGCACTGTGTGTGTTTGAAGGCTTTTTGCCACACTACTGTTTATCAGATGGGAAGCACAAGGGCACAGGAGTTTGTCTACAGTCTACAGACATTATCACTAAGGAATACATTAACATAGGAGAGAAAAGAACCTGTCACCTTGAACAGCAATCAAACAGTCATAATGATAATTTATGGAGTTAATGTGATACTGACAAGTCACTATTAAAATAATCCTTTGGGAAAATTGTTAGATATCTGCTGTAAGGTTTTATTTCAAGGGAACCAGTGACAACCTTCATCTTAGGAAACTAGTTATGTAATGAAAAGAATGAGGATTTTGCAGTTAATGTATTCTAAACCTAGGTCTGCCGTTTACTAGTTAAAGGAAAGTTATATAACTTCTCTGAGTCTCTTCATCTACAAATGGGAGTACCAATAAAGAATTATTTAAAGGATCAGAAATAATGAGTATAAAATGCTTAGCTTGAAGTGGGGTGTGGTGACTCACACCCGTAATCCAAGCACTTTGGGAGACTGAGGCGGGTGTATCACTTGAGGCCAAGAGTTCCAGAGCAGCCTGGCTAACATGGTGAAACCCCGTCTCTACTAAAAACACAAAAATTAGCTGGGCGTGGTGGTGCACACCTGTAGTCCTGGCTACTCGGGAGGCCAAGGCAACAGCATTGCTTGAACCTGGGAGGTGGAGGTTGCAGTGAGCCGAGATCGTGCCACTGCACTCCAGTCTGGGCAACAGAGCTAGACTCCGTATCCAAAATATAAAAGAGTAAAAGAAATGCCTAGCTTGGTTACTGCATATACTGGATGCTCAATATAATATAATTATACTTTATAAGGTTTTAATCATTCATTCATATATTCACTTACTCATTTTGGCAGAATTGTGTGTTGCTGAGACAAGGTGAAAAGTATAGTCTGAATTCCATTCTTGACACACATTGTATTGATATCTACACACAGAAGTTTCTTCAGATGATCAGTATAGATCCCAGTGTTCACTGGCCACTAAATAACCCAGAGCAGTTTGAGGAATTTATTTTCTACAAAGCAATGAGGTTAGAATTCCAGTAGGTTGTGTGTGCATATAGGTCTATCTCAAACTAGTTATTGAGCTTTCAGTATGAAAAAAAAAAAAAAAAAGCATCATACTAGCTTACAGAATGAACAGGGCTGGCACAAAATGGAATAAAATTGCTGCTTCTACTGTATAAGGGGCTCACCTCTAAAGGGGATAAAACAGTGAGTATGCAGGAATGCTAGTGTATTTGTTTTTGAAAAATAGAATGAATGTAGGCTCTAGGAATAGATATTCTCAAAGCTTATGAATAAAATGTCAACATAAATGGAACACTTGCTAGAAACATGAAGCCTCCAAATAAAACTCTGCAGTGTCAGCTCCAAAATTGCTATGTGGGGGGAGTCTAAGACCATCTGGGAGGAAGGAGGCCAAACGGACTGCCCTTGAAGCTTTGTTTACCTGTACACAGATTTTACTTGCGGTGGTTGTGGTGGTGAAGGAGATTTGGAGAATGTTTAACCACAAACACTATCCACCACTCCCACCCAGTGTCCCCTTAAAATGTGGATTTTAGAATTGGTTTTATCCTTATATTTGGAAGCTGAAGTTTGTTATTTTAATATATGCTGAGCACCTTATAAGTAAGGCGCCAGGCGAAGACACAGTATCTTTTCCCGGGGGCCATGGGTTCCAGTCTATGGGATAGAGACCTGAAAACAAGAAAGTACAGGATGTCATAAGCGTCTGTCTGGACTTGTTTCTTTCTAACACTCGATAAACTGGGTAGAAATCAAGTTTCTATCCAGAACAGGCAAGGTAGTTTTCACAGAATTGGGGGTGTTGAAATCAACTTTGAAGGAAATCTTTCTCCACAGTACAATTTCTGTAAAAGAAAGCTAAATTTCAAAGCACATGTTCCCTATAAATATTATCTTCACTAGTAAATTTTAAAAATGACTCAAAATTACAAAACTTTGCACATAACTCTCCTGAAAACCCACAGATTGAAAAAAAATCACTGGTGCTGTTTAACAGTCCACTGAAAGTAAAAGAAAAATACTTTTGCTGATCATAGCTAATTTAGTTAATAAGGGCCCAATGAAAGCTAAACCGTATTTTGTAAAATGCTGAGAATACTGAGTGATTACCATAAGCCAAGATAGCAGTGGGTGATTTACACACATTACATTTATCAGAATTCTACAGAATGCTTCTTATACAAATTTATATGTTAAAGCCCTAAATTATTCTTCCCAATGACAGTTTTCATTTCCAGGATTGCCCTTCCCTTCAGCTACCAACTATCAATCCAAGAGCAGGCCTTAGAAAACAAGGCCCTAAAACATTTAATTTCCTTTTGGTTTTGGTTTTATGTGTGATCACAAATATTTGGCTTAGAATTCATAGCTTCTACTGTGCCTTAAAAGAGTCAAATTCTAATGTGAGTCTCTGTGAAATGTTTTCCAAAGACTTGAAGCTCTCAGTATAATATTGACTAGATAAAGAAAGAAACTTTACAGAAGTATAAATGTGCTTTTCTCCTTTTGCTAAAAGTAGTTAGTTCAATGGTATTGGGCTGCTAGTAAATAAAAATCAAAGAAAAGGAAAATAAGGAAGAAGTATTTAGTTCAAGAAGAAAATGCTTAATGATATATTGAATAGAACATTTACATCTCGGGTTTAACCAATACCAAATCAAATACATTTCAGATTTCAAGAGATCAAGATCATCCTGGCCAACATGGTGAAACCCCCACTCTACTAAAAATACAAAAATTAGCTGGGTGCGGTGGTGGGCACCAGTAGTCCCAGCTACTGGGGAGGCTGAGGCAGGAGAATCGCTTGAACCCGGGAGGTGGAGCTTGCAGTGAGCCAAGATTGCGCCACTACACTCCAGCCTCGTGACAGAGCAAGACTCCGTCTCAAAAACAAACAAACAAATAAAACAACAACAACAACAACAGCAAAATAAACACCTCAGATCATGTACTGTAATGAACAGAACCATAGGGACTGGGTATCCCAGTCTGCTCACTTTATGGATGAGGCAGTAAATCCAAAGAAGAGAAGAGTCTCCACAGACTGTGCAGCGCGAAGACAAATGCGGGTAGGGCTAGAGTACATTCCACACTCCATTCCATTGCCTTTTCCACTGCACTTGTTTTTCTTTTTGCTGGTGTATGTGGTATTTGTATGCAGAGTTCCCAAGGACCACTCTCAAAATGTATGATGCTGGCTACACCTCTGCATTTTCCTCATTCTATTGTTTTTCTCAAGTATCTCTAAACTTCAATAAAGGTCACTCAAGATTGCAAAAACATGCTGTCATTTCTCTACAGCAGGAATGCCCCTATTCCACTGGATACCAGAAAATTCCGATTTGTAATGACAATAACAAATAATTCATTGTAAAGCCAGGATAAAACATGACCAGAGTTTAGTGGGGGGATGGGCATGCCAACCTTGGGAATGGCTAAGAGTTGATAATGGCATAAGCTCAAAAGAGTATGCTCCCGTTTTTATTAATTGATAGGGGCACACAACTAATAAATAATAAAAGACGATGATTGACCTATTAGTTACCAAATGCATAAATTCATTTAGTTTTCTGGGTTTTACTTTTTTATTTATAACATTTTGTATAACTAGCTGTCCTCCCCTTTTGAGTTTGTTTTCCCTTGGCTTCCTGGATACTTCATTACCCGTTGTCCCATTTTCCCCACAGATTTCTCCCTTCATCTCTCTCCTTCAGGTGCCTCATCTAGGAACTGCTGAATATTATATTTCCCGGATGCTCTTGTTTTCTACTCTCTCTCTCTCTCTCCTTCTCTGTCCTGATTTCTCTGTGGAACAATAATTTTGCATATTAAACACCCACAGAGAGCTTCCACTATGTATTTCCAAGACTTCTCAAACTTTGTGTGTCAAAAATGAACTCATTTCATGTACAAACGTCACCCTCAAGGAATTGGTGCATAATTCCCCATTTCTTAAGTGCAGGCTGTGCGTAGAGACTTCCTTCCAAAGAGCACAGTAGAATAAAGTTGGGGGGAGTGTAACTTTATGTGGAGAAACCTGACAAACCCTGCCACAGCCTGGTGACCAAGATCAACACCAACAGTGATAAGTCATGATAAGTCATATTGACATATATACCCTTACTATTCTGTGATGAACATGGTACCCTTACTGCCCTGTGATCTCCAGAAACCCTTACCCAGACTAATCATGAGAAAAATGTGAGACAAATTCCAATTGAAGTACTTTCTACAAAATACCTGACCAGTACTCCTCAACACTGACAAGGTCATTGAAAACAAGGAGAGTCTGAAAAACTGTCACAGCTGAGAGGAAACTAAGAAGACATGACAATTAAACATAACCCACTATCTTAGGTGGGATTCTGGAGCAGAAAAAAGGGATGCTAAATGAAAATTAAGACAATATGAGTAAAGTATGAACTTCAGCCAATTACAATGTATTAATATTGGTTCATTAATTTTATAAGAAATGCACCACACTAATATAAGACTTTAAAAACAAAGGAACTGGGTGTAGGGTATAAGAAAGCTTTCTGTGCTACTATTACTATTTTCTGTAACTCAAAACTATTCTAAATTTAAAATTTTATTTTGTTTTATTATTTA
>NW_016808372.1:334961-357733 GCF_001698545.2 Rhinopithecus bieti
ACTCAAAAACTATTCTAAATTTAAAATTTTATATTGTTTTTATTATTTATTTATTTATTTATTTATTTATTTATTTATTTATTTTTTGAGACGGAGTCTTGCTCTGTCACCCAGGCTGGAGTGCTGTGGCCGGATCTCAGCTCACTGCAAGCTCCGCCTCCCGGGTTTAGGCCATTCTCCTGCCTCAGCCTCCCGGGTAGCTGGGACTACAGGCGCTGCCACCTCGCCCAGCTAGTTTTTTTTTTTTTTTGTAGTTTTTAGTAGAGACGGGGTTTCACCGTGTTAGCCAGGATGGTCTCGATCTCCTGACCTCGTGATCCGCCCGTCTCGGCCTCCCAAAGTGCTGGGATTACAGGCTTGAGCCACGGCGCCCGGCCTTTTTAAAAAATTTATCAGGTTGCCTTCCTAGCCTTTTTTCTCATTTTATGTTCCCTATTTCTGCCCATGTAATTAGGATGGAGCAAGTGGGGCTTTGCCCCAAGGATCCACGTTTATAAGGCACACAGGTGTTAGTGAATGAAGTTTTATTAATTATGGAACTTAACATCTAAGTTAAATTACACATCAATTAAAAAACAGTTAAAATAGGAAACTTCCAGATAGTCCCTATTTTAACAACAAAATCTGGGTACCACACCATTAAATACAGAGTTGATTTGAGGCAATCTAGAGTGGAGAGGTCAAAGTGGACCCACTGTGATTCTGATTCAGAAAACTGTAAATTTGTTTCTCTATAACTTAACTGGACTGGCTCATTAGGACCACCTCACAGGGCCTTCTGCCTCTTTTGCTTACCATTTTACATTTATTAGTTTTTCCAATTAAATTCTATACTCATCTCCCTGGTTAAATAAGTGCCTATTGAATACATACACAGTCTTCACCTTTTTCTTCTTTCTACTTGTCTTCTCAGATTTAACGTCTCAAGCAGGCTCAGTGACCAGGCATGAAGTAGCACCTGGTCTGCCACCCTCCCCTGTCCTGGTGGCCTCTGCTGTGGTCTGGATGGACCCATTTGGTCACAAACATGCTGAGCCTGTGTTCATACCATGAGGCACTGCTGAGTTCATCTATTCTCTCAGATTCTATACTTCTCCTCTGCTGAGCTCCCAGCTGTGGCCTCTAGTGCTGGTGTTCTGCTCACTTTTCAGCCTCTGCTTCCTGATCTCTGGTCTCTTCCAGTTCTCTTACCACATCCACATTACTTCCAGGGCATGCAGAAACTTCCAGAACTCTTGCACTCCAAATAAAGGCCCTGGAAATCAAGAATAGTATCTCAGGCCCATATACTTAAACCCCTTCTTTAACATTGGCTTAATGTTTAATCATCCACTGCTATATTTCCAGGTTGCTGTGTTGCTCTAGAATGATGCTAAATGCAAGCATTCCTGAAGGGGCCATGCCATAGGAAAGAAGGAGCAAATCCTCTGGCTTTGGGGTTATTCCAAAGCTATTGAGGTTCTTCTACCACTGTGACTGTCATCAATAAGTCCCTCTTCACCTTTGTAAGACAGCAGCAGAGCATGGACTAGACTCCCCAAATTGGTCAGCTTTTGTTCTTGTCTTCATGCTTCATCATGCTCACATGCTTTCTTTGTCCTTGTTCTCATTGTCCTCTCCCACCAGACTCAACTCCTCCCCTTAGACATAGAAAGGACTTTTATTTCCTTTACTTCCCTCATAGGAATTGCTCTCACTTATGTCATAGCCATATCCTTCCCTAATGTGTAGTTATATTAAATCTTCATGCCTTTGGGGAGGCCTAGGAGGGAGAATCATTTGAACCAAGGAATTCAAGACCAGCCTGGGCATCATGGTGAAACCTCACCTTTACAAAAAGTACAAAACTTAGCCAGTTGTGGTGACAGGCACCTGTAAGTGCCAGCTACTTGGGAGGCTAAGGTGGGAAGACTGCTTGAGCAACCTCCACAATAGCAACCTCTGTTGTGGAGGTTGTGCTTTAGTCCTCTGTATATGACTTAATATTCAAAGCCTAGATTTGGAAATTCTGGAAAAACCCGTTTAGTGATTATTAAGCCAGAAGCTTACAAATAATAAAAAAAGAACTTCTTTTGAGATTATCATCTCACCATAGACTTCAAAAATGCCTATTTTGAAATTCAAAGCAGAACATTGATTTCTTTGGTCTCGGCAGTGTCTGCCCTCTGCTGCCCTTAGAAATAAGATCAGGCTTAGATCTGAATCTTCATGGCAGAAGGGCTGCCAGAGACAAACCTCCATTACTCAGAGGAATAATGCCATAGGTTATACTTAAGCTATTATTTCAAAATAAATATCTGTATTCTCCTTGGGTCAGATTCCAGCAATGAAGGTGATGGCTTTGGACAGAACTCCCATTGTCCTAGTTACCAAGGCAAGTAACAACGGCGTTTTGTTTAACTGCTTTCTCTGATTTCATATTCAACCAAATATCAAGTATTGTCAATTCCATCACTATACTTTTTCTACCACTTTTCCCTCCTCCCAATTTCCGTTAATTCTCCCCTTACTTCTCACCTAAAAGTCTTTACACCTTCAGTTTATTTCAGAGATTCTTTCTTTAGGTTTGGAACATGCAACTTGGGGTTCTGTAAACCTTAGATCCAATTCTACTTCTACATTTGCTAGTTTGGGAATTTGAGCAAGTTTTTAAACCTATATTTCCTCGCCCTTATAAGGCTATCAGGAGGACAAAATAAGATAATGCATCATGGTGTCTAGTGCAGAGCAAGGCAAATGGTTGCCATTATTATTATTAACTATTATTCTGCTCAAATGTCAAAATGTTTCATACAATCCAAGAAAGAGATCAATGTTAAAGGCAAGGTAGGCTTCAGAAGAGTGTAGCAGTGGGAAAGATCATGCACATGGGTGTCACCGGAAGTACAGAGTGGTAAGAAAACAATTAAATGGAAGCAGACAGGGTCAGGGAGGAAGGCAGAGAAATGTTGAAGAGGTGGACTCAGAATTGGTATTTTATTTCACAGGCATTGAAGAGATGTTTCCTTTATACAACAATGTTGTGCATGTGTAGTGTAAGTGTGTGTGTGTGTGTGTGTGACTCTAAAATTAAAAATAAAAGCCAGAGGTTCGAAAGATAGCAAAAATGAATGGCTCTAACAATTAAACATGCTTATATTTTCTAAATCTGAAGCAAACTTCAGATTTTCTAAAAGAGATAAATCCTTACAGGTGAAAGTTAACTATCAAAATCTCCCCACCCCATTCTATCAACAAAATATTTCATTTAGTTTGTACGTAATGTCTGTTAAATATTTTAATTTTTTAACCTTAATTTTAGCTTTGCAATTAGGCCCTCCTGCCTTCAAATATGTTTACTGTTAATAACAAAAAGGGAGAAAGAGAGACATACGTCAAAACCCAAGAGAAAGAGAGAAAGAAATTACCAGCAGAATGAGATTTGGAAAAAGCCAATGATAAAATCTTAAGGATGAGAGGCATGAAAAGAAAGTATGCTTACGCAGAATGGCAGTAAATGAACGCACATACTTAGAATAAACATTCGATAACTGCCCCACCCTCAGACAACAAATAACCCAAAAAGAGGAATAAGACATACAATTAGTCAAGTAAGAAACTGCATCTCTTTCACATTCAGAAGCAAAAGGCTCCAAGTGAACATGGTTCATTGACAGTCACGTTGGGAAGAATTCAAGACTCAGCTCGTCAGGTGATCAATTGCCAAGCTCTTAGCAGAAAGGAACTGTATCTTATTTACTGTATCAGCTCTGGTTATCAACACATAATTGGCCTTCAGTAAATTTATTGAACTAAACGAGACACCTGAGGGTTAGAGAATATGAACTCTAACCATGGGACTGAGGTGGCTTTGACTCACCAACCTTTGAAAACAGGTCTATATTATCCTCCCTCAGCTAAACGATGCCGTAGAACTGGTTGAGGCGAGTCTTGCATCACTTTACATTCTGTCTGAGGAAAGTTTATGGGCTTTTTCTTTTGTTGGCCCTCCATTGTAAAGAGAATTTATCACAACTTTATTTATTTATTTTTATTATACTTTAAGTTCTAGGGTACATGTGCACAACGTGCAGCTTTGTGACATGTGTATACATGTGCCATGTTGGTGTGCTGCACCCATTAACTCATGGGTTCCAGTTGTTTCCTTCTGCTCAGGTTATCAGGAGTTGCACAAAATGGGCTGGTACTTGGGACACTTTATTGTCCCAAAAGGGTGATATTCAAAGTCTGGTTCTACTAACTCCACTCTCCTTCCTGTAAGACCCTTCCTAAGAGACTGTCAGCTGTTCCGTAAGGAGTTCAGAATTACTAATTATGAGTGACTGAAGAAAATGAGAAAGGTTGAGAATGCTAGGATGGGCAGACTAATAAAAATTTAAAATTTCAAATAATGTTTTGTATCTTTTACCCCATGTCCTCCAGGCTATTAATTAATTACCTGTTTCAGTGTACAAGAAAAATAGGACCTAACTCCTGGTGGATAAGCATCCTTTAAACCTTTATGATGCACTTGAATTACAGCTATTAATAGCAAGCTCATGGAAGAATGAGTAAGACATTCCTACTCATTAAAGTTCTCCCAAATGATACATTCAAAATTTTAAGTTCCTTAAGTGGCTGTAACTTTCCATTAATAGTGAAGAAAGTTTCCTTTTAAAATTTTATAGGAAATGGGGTCATCTTCTCTAAAAAAATGGTCAATTCCTTTGTGACTAATTGTCTAAGGTACTTTTCTCTTTTCTTTTCTTCTCTCCCATTATTGGAGTGGAAGAAGGAGTGTGAGTAGCGTCCTATCCTTTATTTCTAGGCTTCTCCAGGAGATTATGTGGATCGGTGAAGACTAGTAAGGATTCAAAAAATGTGAAGACATAAAAAGTGTTGAAATCATTGTTATTTATATCTTTTTTGCTACTGCTGTTACCTCGCTAATTTCCATTTCACATGTTAACTTTCCATTTTCAGTCAGTGGTTTTCACCTGCTCAAAAGTCTTACTTTCTATCAATGCTCACTGTTAAATATCAGATAAATAACAAAAGTTCTTACATTTACATGGAGGTAAAAATAAAATAGTAAAGAAGGGCCAGGTGCCGTCGCTCACACCTGAATCTCAGCACTTTGGGAGGCCGAGGCAGGCGGATTGCTTGAGGCCAGGAGTTTGAGACCAGCCTGGCCAACATGGTGAAACCCCGTCTCTACTAAAATTATAAAAATTAGCTGGGCATGCCAGTAGTCCCAGCTACGTCAGGAGGCTGAAGCATGAGAATTGTTTGAACCCAGGAGGCAGAGGTTGCAATGAGCCACGATCACAGCACTGTACACCAGCCTGAGCAACAGAGTAATACTCTGTCTCAAAAAATATAATATAATATAATATAATATAATATAATATAATATAATATAATATAATGTAATGTAATATAATATAGAAGGAGGGGGAGAGATCTGCTCCTTGAAGAACTATCAAACACATTTTGGGGATGTCTTCATCCAAGGACAACTCTGATTACCTGAATCTTTCACCAGAAAGATCTAAAGAGAAAACCAAATTTTATTATTTATTTTTTGCAAGTTCTATTTTGGATTCAGGTTTGTGCAGGTTTGTTACATGAGTGTATTGCATGATGCAGAGATTTGGGGTAAAAATGATCCTGTGACCCAGGTAGTGAGCATAATGCCCAATAGTTTTTCAGCCCATGTCCTCCCCCGAGTAATCCTCAGTATCTGTTCTTCCCATCTTTATTTCCATGTGTAATCAACGTTTAGTTCCCACTCATAAGTGAAACATGTAGTATTTGCCTTTCTGTTTTTGCATTAATTTGCTTAGGATAATGGGCTCCAGCTGCATCTATGTCAATGCAAAGGACATAATTTCTTTCTTTTTATGGCTGTTTAGTATTCCATGGTGTATATATACCACCTTTTCTTTACCCAGTCCAGTGTTACTGGGCACCTAGGTTGATTCCATGTCTTTCCTATTGTGAATAGTGCTATGATGAACATGTGAGTGCATGTGTCTTTTGATAGAACTATTTATTTTACTTTGGGTATATACTCAATAATGGGATTGCTGGGGCAAACAGTAGCTCAATTTTAGGGTCTGCAAACCTAGTTTTCTTAGTTTGAAAAGCAGTCATATAATTTTATTATTATTCAGTTTGTAAATCTGGAATCATTTCTCAATAGGATGATAGTGTGTTAAAAAAAAGACAAAGAAAATCAGAACATTTAAATTCTAATCTGCTGGGCTCTTAAAAGAGCCTAGTTCAATTTGTTTTGTTTTGCTTTCTCACACAGCTGAGATACCACAGCTTTGTAGCATCTACAAAAGATTATTAAGGTGAACTGCAGAAGTTGTTGATTGGAAAGGAGGACTTTCCAGTTTTATTTTATTCAGATTCCTGATTGATTAGACTGCAGCACAACCTGGTTGGTCACTGTGTAGGCTGAAGGAATCCTGCAGAGAAAATGAGTAAAAATCAGAGCCCAAACCAAATCCACATGTTTTCTATACACTAATCCCCAGGAGCTTTAAATATATAAAACGTGGAAAAACATAATCAAGTAGCTACAAATTCCATCATAAAAGTTTTCCAGTGGAACTGGGCAATAAGTCCGTTCAAAACAAACCACAACAGGGATTCTTGATGGTGGAAAACATTACAAATAACTTGCAAGCTGGCAAGAAATTACAGCCAATAAGTGTGCTCTAAGAATAGTAGATACCTATAATAAATGATTTCCAAAGGAAATTCCAGCTATTAGAAGAAAGCCAGCAAAAGATTTGGAGATGACTTTAGTTCCAGCATGCTCTGTTTCTCTCCACTGGCTTGTGTTAAAGGGAAGAACTGTTTTTTAATTCCCCATTTCAAGTAGTTGCCATGCTTTAATATAGTCAGAAACCGTACATGTTTCCCCATAATGTAAAAGACAGCCTCATTCTTTAAGAAAAGAATTGCAAACAATTATTACCATTAGCATGTCTAGAGAGGATCATATTTATATATATTGAAAGACACATCCACGGAGTTTATAGATGAAGCCAGGTGGTAGAAATAAGGACTAGTCCTTTAAGAAATATAGGCATTTGGCCGGGTGTGTTGGCTCATGCCTACAATTCCAGCACTTTGGGAGGATGAGGCAGATGGATCACCTGGGGTCAGGAGTTTGAGAGCAGTGTGACCAACATGGCAAAACCTCATCTCTACTAAAAATACAAAAAATTAGCCAGGCGTGGTGGCGGGCACCTGTAATTCCAGCTTCTTGGGAGGCTGAAGCAGGAAAATCGCTTGAACCTGGGAGGTGGAGGCTGTAGTGAGCTGAGATCTCACCACTGCACTCCAGCCTGGGCAACAAGAGTGAAATTCCATCTCAAAAAAAAAAAAAAAAAAGAAAAGAAAAGAAAGAAAGAAAGAAAAGAAAAGAAAAAAAAAGAAATATAGGCATACAAGGCATAAACTTGCTTTGATTGCCCACTAACAGGCCCTAGGGATTTGAAGTCAGACAAGACCCTGGCCTTTCCATCAGTGATTATGCCTGAGTGGAGGATGAGGAGAAATACATACATTGTCATGTTACCATATCATTTGTACAATAAAAGAAGTAAGCAAAAAAGCTCCAAGGAGAGAAATCTAAAACATACTGGGAGGCAAATTGCTTAAACTCCTGTGACCTGGATTTTCTCATCTGAAAAACAGAAACAAGGATAACCAAACTGTGGAAATATTGAAAGGATCAGATGAGTCATATTATAATGAAGAATGCTATACAAATGTGATCTATTGTTAATATACTTCTAAAACAGGGGTGTCCAATCTTTTGGCTTCTCTGGTCCACATTGGAAGAATTGTCTTGAACCACACATGAAATACACCAACACTAACAACAGCTGATGAGCTAAAAAAAAACAAAAAACAAAAAATCACAAAAAAACTCTTAATTTAAGAAAGTTTACAAATTTGGCCAGGCATGGTGGCTCATGCCTGTAATCCCAGCATTTTGGGAGGCCGACATGGCAGGATCACGAGGTCAGGAGATCGAGACCATCCTGGCTAACACGGTGAAACCCCTCTCTACTAAAAATACAAAAAATTAGCCGGGGGTGGTGGCAGGCATCCGTAGTCCCAGCTACTAGGGAGGCTGAGGCAGGAGAATGATGTGAACCTGGGAGGCGGAGCTTGCAGTGAGCCGAGATGGCGCCACCTCACTCCAGCCTGGGTGACAGAGTGAGACTCAGTCTCAGAAAAAAGAAAAGGTTTACAAATTTATGTTGGGCAGCATTCAAATCCATCCTGGACTGCATGCAGCCTTTGAGATGTGAGTTGGAGAAGCTTGTTCTAAAATAAAAAGCCTTTAATATGTGCTAAGCACTGTTATTGCTATTTTCATATATAAATCAATCCTCTCAACCACCCTATGAGGTAGATACTATTGTTAATATTTCACAAATGAGGAAACTAAGGCCCAGAAAGATTAGGTAACTTCTGCACAGTTACACAGCTAAGTTTCAAACCCAGGCATCTGGCTCCAAGCAGAGGATTTACATCGAAGCTATTGATGCGTAAGCTTTGGGACTTCTCCTTTGCATGTGCCACACCAAGACTCTAGGTGGGGTCCCAGTAGTGTCTTCATGTGGTCATATGTACTTGTAAAATTTGCAAAAGTAAGACATTTTATCCAATTAGTTCAGAATATTCTCCTTTTTGATTCTAACTTCAGATGCCTCATGTTTCCCCCCTTGCCAGGTAGAGTTAGAGTAAACATGTCATTTTTGAAATACAGCTAAGGGCTAGTTGAGTTGATGTTGATGACACATTCACTTTGGGTTTAGTGAGGTCTCTTTATGCAGCTTGCAGTCACTCCCATTACTGGTTGTTGGGGAGGCCTCACATGCCAGTCAGGGTAGAGACGGAATCCAGAGGGTTTGTCTGACTCTATTGAAAATTCTCCTGACCCTACACTCCTTTCATGTGTTCAGTAATCCATAAACAGTTTTCTTAATTCTTTAACTGAGACATGATAGTCTATCCTCAGCCATCAACAGCATTTGGTACTACAACTCGTCTCCAACCTGGCTTTAACACAGCTTTTTAGTTTATGTCCCCTCTAGATCTCCCTTTACACCATGCTCCAGCCAAAGGACACTTCTTCCTTTGCTAGGCCATACTCTTTGCTCTTGTTTAGGCTTTTATTAATTTCTTGCTGACATGGCATGAAATCTGACATCAGCAAAGATAACATACACTCCTAATTCACCATAAAAAATATCAGTGTCACATTGGTTAGTGGGCATTAGTATTTAAAATAAGTCACTACACAAGAAAACTTGAAATGGCAGAAAACTTACAGCTTATATATAAAAAAGGAACTACAGTGTTTTAGATTCAATGAGAATTCTAAAAATACATATGTCATTACTAGTAATGGAGTTTGAAGCTGAAAGTTTTCTAAACTACCAGTAACTATAAATATTGGCTAATAATATTTCCCTCACAATGGTGGAAAGACTGAATTTGCACACTATTCTTGCCAAAATAGTGATATATAAGTTGTTAAAGTTCAGCCACAGTAACTCACACCTGTAATTTCTTTGGGAGGCTGAGGTAAGAAGATTGCTTGAGGTCAGGAGTTCAAGACCAGCCTGGGCAACATAGTGAGACCCTCCCCCCCATCGCTACAAAAAAGAATGTTATGTGCAGCAAAAATTACAGTAGAAGTAGTATAAGGTGTATCAGAGGTTAATAAATGAAATATTTTTTCTGGACTTTCTGATTTGCAGAAAGTCTTTCAAAACTGTTCTTTTGTAACCTTTAATAAATATTTGTTTCATATCTAATTTTTTTCTATCCTTAAAGAGAGTTCCACAAAATGTATAAGATTTAGGCCTGACCAGGTATGGTGGCTCACACCTGTAATCCCAGCACCTTGGGAAGCTAAGTCATGAGGATTGCTTGAACCCTGTGTTCGAGTCCAACCTGGACAGCATAGCAAGACCTCATCTCTACAAAAAATAATTTTAAAAACGAGCTGGGTGTGGTGAACATGTGCCTGTAGTCCCGGTTATTCAGGAGGCTGAGGTGGGAGGATCACTTGAGCCCAGGAAGTCAAAGCTGCAGTGAACCATGACTGCACTACTGCAACACAGCAAGACCCTGTCTCAAAAAAAAAAAAAAAAAAAAAAATTAGGGCCCAAAAAATGTTTGTCTCGTGTTTTTTCCCCTAACCCGTTTCCCCAATCCATTTTCTGTAACCCATTTTTTTCTAACTCAATAGCTTTTGGTTTAAGCTGTTCTGTTAGTTACATACCACTTTGAATGAACATATTGCTTTGTTATATGAATTTTGAGTGGTTGCATTAATGCTTTAAATGAACCAGAGGGTGACAGGAGCACAGACTGGATAGAGTTCTGCTGGGAGTGACCAGGTTTGTAGTCCTACCTCTAGCTGTGTGTGTCTTGAATCCTAGTGCCTCTTTCCACTAGGTAAGTAAAGTAGTGCCTTCCACTACATGGTCTGCAGTGATTGTTCTGTGGCTCTGGGTTCTGTGGGCCTCTGATAACTATATGAAAAATATTATCTCTCTTTACTCTGTTATTTTTAGTTTGGCTAATAGGAAATGAATGTGGTTATTGGAACAGCAGAAAGCAAATAACCAATGACTTCTTGCCTTACTGCTTAAATTTGCTTATCACTCTATTACCTGCATCATTGAGGCTTCCTTATCAGTATTGTTAAGTATTAAATATATTGGTAGGAACTCTAACAAAATCAATTGCTGTGAGTTAAAGAAAAGCAAAGGAAGTTTCTGGGGCCAAAGGAGCCCAAGCAAAAATCAGGATGCAATAGTAAACGTGGTTCTGGGAAGTAACAAGTCAGGTTGATGGATTACATTACACCGAAAGCAAAATTATCATCGTCAGAGACCTAGCCATCCCAAGTAACAGCTTAGGTCTGTGGTTCACAATGCCAACTGAATATTAGAATCACCTGGACTTTAAAAATTAAGTGTCCTGCCCTGCTCCCTTCTGAGAGTCTGATTGCGTTTCCCAGGTGATCCTATGTGCAATTAGATCTGACCACCTCTGATCTAGGTGTTATGCTTTCTGGGGCAGTGGAGATGCTGGATGCTTATAAACCTTCTCTTAAACAAAGGCTAATATCAGAGCTGGGTCCATTTAGTAAAAGAATTCAGTTAAATATAGCTCTCCCAGAAGGAAAAGTATTTCAAGCTATTATTAGTCATTTATACTTCAGTGCAACTCTGTTCAATAAATAGAAGTTTCTGTGATGATGAAAATGTTTTATATTTGTGCTGTCTACTTTCTTAGTCCACTAGCCTCACGTGTCCATTGAACACTTGAAATGGGGCTAGAACAACCGAGTGACTGAATTTTAAAATTCGTTTTAACTCATTTAAATTTAAATTGTTGCATGTGGCTAGTGGCTACCATGTTGGTCAGTGCAGTTCCCATGTGAATGGGTAATGAGTAAAGCGATAAAGTAGGGGTTACTGTATGCCTGGGGAGAGGAGTTAGAAGGATGCCTGAGGATGGAAAAAAAAGGGAGTAAATGAGGTCAGGTTCACTGTAAAAACTCCATAGGGCGAGCAGAGGAGAAGCTATAGCAAAATGTGGCTTTGGGAATGCCTATCACTCTTGGTACCACCCCAAAATAATGTTGAACAGGAATTTCTGAGCTGGGGACTTTGGCTCTGATCTGCCCCACCTCTCTTCTACAGACCAGTGACTGACCAAATAGTAAAGCTCACAGAAGCCTTTGCTGCTGGGAACTGTTACTAGGAAAGCAGCAAAGAGAAGTGGAAAGAGTAAGGCACTGGTGCTTACAAGCCAATAAAAAGTCACCTAGTATCTCGGAATCACTGTTGCTTCATAGCACAAGTGGTAAGATATAAGTGTCTACTCAGTGCCATTCAACACATATTATGTTGCCAGATTGTATCAGGCTATAGATGGAAGCCTCTTGGACCCTAAGAGAACCACTGAAATTATTGGTTATTCCTGTGGAAAGAGCTGATCCCACTTAAATACGACCCCTTCCAGAGGTATTGCGAAAGAACTTCCATAGATTCATGGGTGGTTCAGTGGTAGCATTTTCACCTGCCATGCGGGAGGTCCAGGTTCGTTTCCTGGCCCATCCAACATGTCATCCCATTTTGGCTAGGTGCGGTGGCTCATGCCTGTAATCCCAGCACTTTGGGAGGTCAAGGCAAGCAGATCACTTGAGGCCAGGTGTTTGAGATCAGCCTGGCCAACATGGTGAAACCCTCTGTCTACTAAAAATTAGCCAGGCCTGGAGGTGCACTCCTGTAGTCCCAGCTACTCATGAGGCTGAAGCATAAGAATCGCTTGAACCTGGGAGGCAGAGGTTGCAGTGAGCCGAGATTGCACCACTGCACTCCAGCCTGGAGGACAGAGTGAGGCTCTGTCTCCAAAAAA
Source organism: Rhinopithecus bieti (assembly GCF_001698545.2). NCBI lineage: Eukaryota > Metazoa > Chordata > Mammalia > Primates > Cercopithecidae > Rhinopithecus > Rhinopithecus bieti. The sequence continues at coordinate 347,415 of NW_016808372.1, forward strand.
CAGAGAAAATAAAAGAACTTCCAGGCCGGGCGCGGTGGCTCATGCCTGTAATCCTAGCACTTTGGGAGGGAGGCCGAGGCGGGTGGATCACGAGGTCAGGAGATCTAGACCATCCTGGCTAACACGGTGAAACCCATTTCTACTAAAAATACAAAAAATTAGTCAGGCGTGGGGGCGGGCCCCTGTAGTCCCAGCTACTCAGGAGGCTGAGGCAGGAGAATGGCGTGAACTCGGGAGGTGGAGCTTGCAGTGAGCAGAGATGGCACCACTGCACTCCAGCCTGGGCGACAGCAGGAGACTCTGTCTCAAAAACAAAACAAAACAAACAAACAAAAAAAAAAACAAAGAATTTCCAGAGACATGAAGAACACGATGTCTGTAGATGTCAAGACTGGAAGGAATTTTCTAAGCATAAATCTTGGTCCTATGATGTTACAGGCCAAAAGAATGAGGCTCATGATCAACTCAGTATACCACTGGAGGCTATATGAGTAAGCAACAAAACTGTTTCTCATAAATGCAGAATGTTGGCAAACTGACAAAACTGCGTCTGCCACCCAAAAGGAATGCTGAGGGCAGTCATGCCCCAAGTGCAGTGTTTCTTGTGATTAGGTACATCTGAAGCCTGTTAGTAACAATACGAACCTGTGATCAATTAAGCAGCTGACCAGCCCTTACCGCTTCCTCCTTGCTCTTGTTACCCAATAAATAGGAGGGGCTGTGGAAGCTCAGGGACTGCCTTTGCTCACTAGAAGCGGGGAGTACTCTTTTTCTTCCCTGGCTCCCCTTCCTTTAAAAGTTTCTTTTGTTTTTTGTTATAATTTCTACGTTTGTCCCTTGGTTCAGTTTGTAATAACAGTCTCAGGCAGTAACAACAGTAACTGCTATAATGATGGTCTCAAGTAGTAACCATGGCAGTCGGCTACACTATGACACAGCCTATGGCAGGCCAGTCAGTAACACTTTGTAGATGGCTACCTACGCTATTAATTCTCATGAACTGTTCTTTGCCTCTAGTCTTTACCCTATTCCATGACTAGGGAGTTGATTGCATCAGTCTCTGCAAAACATTTTTTAAAACTTGACAATAGGCATTGACAATGAGTTTATCTGGTTAAATCATTCCTATTTAAATACCTGGTTAATGATATTTGGGTCTTATATCTACCCTCAAATCAATTTTATATTTTTAATGACACTACAGGTCAATTCCTTTTAAGAAAAATTGGCAAAGAAAATATTTTCATATTTTATTTGGATAATGGTCCCAGAGCACACACATTTTGACAGAGTGAAAAAAGTTCAGAAAAAAACCCACAAGCATAATCAAAACAGAAGGAAAGGTAAAATAAACAATAAGTCTTGGATAGAAGTGAAAGTGTGACCATCTGCAATAGCAAAGAGTATACCTGGCCGTCTTTCACAATTCACCTAAGGAGTTGCTAACAGATCTTGCATGGTGGCTTGAACTCTAGCATACTCCTTCTGATCTTGACCATGCAGCAGTCCTCCTCAGTCTCAATAGCCTCACATTACATGTGTGAGGCCCTGTCCCAAACCAAGGATCTAGAGTCCTTAGGTGCAGCACCCTTCCTACTTACTCTTTCTGATTCCAGAACTCTGACCTCTTCTTCCTCAGCTGAGTAGGGCCACAGTTTTCTTTCTGGTTGCATTCTACCTCTTTGTGCTCTGCTCAGAAAATTTTCTCCAGGCACAGAGCTAGCATGAAGTGGGAGTCATCTCATGAGATTATCTTCTGTTAGGGTGTGAAGGCTTGCACTGTCGATGTCCAAAGTCCACTGTTTGGAAATCATTGCTTCACATATTTTGTCCAGTCTTTTAGCTTTATGTTTCGTACGGGTAAAAGTGAAAGTCATTACTGTTTGATAAGATTTTTAACAAACCATTGCAATGTTTATAAGAGACATCAAAATACAGTGAATACAATAAAGAGATAGAAAATGATAGATTAAAAAAAAGACTACCAAGCAAAGCTATTGAAGCCTTATTAATAAAATATACATTCCAGCAGCATAATGATAAGCAAAAGGATTACTTATATATTGCTAATGGGAAAAGTTTATAGGAAAATATAACAAAGATGAACTTGTATGAGCTTAAAAACATAGCCTTGCTCAGAAAACAAAATATTTAAACACATAGAGAAATTCCATCAGAGTTGGACATTTTAGCCCACCTCTTCTCATAATTAATTGATAAAGTAGATGAATAATTAATTGATATGAACATATATTGTTTGAAAAATATGATTTATAAGCTTTATCTAATGAACAGATGCACAACTCTGCACCCAGCAATTGAGGGTACACATTCTTTAAAAACACACATGGAATATATATAAATATTGAACACTTAATAATTAATAGTAAGTTTTATCAAACAATATAATCATTTATATATATTAATTTAATATATATCAGAATCAAAACCTTCTTCTAGATTATTTTGACTCTAAGAAAAAATTATAATGTACATTAGAAACTAGAGCAAAACAATGATGACCATATTATATTAAAAAATGTAACCTGCAGCTATAAAAGTGTCCATAGAAAAAGGTATAATGTTAAATACTAGCATGAAAAGAAAGGCTGAAAACAATGAGTAATCAAAACTCATAGTTTAGAATCAAAACAACCCCAAATGTAGGAGAAAGAAAATATGACAAGAGAAAAAGAAAGTAAACAAAACAAAATAGATAGAACCAACCAACAAATACAAACCCCAAACATTGTCCACGAAGATGAACAAACCTCTGTTCATTCACATCAAAAGTGATTGATGAAAAGGGGGCATTATATTTAAAACAGAGATTTTTTTAAACACAGAAGACTACATGAATAATTTTATCTTCGATAAATTTTAATACTTAGCACTTAGATAAACCATTTCTTGGAAAATATTAATTTAACTTTAAAAAACTAAACTTGTATTTTAAATCCATTTATCATTAACAAAAGAGAAAGAAAAGTCCTGAAAACACCACACAACAATGTTTTCTTGGCAAATTATATGTAATCTTCAGGTAACATATAATACCTGTCTGAAAAAACTGTTACAGAGGATAAAAATATGGCATAACTCCCTAACTTATATCAAGAAGTTAGGGTGGAGTGGACAAAGAGAATATGAAGTAAAACATTCTAAAGTTCTCATAGGGGTAGGAAGAAAAGTTATAGGAAAAGGATGGTGAAAGTTTTCTAACATTTTTATGATATTGGGATGGCAGAAAATAAGGAAAATGAGCATATTAAATGGTAAACTGAAATTTAGGGGACATGGTTGGGTTATTTTTGATTGATAATGTGAGCAAAGAAAGAAAAGTCAGCCATTGATGAAATGTAAAATTACATCAGAAATTCTAAAACAAGGTAATTAAAACATATTTTAAAAATACAAATACAAATTTGATCAACCCACAGCAATAATAAGCAATAAAGATATGAGAAAATAATACAAGTAATAAACCTGAAGAAAGAAGGAATACATTAAGAATAATCCAAATCTCATGTTGAAATGTAATCTCTAGTGTTAGAGATGGGGCCCGGTGGGAGGTGTTTGGGTCAAGAGAGTGGATTCTTCATGAATGGCTTGGTGCCATCCGCACAGTAACGAGTTCACCCAAGAGCCAGTTGTTGCTGTTGCTCCCTCTCTCACTCCCGCTCTTGCCATGTGAATGTGTCTGCTCCTCCTTTGCCTTCTGTCATGAGTAAAAGCTCCCTGAGGCCCTTACCAGAAGCAGACGCTGGTGCCACACTTCTTGTACAGCCTGCAGACCTGAGAGCCAATTCAACCTCTTTTCTTTATAAATTACCCCATCTTGAGTATTCTTTTATAGCAATGCTAGAATGGCCTGACACAACCATGTATAAAATATGCATGTCATGTATAAAATGTAATTATAAGCAAAAGGATTACTTATATACTGCTAACAAAAAATTCATAGGAAAAGATAACAAAGCTGAACTTGTGTGTGTTTAAAAACACAGCCCCCAAATGCAAAAAAACAAAATATTTAATTAAACACATAGAGAATTTATAAATAGTGCATTCCATCAGAATTTATCACATGAACAGACATTTCTCAAGAGAAGACATACAAGTGGACAAAAAACATAAAATCAACATCACTAATCATCAGAGAAATGCAAATTAAACCCACAATGAGATATCATCTCACACTGGTCAGAATGGCTATTACTAAAAAGTCAAAAAATAATAGATACTGGTAAGGCTGTGTAGAAAAGGTAATACTTATACACTGCTGGTGGGAAAGCAAACCAGTTCAGCTACTGAGGAAAGCAGTTCAGAGATTTCTCAAAAAACTTGGAACTATTAGGTTGGTGCAAAAGTAATTGAGGGTTTTGCTATGATTTTCAATGGCAAAACATGCAATTACTTTTGCACCAATTTATACTATTCAACCCAGCAATCCCATTACTGAGTGTATATCCAAAAGAAAAGGAATTGTTCTACCAAAAAGACACCTGCACTCACATTTTCATCACAGCACTATTCACAATAGCAAAGACATGGAATCAACATACATACCCATCAGAGGTGGACTGGGTAAAGAAAATGTGCTGTATCTACATCATGGAATACTACACAGCAATAAAAAAGAATAAAATCATATCCTTTGCAACAACATTGATGCAGCTGGAGACCATCATCCTAGGCAAATTAACTCAGGAAGAGAAAACTAAATACCATATATTCTTATTTACAAGTGGGTGCTAAACACTGGGTACTCATGGACAAAGAAGGCAACAATAGATTCTGGGGAATATTAGAGGTGGGAGAAGGAGGCAGACAAGGGTTGACAAACTTCTGGGTACTATAGTCACTTCCTGGGTGATGAGATCAATTGTACTCCAAACCTCAGCATCACACACTATCCATGTAGCAAACCGGCATATGTATCCCCTGAATCTAAAATAAAGGTTGAAATTACAAAAACAAACAAACAAAAAACCAACAAACAACAAACAGGAATACCTGTCATCACACTAAAATTAAATGGACCACATTCAATTCTTCTGTTAGAGAGAGTATTTCAGGTTACATCTTACAGGAAGTCCGCAGAGTTAGGAAACACAGAATCAGCTTATTTTTAAGCAGTATATTAGTTGTATTGTTTTAAGCAGTATATTAGTAAGTTTTTTTTTTTTACATAAAAAAAAAACCTTCCAACACATTTTCAAATGATGCATGTCTGGATTAAAAGTGCTGGCTTTAATTTTGAATATGAACTGTTCAAAAGTTTAGAAACGCAACAAAAGTAATGTATTTATTGTACCTTTTTCAGATTAACAATTAAAATTTGGATGTAAAATTTTAATGAGAATACTTTTGTAAGAAAATCTAGGAGTAGAGAAAATTTTCTTAACCAACACTGAAAATTCAGAATTATATAACAATTTTAAAATTAAAAGCTTCTGCTAGGCACAGTGGCTCAGTGCCTGCAATGAGACTCTTTGAGAGACCAAAGCAGGTGGATCACTTGAGTCCCGAAGTTCCAGACCAGCCTGGGCAATATGGCAAAATCCCAGTTTTACAAAAAATTAGCTGGGCATGGTGGCACACACCTGTGGTCACAGCTACTCAGGAGGCTGAGATGGGATCATGCCACTGTACTCTTGCCTGGGTGACATAGCCAGATCCTGTCTCAAAAAAAAAAAAAAAAAATTAAAAGCGTTTATATAACAAAACTGTTACAAATAAAATCAAGAGGTGATTATAAGGATGGAGAATGTTTGTAATGTGGATGTTAAAGCATTAATGTATACTCATACAAAGAGCTATTAAAATTGACAAGAAAATGACAGCTCAATAGAATATCCAATAGCATAACCTAGGAGTGCATAAACCACAGAGGAGTTAATCTAAATGGGCAAGAAACACTTAAAAGAAATGCTTATTTGAAAAAAAAAAAAAAAAAAAAAACCAGAAAGAACACTTTGTACCCATCAGGCTAGTAAAATTTAACAATGAGCTACAACATCCCATTGTTGTCAAAATGAATATAAAGATTACTTTCATACTTTCAATGTTAACGTGATGTGTTACAACTTCTTGGAAAGCAATCTGGCAAGATACACTAAAATTAAAAATAAGTGTATTCTTGACCTAGCCATCTCTCTTGTGGGACTCTCTCCTAATAAAATATAAGCACTAACATGTAGGAACAGATGTATAAAACTATGGCAACCATGTTTTAGTGGCAAGAAAACAAGCAAAATGTTAATATCCCCTAACAGGGGAGTGGATGAAGAAATTATAGAACACTTACTCTTGTAAACCCTTGTTTATAAAATATTATTCAACCATTAAAAATTATTGCTATACTACTTTAGTTGAAAGTATTTTCATGAGCTACTATTGAGTAGAAAAAAAAGATGCAGAAAATACGTATAACAATATGATCTCATTCTTGTAAAATGATGTTTTTAAAAAATCTTTCTGGCCGGGCGCGGTGCTCAAGCCTGTAATCCCAGCACTTTGGGAGGCCGAGACGGGTGGATCACGAGGTCAGGTGATCGAGACCATGCTGGCTAACACGATGAAACCCCGTCTCTACTAAAAAATACAAAAAAACTAGCTGGGCGTGGTGGCGGGCGTCTGTAGTCCCAGCTACTCGGGAGGCTGAGGCAGGAGAATGGCGTAAACCCGGGAGGCGGAGCTTGCAGTGAGCTGAGATCCGGCCACTGCACTCCAGTCTGGGCGACAGAGCGAGACTCCGTCTAAAAAAAAAAAAAAAAAAAAAAAAAAAAAAAAAAAAAAAAAAAAAAAAAAAAATCTTTCTGCACATATGTTTATACTATATAGAGAGAGAGAAAAGAAAGGTTAGTGTCTCAGCTCATGCTTCTAGTCCAAGAGTCTAGTATAGTGACAGCTTGATGTATTACAGATCAGAAGGGCATTACAGCAAAGCATTAGAGATCAGTAGAGAAACGATGAATGTTTAAGAAATCGTTCTGGAATAATTAACTGGGGGAGGTGGAAAAATAAAACTAGATGTGTAGTGCACATCAAATAGACATAAAATTCTGGAAAAAAAATCAAGACCAAAACTTTAAAACTAAAAGGTGTGGGTTTTTTGCACGAACATGGAAAATTGTTATGCTATTAGGCAAAATATTTGCTTTTAAAAAACAATGACAAAAGCACAATCCATAAAGGAAAATATTAATTAAAATGGCAATTTTAATTAAAAGTATGCTTCACAGTGGGGAAAGGTGCTCCAGATTTGGAGAAGGTATTTGAAAACTTTATACATCCACATTTTTTTAAAAAAGCTACTAAACGTTAATACAAAAATAATTCAACAGAATAATAGGTAAAGGATTTGTATTAGCTAAGGCAATGCTGCCAGCTTCTGTAATAAATAAACCTCCAAATTTGATAATTTAAACTACAGGAACATGAATAAATAAAATGAAATAAGTATTGCCATATATTAATAAAATGATTCATATGTATACTTATATTTTCATCTCTAAATGTATTTGACAAAACCTATAGTTTTAGCCTTAGTGCGAGGTAGCAGTTCTTATTCTGTCAATGAAATATTTACATCACTAACTAAAGGACTTAAGTAACAACTAAGAAATGGTAAATTTGATATCTGAATCCCAGTTTATCTTGCTTCCAATTCTTATTATTAAACACTAAGTAATACTCTCTTAATTTCCTTACCTTTAACATACAAAGGATAAAATAAGAAAGTCACTGGACCGATACATTGCAATTTCTCAAAGTGGGTGATTGTGTTTGTTCTCAGTGGCCAACTTATAGCGATTGTTCTTGCCCAAGGTCTTGATAAAAATGTATAGTGATGGGCTCACTTCTATCTAATATTGTGCTATTAAACAGGAATGACAAGTATGTATATTCAAAGACACCAGTGTGTTATCAAAAATTGTGCTGAAGCTATTTTGTGTGTGTGTCGAGTTCTCAAGTTAATTTTCCTTCCTGAATACTAATAAAAACGTAATATGTGTTTAAAAAGAATTATCATAACATACTAGATGAAAACACTTTCTCTTGTGACTTTAAATGATGGCTGTAAACTCTCCTGTTTAATTGACTGAGAAGACCCATCCCCCATCTTGGTATTCTTCTAACACAAATGTAATCTTGCAAATAATACCCTGTTCTTTTACAAAACACATCTGTAAGTGAGAATAGTTAATAGGGACAAATTAAGATTTTTTAAAAACGATGATCAATAAAATATGACAGAGCAGTCAGAGTCTGATCATTATGAGAAATTTGAAGATTAATAGCACTATTGTCAGTAATAAAAGCCATTTTATTCCTGAAAATTACCATATGAAAAAAGAGACCACCACTCACTGCCTCCTTATAAATTCATAGTTCCATGTAAATAGGAATACAGTAAACTTTGCAAAATTTCAGAGTAAGTGAATTTAAATTTTTTAATACAGGACTTCTCAGAGCCTTTATTTTGTTATTCTGATTTATGATTCTTCAAGAGAGGGGTTTACTGTACATGACTATGTGACTCCCCCATTTTATTCAGATTCTGTTATTAGATAAATGTTTCTAGGAATATTGAGGACTTCTGCCCCTGAAAGCTATGTATTTTAATGTCCTGTATTGCCTTCAATTTAGTATATATTTGTTTCTTTATTGAGTTTCTGCTGTGTACCTTGTACTATGTTGAAGTCTGGAGATGTAGTGAAGTTCAAAGTCCGGTTGGAAAGGCAGGTATGCAAACAAAGTGTTATATGATAGGCTTAGTTCAAGTTTGGCTCTGGGTTAGGACAGTGGAAGATGAGAAGGAAGAACAAACTATTGTCTCTATAGTGGAGAGTAAAGTTCTTCAATTGCAGGTAGTCAGAGGAGAAGTAAAATTTAGAACTGGTCCCACACCAGACTGAGAGGTAGAGAGTTTACTTTTAGTGTCTATAATGAGACTGAAACTCTACCTGAGACAAACCTTGATTTCCTTTTCTTTTCTGCAATATCTCTCAAGTGCCTCCCACCTTAGGCCCAAATCCCTACCAGGAACTCATCTAGAACACTCTTCTCTGGAACTCATAAGTCTAACTCTTTGTCTTCAAACTCACTCCTTCAGGGCTGGACATCTCCTGAAACTCTGTTCTTACCCATAGTTGAAGATCTCTTTCCTGAACCCATTAAAAGATGACTTCCTTTAGCTTCTCCAGCAATTTGTTTTCTTATCCCATCTCTCAAAGTCAGACTTTTTCTATCGCCAAGAAAACTGTTACTATATCTGATATTCTGATTCTTACTAATGTGTTGATGGGGGTGTGTCAGTTTTAGACCTCAGAGAATCAGATGCCAAAACAGGATTAGAAGTACAAGAGAGATATTGGGGGAAATGCTTACAAAGGGTTAAGGGAAGACAATAGAAGAGGAGGGGAGTTGGGTCTGCAGTGCAGTTCTGATGCCTGTGGAGGAAAAGGACTGGGTAGGAAGACATGCAGTCAGCAGCACAGCTCTAAGAAGACATCCTCTCATGACAAGTATTAAGTGGTGGTTGTTATTTTCAAAATTACTAGAACTCATGAATATGAGCATAAATGATATGCTTTCATCTATTGTATTTTTTTTTCATAGATGTCGCATCTTTGGTTGGTAGGACCATGTTAGATTGGATCCTGATTCATTCTGATGCAATTATAGTATTTGATAAATTCATTGCCATCTGATATGATAACAGATTCCAAACTCATTTCATACAATTCCTACCCCAGACCTCAGAATTATACATATCTCTAAGATATGTTTCTTTTAGTGGGAAATATGATTCAGGAACTGGAATCTATTCCTTAAGGATATTGTGGTTATTCCTGATCATTTCTAGGCCTTTTCAGTGGACAGAGCTATAAAATATACATTAATTTTGATACATTCAATGCAAATTCAGAACTGTATTGTTTCTGCTTACCCTAAACTGTCTTACAATTACAGAAGTTTTTCTTTTATCCAATGCCAAGTGTCCTGGTTTTCAAAGACAATGGTGACACTAAAATGTGAGTATTACATAACTGTTCATTTGATTTAGTACACTTGAGTCACAGAACACTCTAGAATAATTACATTAGTACCACTAATAACATAATCGCTGAAAGAACTAAATATTTAGTAGCTCTTTTGTTCTCTGTATACCCCACTGAAACTATACAAATTTCTGTGTTTTAAAATCATAGGAAATAATTCTACTTAGTGTGGTTGTGCCACCAATTGGTACAAAATTGGTTCATTTAAAATTTATTTTAATATTTAGAAATTTTAAAATTTTAAAGTTT
>NW_016808372.1:357746-372303 GCF_001698545.2 Rhinopithecus bieti
ACACTCTAGAATAATTACATTAGTACCACTAATAACATAATCGCTGAAAGAACTAAATATTTAGTAGCTCTTTTGTTCTCTGTATACCCCACTGAAACTATACAAATTTCTGTGTTTTAAAATCATAGGAAATAATTCTACTTAGTGTGGTTGTGCCACCAATTGGTACAAAATTGGTTCATTTAAAAATTTATTTTTAATATTTAGAAATTTTTAAAATTTTAAAGTTTTTAAATAATTATGTTAAATAACATGTATGTTTCAAAAAACAAATCTACAAGTAGAAGATATAGTTAAAGAACTGTAGCTCCCGTCCCTGTCCCTTCTACCTGAGTTCCCTTCTTCACGTATTGTTAACTAAAATAAGTAAGATTTATCATTCCTTTGTTCTTTTGGTAATATAATACATTATATTACAAAATATAATAAGATATTATATTACAAAATATACATATTTTATATTACCAAAAGAACAAAGGAAGGATAAACCTTACTTGGTTTACATGCATTTTCTTTTTGATAAATAATAGCATTCTAAACACATTTTATCTTGCTTTTTGGACTTAAATCTTGGAGACCGTCCCATAGTAGTATATATAGATATTCCCCATTCCTTTTTTACATGTCCGTAATATTCTATTGTGGTTTATGTTTTATTCAACCAGTCTCTTGATGACAATTTGAGGTGTTTTCAGTCTTTTACCGTAACAATAGCCCAACCATCTAGATTGTCATACTTGTATAATTTTTCCCAGGGTAATAGGTGAGAAATTGTATCTCAGTAGAGTTTTAATGTGCATGTCTCTTGTGAGAGAGTTCGTGTGTCTTTTTTATATAAGTAAGAACCATATCCCTTTCTTTTTGTGTGAGCTGTTCATTTTGCTAGCCTATTTTCCTACAGTATCAGTCTTCTCTGTTGCATAAATGAAGCAGGAAAGGGATTGAGAGATACGGAGAAATAAAAAATAAATTGTAATTTGGCTGATGATGATGAATGAATCCCAGAACAGCTTTCTTACTGTGGCTGTAGACATCTATTAGACCACAATTCAAACTTTCAACAACCACAAGAACACTGAATTGTTAGCATGGGTAATTCTCTGAGTCCTAGTGAGGCCTCCAATGCTTCACTTAAGTGATCTAAGATACAGAGTACCTAAGATTTTGTTCTTACACACATTCCTCTTATTATCTGCTGGCTAAAAGTAGTACTCTATAAGGAATTACTTCCCATCCTTTTTCAAATAATGGCAAAATAGACAATTAATAGTGTTTATATAGTACACCGAGATAAGCTACTAGTAGTTTGGGGATGTTTATATGAGACTTTCTGAAATTATCTTTACATTACTTAACTATCATAAAAGCCCAAATTATTACAGATGATATTAAAATTTGAATTTGTCTATAACCTCAGAATTACATTTTTTGAATTGGTTAATGAGAAACTTAAGTTTGATTTTGTGAATACATCTTTTTAAAGTTAGTCTGAAATAGCGACATGAAATTCTTAATTTTCCAAGAAGAGATACTTTGTTAACAAAATGAAGTGACGAAAATATTGCAACCTCATGTTTTAACCATTCCCAAATTTATAACTTTTGAAACTGTATTCAAAAAATGAATGCTTCTTGCTCTTCTTTCAATAGTAAATGTCATATGAAAATTTCCTAAGATCTGTGGAAACTTAAGTTTGGAGCTACCCCCTGGTGCTGCTACTGCCAGTGCACCTGGCCAAGCTTCCTTAGACCAGCTTACCTCGGTCTATGGGCCTTTTCCTCGGCCATGAACTCTTCCCGTGGCTCCCCTAGTGTAGAAACATGATGGGTAAAATGGCATTCTCTGAGACCAGTTGCTCAAGAGGTTGTCCAGGTGGTGGATCATCAATTTGGCTTCCCCAGTCACTTCACTGAAGAGAGGTAGTATTAGATGCGGCTCACAATGCTTATCACCTGCAGCAGTAGCAAGACACACCATTAGACCTTGTGCCACCAGTTACTAGCTGAGGAGCTCCAAACATGCCTTCTTTGGTCAGAAATGACCATCCCTAGGGCTCCATCTACCTGACAGCTGAAGGGTCAGGATCTCCTGGCACGCAGGTGACCCACACAAGTTGAGAAGAGCTGCTACCGTGCAGTATGAATAAAATGCATTGGTTAGAAATAGCCATTTCTAAATTATTTCCTTACCACTCCTTAGTGGGTTACATAAGGGAAACAAAGGTTTCAAAGGGTTGTTTTAAATGGAATGTTTGCTAAATTAAAAACAAATTGAGAAGCGACTCTGCTGAAGATTGTATCTTACTCATTTGGGTGGAAATGAGAGTTTTTAGGTAGAAAAAAAAAATTATATATGTGTAAGAACTGTGTTTCCTGGCTTACTTCTCACATTGTCAGAAAACTGTACTTAAGCGACAGGCTATCCCAAAGCACCCTCAGATTCCAAAACTCACCATGGCTTTGCCTAACATTCAATTCACTGCAAACACCTTAGACAAGTGTACAAGTTATAGAGGAAGAACAGGAAACATCATTGATATGGGTTGGCTGTGTCCCTTGAATTCTAGCTCCATAATTCCCATGTGTTGTGGGAGGGACCCGGTGGGAGATAACTGAATCATGAGGGTGGTTTCCCCCATACTGTTCTCATGGTAGTGAATAAGACTCACAAGATCTGATGGTTTTATAAAGTTTTTGCTTGGCTCTCATTCTCTCTTGTCTGCTGCCATGCAAGACTTGTCTTTCGCCTTCCACCATGATAGTGAGACCTGCCCAGTCATGGGGAACTGTGAGTCCACTAAACTTTTTTTTCTTTATAAATTACCCAGTCTCAGGCATGTCTTTATTGGCAGCATGAAAATGAACTAATATAATCATCTTACCAAACTTGACTTTCTCTGGCTTATAATAGATATGTTTGCCCATAATGTTATACTCTTTCAAGAAGATATTCTAAATCAACTGGCCTATAGACATCCAAATTCTGTGGTTAAGGACAGCATGACTTATATTTCTTATGTGTTCAGCAGATGTAAAGAATATTGTCAAGATCTCTCTCTCTCTCTCTCTCTCTCTCTCTCTGTGTGTGTGTGTGTGTGTGTGTGTGTGTGTGTGTGTGTGTGATGAGGAGTCCAATAACATGAGGGAATGATGGGAAGAGAGAAAAAGTAAAGACAAGGAAGAAGCACGGAGAGGGAAAGGATTGGATGACCAGTATAGAGGAATAAATAGAGATAGGTGGTTAAAGATAGAGATTGTTATAGCACAGAAACACCCAAGTTATAAATTATTACCTACTTAACTCCACAAAAATTTAAGTGCCTACTGTATCAGGAGCTGGGATACAATAGTGGACAAAACCAGATAAAACTCCTACCATTTGTAGTTTACATTCTGGCTGATTCTGTGCAGCTGCCAAGACTTAGTAAATAACTTTCTTAAAATACATTCAGGAAACATCTCTATTCATAGATAGTACATCTTGAGGGTTTGAAAAGGAACATTCAATTTTTTTTTGTCTTTTTAAAATCTTATTTTCAATTGACAAATTATAATTGCATATATTTGTGGAGTACAATGTAATATTTTGATATAGGTATACATTGTAGATGATAACATCTAGCTAATTAACAAATGCGCTACCTCACATACTTTATCACTTTTTGAGATGCAAACATTTAAAATCTACTCTCTTAGCAATTTTCAATATAATGCATTATTATTAACTATATCCATTATGCTGTGCAATAGGCCTCAAAAACGTATTCCTTTTATCTAACTGCAGCCGTCCCCTGTGACCAACATCCTCCCCTTCCCCGCTCCAGCACCACACCACTTCAGTCTCTGCCATTCTACTCCATTTCTCTGAGCTGAACATTTCTAGATTCTATATATAAATAAGATAATGTAGTATTTGTCTTTCCGTATCTGGCTTATTTCACTTAGCATAATGTCAGCCAGGTTTATTCCTGTTGTTGGAAATGACAGAATTTCCTTTTTAAGGCTGAATAGTATTACATTGTGCACATATAACACATTTACCCATTGATGGACATCTACACTGATTCCATATCTCAGCTACTGTGAAAAACACTTCAATAAACATGGGAGTGCTGACACCTCTTTAACATACTGATTTTAATTCCGTTGGATATATACCCAGGAGTAGGACTGCTGGATTATATGGCAGTTCTATTTTTAGCTTTCTGAGGAACTTCCATACTGTTTTCCATAATGGCTGTACTAATTTACATTCCCACCAACAATGTACTAGGGTTCCCTTCAGTCCACATCCTCACCAACATTTATCTTTGTTTTTAATAACAGTCATTCAAACTGGTGTGTGGCAATACTTACTGTGGTTTTAACTTGCATTTATCTGATGATTAGTCAAAGATATATACAATTTTTATTTTCAATTTTGAGAAATGTAGCAGATAACCAAGTAGTATACAACTGTCTTAATTTCATGATATATAAAGATTTTTTTAAATGCATAAAACAACACAAGTGGTTTAATGAAAAGTTATAAAAACAAAGTTGTACATTTTATTACCACTATCTATTTCCATTTATCTATTTTCAATAGGAATTTTGTGAGGTCTGTGTTTTCAGGGAATTCATTTTCAGATTGTAAAATTCCTTCATAGACTATAAAATTATATACAAATGAGTGGTGACAAATTGTATTTTCTATTCCTCATATTTCAGGGAGTTTCTCTACCCTCTTCCTGAGGCCCTGACCCACACCAAGCCAGGTCAAACAAAGATGACCATCTTGTCACTCTTTAATAAGTGGAATAATAGACCTGGGGGTCTTGTTGACATAATGAAGTATCAGGGATTATAGGCATGAACCACTGTAACCGGCCCTACTCCCTTTTCTTTCTGCTTCCTAGTGGTGTGCTGCTGCTTCTAGGTCACGAGGCTGGGAGATCAAGACCATCCTGGCCAACATGGTGAAACCCTGTCTCTACTAAAAATACAAAACTTAGCTGGGTGTGGTGGCACGTGCCTGTAGTCCCAACTACTCAGGAGGCTAAGGCACAATAATTGCTTGAACCCAGGAGGCGAAGGTTGCAGTGAGTCAAGATTGCACCACTGCACTCCAGCCTGGCAACAGAGTAAGACTCCATCTTAAAAAAAAAAAAAAAGAAAAGAAAAGGGAGTGGAGTCAGAAAAAGATGAGGAGGACACTGTGATGCCCACACAAATGTACTGATTTCCCCATGCTCTAAACTACAAAAACAAGATTTCTTTCCTGTCCTGGAAGCCATTAAGCACATGCGTGAGGGGCTTCACAAAGATTTATTAACCATTATTATTATTATTATTATTATTATTGCTGCTGCTGCTGTTGTTGATATGGTGACAGACTGTAAACATGCCTGTCTTTCACACACCTCCAATGCTATTAATGCCTGCCATTAGAATTCAGAGCTACTGCTTTCATGTTTCATTATAAAATAACAGTGAGGCCAGCATGGATATCGTATGCAAGTCCACTTTCCCATGCTCATGGGAAGCAGGAGGCAGCAAACCTGTGCCTGTCCAAGGACCATATCCTGGTCTTTTTCTTCCTCCATGGATTCCCAGCAGGTCCCTCGGCTTCCCACTTTCAGATTAGAATAAAACTGTAAGCTGCTGTCAGTTTTAAAATAAGAACTACTCAAGGGCAGTGAACAAAACCATTGAATAAGTGCTATATGCCAGAAGTTTTACTACTCTCATTTAATCCTACCAACAAAACTATATGTTGTTGTTGTTATTATTGAGACAGGGTCTCTCTCGTTCACCTAGACTGCAGCAATCACGGCCCACTGCAATCTCCGCCTCCCAGGCTCAAGCAAGCCTCCCACCTCAGCCTCCCAAGTAGCTGGGACTATAGGCACGAGCCACCACTCCTGGGTAACTTTTTGTATTTTTAGTAGAGACAGGGTTTCGCCATATTACCCAGGCTGTTCTCAAACTCCAGGACTCTGGCAATCTGCCCCCCTAGGCCTCCCAAAGTGCTGGGATTATAGGCATGAGCCACTGTGCCCAGCCCATGTTATTTTTTAGTTACCGTTAGTTTACAGATGAGCAAACAGAGGCTTGGGAAAGTTAAGTAGATTGTACCATATCATATTTGCTAATAAGTAGTAAAAACAGAATCCAGATCTAAATCTACCTAATGTCAGACTATATATTTTGCACTGTATATCATTTCTAGAGCCTGCTGTTATTTCTGTTGGGTGTGGTAGCAAGGCATATGCATTAAAATGCTCCCTTATGAGTCAGACAAGATCTAGGTTTAAAAGCTAGTTTCATCACTTTCCATTAGCGTGATTTTAGCCTACTCATCTGTACAATGGGGATAAGAGCAATATCTACTCATGGAGTAACTCTGAGGATTAAATAATGTCCCTAAAAACTTGGCTCAGTGTGTTATGTAGTAAGCACGATAGCCGAATGAGTCTACTTGGAACAGCATATAACAGCATTTAACTTTCACTGCCAACGGCACTCATCCTGACTTTTTTAAAAAAAGCTCTTTTTTGCTCCTCTCTCTGTTTATAATGTCATAATTTCCCTTGGATGACTCTTTCTCTTCTGGAAAAGATAATTTCCTCATGAATAATAGTCCTGCAAGAACTTGGTGTCTTTCTAATTTTAGCTGTAAGGAAAGGGCATATTTATAGACAGTGATGATAACTCTCCATCTTAATTTTCCGTGGTGAAATTGTATGACCCTTTTCTTCAGACAGACCACCAAAAACATAAAGGCTGTTAGCTATAGGTGTTAATTAAATATGTGTCAGACATCTTTAAAATGTGTATTTCTCTAAAAAACATGGCTCCATCCTGAAAGCAAGGCATGGAAAGAACTCAATTTTTAAATTAGGAACGTGCTTTGGTTGAT
Organism: Rhinopithecus bieti; assembly: GCF_001698545.2. Classification (NCBI taxonomy): domain Eukaryota; kingdom Metazoa; phylum Chordata; class Mammalia; order Primates; family Cercopithecidae; genus Rhinopithecus; species Rhinopithecus bieti. The sequence continues at coordinate 364,647 of NW_016808372.1, forward strand.
ACCTTTAATTGGCCAAATTCTTCTTTTCTAAATAATTTGGTAATCTTGAATGGATTTGTATGTAATTTCACCTAATCCAGAGATTTTCAATTAGAAATGTCAAAGTTCAGCCCCAAAAATGCCCTGTGGGGGGAACTGATACCCAGACATCATTATTCCCAGTGATACATGGAGATCTGGGGAAGGGAGAAGGTGGCAGCCACATGTTCAGATGATGTGGGAGACAAATAGGTCAAAAGGCTACCTGCAATTCTTTTGCTCTAAAGAGCCGGGACATCTCATTTAAGAAGCTTGTGAGACTTGTATGTTATATTCTAAAGAGCATGTCCTTCCTCCCCGCTGTAAGTGGCAGATCTAAGTCCATAATGTGTATGCTGAACAGATGTTTTATTTGTGTCCCACATGTTCCTAGTAGGCTGCTGGGTGAGTCAGAGGCGAAGAAGAAAGATAAGTGAAAGGCATAAACTCTGCCTTTGGAATTTATACTCCCATTGAATTGAATTAGAATGACCTATCCTTATGCTGAGCTTGTAAGAATTATCTCTCAAGAACAAAAAGTTGGTAGCACTTACTATAAAGTCAAATGCATTTAGACTCTTGGATGATGAAGTGTGGCCATGAGAAATGAATGGGAAATTCATTCACATGGATTTGAAGTCAGTTACCTGGACTTTTAGTGCCAGTTTGTCTCTAATTTTGTAGGTCTTATATTCAATCACTATTAAATCTAACTTTTAATTTCTTTGTTGATAAAGCCTACATTAAATCACCTTTAAGTCTCTTTCAGAAATATGTTTCTACAATTTTAAGTAGAGGTTATAAGAATCAAGGCAACAAAACTGTCTTCAGGAACCACTAAGTGCTCTGCACTATGTCCGCTGGTGTGGAGGAGTGAATGAGGAGTGAGTCATGGATCCTAAGGACAAGGGATTACTTTCTATGGAGGAAACTAAATATGCATCCAGCATGGATATGTGACTATGCAACAAATGAGTTAATGCTCAAACAGGTCCAAGAAAGGTAAGATACACGTGCCTGGGTATATTTATTAATTTTACTCTCTAAGGCACTGGAAAAAAGGCAAAAGACCTGCCAGACCAGACTGACAACTTCTTCTTCCTGATCTGAACCCTTATTTGTTATTATTTTAATCTGTATATAGGTATATCACATACACACACATTGTGTTTTATGTAATGCGCTTAGTTTGTTACATTAATTTACATTCTAGATGCACTAGGAGAACTAATGCATTCATCAAGGTTCTTCAGTTTCAAGCAATGTAAACAGACTCCGGATAATGTAAGTGAAAAGGGAGTTTTCTGTGAGTTGCCGAGTGAGATCACAGAGTGAAGGGAAAGCACTAGAACCAGCATAAGAAAGTTCAGGAAGCAGCTAGCTCCAAGGATTTCAGTGGCAACAGAACTCTGTTGCTTTTATCAGTCAGTGAGCCATCAGAAGTAGAAGACATTCATTCCAACCATCTTTTCTAACTTTAGGCTCAAGATTCAAAATCCTGGGAGAGAAAAAATCTGATTCGCTTAGCTTTGGCTTTATGCTTACCTTTTAACCAGTTGAGGGAAGATTCCTCGTTTTTCGGTACTCTAAGACTGCACACAACGGGAGGCGGCAGGAAACTGGGAGATGTAAATTAGATGCTCAAAAGGAAAGACAGTATGGATGCTGAATAGTTAACACCAAAAACACCCATTATAGCTAGCTATTTGTCAAAAGCCTGAATTTTTCTTAAAGAGCAATTAATTATCATTGAAGTCTTCTTAATAGGCTGAGTTTGGGTTATTTGTAATTTTTTTAAAATTGATATTTTAAAATATATCTGTGATTTTAAAAGATTATTTTGGGGATAAAATAGATGTTCCAGGAATATATAGCATGTTTATTCTTTGGCTATAAGTAACCTTTGACACATCTTTTGAAACTCCAGGAAACAATTATAGCTGTCTAGAGGAAGGCAAAGTTGGAAAGAGCTGTTGATAGTGTCAAGGAGACCAGATTTGTATCTTCATTATGTACTATATGCACAATTTTAGACAAACCCTTTGACTTCTCGGTATCTCAAATTCCTAAATCATAAAGTGGAAATAATCTGTGACGAGTGCACAGTGAGTGGAAAACAACTTAGAACAGTGCCTGGAACACAGAGAATGTTAATTGTGGTGTTGCTGTGATTGAATAGATATGCTATGCGGGTCACAGGACATCTGTAAAATTGAATGTTTTACTTTCTAAGGGACTCAGAAATACTTCTCAGACCAGATGAATAACTTACCTGTTTTAAAATGCTCCATAAAAATCAGGTATTATCATTATTTCCTATTCTTCTTAGGTTGAATTTGCCACTTGAGCCAGGAAATTGTCTCATGATTCCTGATTATTTCTGCTAAAAAAAAAAACTTTCTTAATGATAGCACCTTTGCCTATAAATTTATATTTCCTTCCCCCTTTTTTATATGTATTCAATTCCTGTCTTCAATTAATGCCCATCTCATTCCCCTTCTTCTCCATGATGCTTTTCTCAGCCCTGAATAAGGGTTTCTCTTTTCTCAGAATTCCTGCATTATCTTTGCACAGATCACTCATTTTGTCACCTACTTATCCACTATTTTGAAATGTTATTGTTACTTGTTGCTTTATGCATCTGGGACTTGGCTATATTTGGTACCTAATATGTGCCCGGCCCAGTGCCAGATCTTTCAGAGATTTCAAGGATGAGTAACATGGGTCCAGACCTCAAGAAATTTGTAGTCAGGTAGGAAAATGAAGATGAGCACAGCAGAAAGAAGAGAAGGCTTTTGAATGTCTGAATCAGTTTGGGTTGCTCTGACAAAGTGCCATAGACGGTGGCTTATAAAAAACAGAATTCGTTTCTCAGAGTTCTGGAGACTGGAATCCAAAATAAGGGTGCCTGCATGGTTGGGTTCTGGTGAGGATCCTCTTCCAAGTTGCAGATGGCTGTCTTCTGGTTGTATCCTCACATGGCAGAAAGAGGGTGACAGAGCTCTCTGGGGTCTGTTTCATAAGGGCACTAATCTCATTCACCAGCTCTGCACGCTTATGAACTAATTATCTCCCAAAGGCCCAACCTCATAATACCATCACATTGAGGGTTAAGATTTCAACTTATGAATTTGGGGACAGGACACAAACATTAATTCATTGTGGATAAATTAGGATTTGAGAATTATTTTCCTCATCAAGAAATAATGGTGAAGGCTGGGTAAGGACCAGGCAAGCAGGAAGGACTTTCCAGTCAGAAGGAAGAAAGCACACGAGAACCACATCATTCATCTCTTTCTAGCCTTCCACAGAACGTGGCCTGTGCTAAGTACATTGGTGGAGCTTTAATAACTAGCAGTTACATTTCACAGAAAGAAAGAAAGAGATTGAGAAAGAACTATGCTAAAGGAGTCTGAAAACTCAATATTGTTCTGAGTCTTTTTTTTTGGAAAGTAAATCAAGCTTGAATTTGTCTCCAACTGTTTTAGCCAGAGTGTTCATGGAACAGAGATGAGAGTGACCATGGAGATGGTCATTACTTATAATTTATGTCCTGCTTCAGAAACTTGGGGACCTCCCTGAGCTAGTCCGTGTAAATTACCAATATGCTATCAACAGCTCTGATGAAAGGCTGTGTTAGTTTGTTCTCATGCTGTTAATGAAGACATACCTAAGACTGGTAATTTACAAAGGCAAGAGGTTTAATGGATTCACTCACAGTTCCACATGACTGGGGAGGCCTCAGAATCATGGCAGAAGGTGAAGGAAGGGTAAAGGGACATCTTACATGGTGGTAGGCAAGACAGCATATGCAGAGAAACTCCCCTTTATAGAACCATCAGATCTGATGAGACTTACTCACTATCAAGAGAACAGAATGGGACCCCCCACCCACCATGATTCAACTACCTGCAATCTGGTCTCTCCCACGACACGTGGGAATTATGGGAGCTACAATTCAAGATGAGATTTGGGTGGGGATACAGCCAAACCATATCAGAGGTTGTATCTTCAGTGGCTCTGGAGTAATTCACAACTTTGATTTCTCTCAGGAACTTCAGAGGTAAGGGGAATCAGAGCTGAGATTTCTTTAACTCAGCAGTGAACACAAGAGACTCAATCCCAGAGAAACAACCATGTCAACAGGGGGCTGTGGATTTCATGTCTTTGTATTTGGGTAGAATTATGCTTGGATGATTATCTTTACCCACGTCATCATTCTTGTTTTTAAAAACAAGTACATTATTCTACTTCCTTTCCTGATTTACAAATTTAGCTCAATGACAATTTATGCTTTCTTCTACCAATTTTTGTTGCTGTTGCTTACATTTCAAGCCAAAGCACTAAAAACTCGTTTTGAGGCTACCTTAAGTTTACTTATTTTTGACGTAGAAGCTCACTGCCCCAAAGGAGTCTTTACATAGTTTTTCCTCTACACATACACAAAGTGTTTTCCACAAGGATCTTTTCAAATTGTTCTGGTTTCCATTGTGACTACTACATTGTACTGTACACCCAAGAGTTCCTTGTTTTTCATGCATAATAAAATTTAAAACCACATATTTCAGCCAATATTTCTCATAGAAACTCCTACCTCAACAGGAGGAAATTAGGTATTCTTTTTGATTTATTAATTGACCATTAGGCATAGGCATTTACATGCATGCAGAGAAACAAGGGCTGTAATGAAGTGCAAGTGTTCAAAGAATAAAGTTTCCTGTAAACAAAATGAAGTGAAACAAAATGCTATTCCAAGAGAAACCCTATTCAGGGAGATTCCAGAGAGATATCTTTTCAGCCTCAGGCAGAGAAACAGTACAAACATTTCTAGAGAAATTCTGGGCACTTATCAAAATATTCACCTCACTAAAGCAAGAGGGCATTTCAAGGAAAAATTGAATAATGATTTGTACTGCAGGGCTTCCAATTTAATATTCAGGTTTCTCAACAGTCCAAATATCAAGTGTTCCTGACTCACATTTCTATATATCTCTAAGGTATGTAAGTGATATTTTTCTTTGACCAGCATTCACTCAAGACACAATAAGGAGAGCTCTCTCTAGTCATTTTTTTCACATCCTCTTAAAAATTCTTTGGATTCTGTCCTGACATTGGCATGTTGCACAATAATAAAATGCTACTCTCTTCTGATCTTTTTAAAGATGAACAAAAAAGGGGTCATGTTTCAGTTGCCATTCTGTTATTTTTCTGATTCATACTTTTGGAATGTAGCTATAGATTATGGGTCATTTAAAATCGATAGGCGGAGCTGATTTCCCAGGTGCTGACATGGGCCTTATCCTGAAAATTACCTATACTATATTGTAAATTCCTGAAATTCTACCCCGGGTATGTATTAATTGTGTTCCCTACATGTTAAACTACAAATATCCAGGAAAGAAGGTAACTATAATAGCTCTAGTTCTAATGTTTATTTACAACTTTCTCAACTTTTTAGTTGGCAGCCCATTTTGATGAGGGTTAGAGAGAGAACACAAAGCCCATAAGGGAGCCTGTACCTGAGGGAACAGAAAGCCCATGAGATGCCATAAATGAAAGGAGAGAAAAAAAGGAGGGGAGTTTCAAGGGAGGTTAAGCATGAAGGGTCACATGTTTACTAGCCAACTTAATGTCACTTTCACCCTAAAGTCTTCCCTGTGTGCTCTAGTAGAAAGCAAGAATGTTTCCTCGTTCCTATTAACCGTGGTAAGATTCAGCACTAATATCAGGATATCCCCACATACTACCTTGCATTGTGGTAGTTTTTACAAATGCTTAATCTCCTGTTTTGTGTAAAAATATATTTTATAAACTTCTCTAATTTTTTTTCCCCTACTTACTCTTAAGCTGGTTTGCCTAAACCTGAAGCAAGTCATTTTATACAGCAGCTAAATCTGGAGTGAAAGGTGAGAGAGGAAAACAAGGACTGACTAGGACTGACTTCCTTCCTGGGACAAATGATGCCCTCCTGAACTATGACCACAGAACACCTTGAGACACACAGAGCCTGCCTTTGGTTACAGGAAAAACATGCTCTAAAAAAAGATAGCAGTACAGCTTAAGCAAATATTCTATGTGGATAGAGTATGTGTTATTTGAATAATAACAGAGCTATTTATATTTGCATAGGTGAGGTCTTTATCCTTACTGCAATATAGCAACATTATGATAATGTTATGATGTCAGGCTTTTGGTTAATTTCACACACACACACACACACACACACACACACTCTTTTTCTGTCTCAAATAGAAATGTCATCTAAAGCTAATAGAAGTTAAATGATTTCCTTAAAGAACAGAAAGTCCCCTGTGGGAGGCCAAGGTGGGTGGATCACGAGGTCAGGCGTTCGAGACCAGTCTGGCCAACATAGTGAAACCTCGTCTCTACTAAAAATACAAAAAATTAGCCAGGTGTGGTGGTGGGCACCTGTAATCCCAGCTACTCAGGAGGCTGAGGCAGGAGAATCTCTTGAACCCAGAAGGCAGAGGTTGCAGTGAGCCAAGATCATGCCCTGCACTTCAGCTTGGGTGACAGTGTGAGACTCAGTCTCAAAAACAAAAACAAAACAACAACAACAACAAAAGAACAGAAAGTCCCAGTGGGTGCTGAGAATACTATATCAAGAAAGGAAGAGTTCGGTCACTACACTTTAGTATCATAAATGCCTTACTGATCCTTTTCTAGAAAAGAATGCCTACACTTTGTTCCCAATCTCATTTTGGAATTATTATCCTTCTGTTCATTCAGATACAAACCCCAGAACCACTTAATAGCCTCCTTTATTCCCAGAATCCAAATACCCTCAATTCTACTTTGGCAATGTTAAAAACATTCATTTTCACTGAAAATATCTTAATTCCAGTTTTCTGTTCTACACACAAATATTTTAAATATCCAACCATTTCTACAATGTCAGAATTATTTCTCCTTTCAGTTTTGTCAGTTTTGGAAGGTTTGCTATTAGGTGCATATACATTTATAACTGCTGTATCTTCTTGTTGTATTGACCCTTTTAACTTTATGATATGTTTGATGTCTCCTGTAGAAATATTCCTTTGCTGGATGCCCTCTCTCACTACTCCTATTCAACATAGTGTTGGAAGTTCTGGCTAGGGCAATCAGGAAAGGCAAAGAAATAAAGGTATTCAATTAGGAAAAGAGGAACTCAAACTATCTCAGCCCAAAATCTCCTTAAGCTTATAAGCAATTTCAGAAAAGTCTCAGGACACAAAATCAATGTGCAAAAATCACAAGCATTCCTATACACCAATAATAGACAAAGAGTCAAATCATGAGTGAACTCCCATTCACAATTACTACAAAGAGAATAAAATACCTAGGAATCCAACTTACAAGAGATATGAAGGACCTCTTCGAGGAGAACTACAAACCACTGCTCAACAAAATAAAAGAGGACAAAAACAAATGGAAGAACATTCCATGCTCATGGATAGGAACAATCACTATCGTGTGATTCACTAAATGGCCATAGTGCCCAAGGTAACTTATACATTCAATGCCTCCCCATCAAGCTACCACGGACTTTCTTCACAGAATTGGAAAAAATGACTTTAAAGTTCATATGGAACCAAAAAAAAAAAAAAAAAAAGAATCCATTACAAAAAAAATTTTAAAA
>NW_016808372.1:372772-375899 GCF_001698545.2 Rhinopithecus bieti
TAAATGGTGCTGGGAAAACTGGCTAGCCATATGTAGAAAGCTGAAACTGGATCCCTTCCTTACACCATATACAAAAATTAACTTAAGATGGATTAAAGGCTTAAATGTAAGACCTAACACCATAAAAATCCTAGAAGAAAACCTAGGCAATACCATTCAGGACATAGGCATTGGCAAAGACTTCATGACTAAAACACCAAAAGCAACGGCAACAAAAGCCAAAATAGACAAATGGGATCTAACTAACCTAAAGAGCTTCTGCACAGCCAAATAAACCATCATCAGAGTGAACAGGCAACCTACAGAATGGGAGAAAATCTTTGTAATCTACCCATCTGACAAAGGGCTAATATCCAGAATCTACAAAGAACTTAAATTTACAAGTAAAAAACTAACAATTCCATCAAAAAGTGGGCAAAAGATATGAACAGACACTTCTCAAGAGAAGACATTTATGCAGCCAACAGTCATATGAAAGAATGCTCATCATCACTCATCATCAGAGAAATGCAAGTCAAAACCACAATGAAATAGCATCTCATGCCAGTTAGAATGGCAATCATTAAAAAGTCAGGAAACAACAGATGCTGGCAAGGATGTGGAGAAATAGGAACGCTTTTATGCTGTTGGTGGGTGTGTAAATTAGTTCAACCATTGTGGAAGACAATGTGGTGATTTCTCAAGGATCTAGAACTAGAAATACCATTTGATCCAGCAATCTCATTACTGGGAATATACCCAAAGGATTAGAAATCATGCTACTATAAAGACACATGCACATGTTTGTTTATTGTGGCACTATTCACAACAGCAAAGACTTGGAACCAACCCAAATGTCCATCAATGATAGACTGGATTAAGAAAATGTGGCACATATACACCATGGAATACTACGGAATAAAAAAGGGTGAGTTGATGTGTTCGTGTCCTTTGCAGGGTCATGGATAAAACTGGAAACCATCATTCTAAGCAAACTATCACAAGGTCAGAAAACCAAACACCACTTGTTCTCACTTATAGGTGGGAGCTGAACAACAAGAACACATGGACACAGGTCAGGGAACATCACACACCAGGGCCTGTCGGGGGTGGGGGGCTGGGGGAGGGATAGCATTAGGAGAAATACCTAATGTAAATGACAAGTTGATGGGTGCAGCAAACCAACATGGGACATGTATACCTATGTAACAAACCTGCACGTTGTGCACATGTACCCTAGAACTTAAAGTATAATAAAAAAAAGAAATATTCCTTTGCTAAAAATTTTGGTCTTACGTTAACATAACAACTCTAGCTTTCTTATGCTTACTTCTAAATTTACGCTGTTTTCTATCCTTTTTCTTTCAACTTGCTAGTGTTTCTGTATTTCATGTGTGCCTCTTTTAGACAGCAGTAGAGTTCTGCTTTTAAATCCAGTTTGGCATTCTTTTGACTTTTATTTTGTGTGTTTAGTCAATTCACATTTAATAAAATTATTTATAGTGTGGGTTTCAAGTCTATCATTTTGCTGTGTTTTTAAATTGGTTTCATTTCAGTTTTGTTCTTCTTCCCTTTCTTTCCTGCTTTCTTTTGTGCTAACCAAATATTTTGCATTATACCATTACAAATCTTGTATTGACATTCTAACATGTCTTTTTGTTTCACTAGTGGTTGCTCTGGGTATTAAACATGCAACTTTAACCTACCAAAATCTACGTAATTACTATTTAACTGCTTCCAGTTCAATATGGAAAATTTTCAACAGTCTAGTTCTGTTTCTCCCTCTTTTCTTTGGAATGTTTTCATCTATATACAATATAATCCCAAGAGTATAGTAGTATAAATTTCACTTTAAATATGCGTATATTTTGTAAGAAGTCAATAAAAAAGGATGTGTCTGTACATATAAAATAACTCATATAGCACACATATCCTTTCTGTTGTTCTTTATTATTTCCTGTATGTCTGAATTATCATATGATGCAGTTTTCCTTAGTTGGAAGAACTATCTATAGCATTTTACATAGTGCAATTATACACTATTTAATAGCAATTATTTTAATCAAAAATAATTTTAGCATTTTAAGTATTTTAGCTTTAGTTTAGAATAATTTCTCTGACTATAGGTATCTTGAATTATAGGCTTTTTTCTTTCAGCGTTTTAAATATATCATTCCAATATCTTCTATCCTGATGCTAATCATATTATTTGTCATATGTCATATATGCCATATGTAATACGTCATTTTCTGTTGCTGCTTTCTAATTTTCTGATTATTTCTAGTTTTCATTAGTTTGAATTTGATGTGCCTGAGTATGATTTTCTGTTTTCCTTCTACCTGAGTTTCACAAAGATTCTTGTATTTGTAAGTTTATGTTTGTCAACAAATTTAGAAACTTCTATTTAATTATTTATTTAATTGTTTTTTTCTCTCATTTATTTCAGTCCTCTCCTTCTCGGACTCTAATTACATGTGTGCTGTACCAGTTGATATTGTTGCAAATCATTTTCATTTTCTTCTATATTTGCTTCCTTTCTATGTATCAGAGGGAATAATTTTTATAGATCTATTTGCAAGCACACTAATTTTTTATATGCCACTTAAAATCTGCAGTTGAATTTATCATCAGGTTTTCTTTTAGTTATAATTTTAGATATAGACTTTTCAGTTTTTTATTTTCATTTATTTATTGATATCACTATATGTTTACTCATTAATATGATGTTTATTCTTTAATTATTTGAACAAGGTTTAATTTTTTGAAAATATTTGTAGTACTATTTTGAATTGTATAACTGTTTTTTTATTTTTATTTTCTTTTATATTATTTTTTTCTTTTTTTATTATTATTGTACTTTAAGTTCTAGGGTACATGTGCATAATGTGCAGGTTTGTTACATATGTATACTTGTGCCATGTTGGTGTGCTGCACCCATCAACTCGTCAGCACCCATCAACTCGTCGTCTACATCAGGTATAACTCCCAATGCAATCCCTCCCCCCTACCCCTTCCCCATAATAGGCCCTGGTGTGTGATGTTCCCCTTCCTGAGTCCAAGTGATCTCATTGTTCAGTTCCCACCTATGAGTGAGAAGAGAACATGCGGTGTTTGGTTGTCTGTTCTTGAGATAGTTTGCTAAGAATGA
>NW_016808373.1:0-3879 GCF_001698545.2 Rhinopithecus bieti
ATAAAGATGATTTTAAAGATAATTGGTAAAATACAATTCCCTTCAAAATGTAAGTATGTGGTCTAAATTATATCAATATTAGATTGACTGAATGGTTTAAGATCACAAACTGCTTATTTGGCTCTTGAGAATTGTTTAACTTACCTGCTTTCCAGGTAGGTAAGGCCTGGGGACATGTGGAGCTGGCTACCCCCTAGTTGTGCTGGAAAAAAAATAACACTTTTCAGCACCTAGCACATAATTACCATAATTTAAGTCCTTAATCTCTCTTGAGTTGATTTTTGTGAAGGTGAGAGATGAGGATCTAATTTTCTCCTACATGTGGCTAGCCAATTATCCCAGCAATATGTGTTGAAAAGGTTGTCCTTTCCCCACTTTATGTTTTTTGCTTGCTTTGTCAAAGATCAGTTGTCTGTAAGTATTTGGGTTCATTTCTGAGTTCTCTGTTTTGTTCCATTGCTCTATGTGCCTATTTTTACACCAGTACCAAGCTGTTTTGGTGACTATGACCTTGTAATGTAGTTTGAAATCAAGTAGTGTGATGCCTCCAGATTTGTTCTTTTTGCTTAGTCTTGCTTTGGCTCTCAGGGCCATTTTTTCATTCCATATGAATTTTAGAATTGCTTTTTCTAATTCTATGAAGAGTGATGGTGGCATTTTGACGAGGATTGCACTGAATTTGTAGATTGCTTTTGGCAGTTTGGTCATTTTCACAATGTTGATTCTACCCATATATGAACAAGGGATGTGTTTTCAACTGTGTAATCTATGATTTCTTTCAGGAGTGTTTTGTAATTGTCTTTGTAGAGGCCTTTCACATCCTTGGTTAGGTATATTCCAAAGTATTTTATATATCTTTTACAGCTATTATAGAAAGGTTTACTTATAGATTTGATTATCTACTTGGTCACTGTTGGTGTATAGATTAGCTACTGATTTGTTTATATTAACCTTGTATCCAGAAATTTGCTGAATTCCTTTATCAGTTCTAGGAGCTTTCTGGAAGAATATTTATGGTTTTCAAAGTACATGATTATATCATCAGCAAACAGTGACAGTTTGACTTTCTGTTTACCAATTTGGATGCTCTTTATTTCTTTGTCTTGTCTGATTGCTCTGGTTAGGACTTTCAGCGCTGTGTTGAAGAGGATGGTGAGAGTGGGCAACCTTGTCTTGTTCCAGTTCTCAGAGGGATTGCTTTCAACTTTTCCCCATTCAGTATTATGTTGGCTGTGGATTTGTCATACATGGCTTTTATTACATTAATGTATGTCCCTTGTATGCCAATTTTAGTCATAAAATTGAGAGTTTTAGTCATAAAGGGATGCTGAATTTTGGTGATGCTGAATTTCTATGCCTATTGAGATAATCATGTGTTTTTGTTTTTAATTGTGTTTATATGGTGTATCACATCTACTTATTTGTGTATATTACACTACTCCTACATCACTGGTATATAACCCACTTGATCATGGTGGATTACCTTTTTGATATGTTGTTGGTTTTGGTTAGCTAGTATTGTGTTAAGGATTTTAGCATCTATTTCATCAAGGATATCAGTCTGTAGTTTTCTTGTTAGGTTACATGCTTTCCTCATTTAGGTACTAGGGGCATGGTGACTTCAAAGAATGAATTAGGGAGGGTTCCTTCTTTCCTACCTGAAATTGAATAGTGTTGAAATGATTGGTACTAATTATTCTTTGAATGTCTGGTAGAATTCTTCTGTGAGTCTGTCTTTTCCTGTCCTTGTTTGTTGTTGGTAACTTTTTTATTGCCATTTCAATCTTCCTGCTTTTTATTTATCTGTTCAGGATATCTAATTTTTCTTGTTTTAAACCAGCACTGTTGTATCTTTCCAGGAATTTATTTATCTCTTCTAGGTTTTCTTGTTTATATACATAAAGTGTTCATAGAAGCCTTGAATGATCTTTTGTATTTCAGTGGTATTAGTTGTAATATCTCCTGTTTTGTTTCTTAATGAGATTATTTGGATATTCTCTCTTCTTTTCTTGGTTAATCTTGCTAATGGCCTATCAAATGTATTTACCTTTTCAGAGAACCAGCTTTTTGTTTTATTTATCTTCTGTATTGTTATGCTTCTTTCAATTATATTTAGTTCTGCCCTGATTTGGTTATTTCCTTTCTTCTGCCGGATTAGGATTTTGTTTATACTTGTTTTTCTAATTACTTGAGGTGTGACTTTAAAATGTCAGTTTGTGCTTTTTCAGTTTTTTGATGTAGGGCTTTAGAACTATGAACTTTCCTCTTAAAACTGCCTTTCGTATATCCCAGTTTTGATCTCTTGTGTAATTATTGTCATTCAACTCAAAGAATTTTAAAATTTCCATCTTGATTTTGTTTTTGATCCAGTGATCATTCAGGAGCAGATTATCTAATTTCCATGTATTTTCATTGTTCTGAAGTTTCCTTTTGGATTTGATTTCCAGTTTTATTTCAGTGTGGTCTAAGAGAGTGCTTGATATTAATATTCTAAAATTTATTGAAGCTCATTTCATGGCCTATTATATGGTTTATCTTAGAGAAAGTTTCATGCTCTGTTCATAGAGTTTCTGTTCAAAGTTTCATGCTCTGTTCATAGAATGTGTATTCTGTAGTTGTTGGATGATATGTTCTGTATATATCTGTTAAGTTCATTTTTTCCAAAATATAGTTCAAATCCATTGTTTCTTTGTTGACTTTCTGTCTTGATGACCTGTGTAGTGCTGTCAGTGGAGTATAGAAATGCACCACTGTTATTATGTTACTATGTTATTTCTTTGGTCTATTAGTAATTGTTTTATAAATTTGAAAGCTCCAGTGTTAGGTACATATATGTTTAGGATTGTGATATTTTCTTGTTGGACAAGCCCATTTATGATTATATAATGTCCCTCTTTGTCTCTTTTAATGGTTCTTGCTTTAGAGTTTGTTTTATCTGATGTAAGAATAGCCACCTCTGCTCAATTTTTGTAGCCATTTTCATGAAATGCTTTTTTCCATTCCTTTACTTAAGTTTTTGTGAGTCTGTATGTGTTAGTTGAGTCTCCTGAAGGCAGAAGATAGTTGGTTGGATGAATAATTATCAATTCTGTGGTTCTGTATCTTTTAAGTGTAGCATTTAGGCCATTTACATTCAACATTAGTATTAAGATATGAGGTATCATTGTATTCATTGTGCTATTTGTTACCTGTGTACTTTGTTTGTTTTGTGTGTGTTTTGTTTTTTGGGCTTTTTTATTTTGCTTTCTTTTTGTTTGCTAACTTGTGCTTTTATTTTATAGGTTCTGCTTGATTTATGCTCTAAAGTGGTTATGTTTTGGTGTGTTACTAGGATTTGTTTCACATTGTAGAGATCCTTTTAGCAGTTCTGGTAGTGGTGGCTTGGTAATGGTGAATTCTCTCAGCATTTGTTAGTCTGAAAGATTGTACCTTCATACATAATGCTTAGTTTCAGTGGATACAAAACTCTTGGCTGATAATCGTTTTGTTTGAGGAGGCTGAAGATAGGGTCCCAATCCCACTTGTAGGGTTTCTTTTGAGAAATCTGCTGTTAATATGATAGGATTTCTTTTAGAGTTTACTCAGAGCTTCTGTCTCAAATCTCTTAAGATTCTTTTCCACATTTTAACTTTGAATAACTTGATGACAGTGTGCCTCAGCAATTATCTTTTGCAGTGAATGTCTTTTCTTTTCTACTTCTTCTTCTTCTTTTTTTTTAATATTTACTATAGTGTACTTTTAAAAAATATACTTTAAGTTCTAGGGTACATGTGTATCTCTAGAACTATGTGACAAATGCACAAGCTTCACTAACTGGCTAGGTCAACTGGAAAGAGTATCAGTGATTTAAGATCAAATGAATGAAATGAAGCAAGAAGA
>NW_016808374.1:0-1136 GCF_001698545.2 Rhinopithecus bieti
GCGATCTCGACTCACTGCAACCTCCAGCTCCCGGGTTCAAGCGATTTTCCTGCCGCAGCCTCCCGAATAGCTGGAATTACAGGCGCCCACCACCACGCCCGGCTAATTTTTTGCATTTTTAGTAGAGACGGGGTTTCACTATGTTGGCCAGGCTAGTCTCGAACTCCTGACCTCGTGATCCGCCCTCCTTGGTCTTCCAGAGTGCTGGGATTGCAGGCGTGAGCCACTGCGCCTGGCCATAGTGTACAGATTTTTAAGATGAAGGATCACTAGTTCCTTTTGACAGTTTGGTACTAACATACCTTTTCCACTGAAGGTGTTGTTGGTTTGTTTCCATGCGTTCATTTACAAAAAAATAAAAAACACAACGGTGGTGCCCAGTCTGAGGTGGGGAGGGAGCGGTCGTGGGTACGCGCAAGCTTCTTTCTGTGGGCGAGGCGTGGGAAAGTGAGGAGGGCCGATGAAGGAAAGACATAAGCTGTCTTCAAATACATGATCTCTCTCTTAGGCTAAATTTACCAAGTACATGTAATCGATTAAAATCGGGTTCCGACACTAAGAGGACTTTGAAGTCCTGGTTGCGTTGTGTTTTTTTGTTATGAGAGCTACTTGCATGAGTGTGTTCAGTTTGTGAAATGTAATTGAGCTGAACATTTTGGTAAGTGCACTTTCCTGTATGTGTGGTAAACTTAAATAATACAAGGTTGTGTTTGGTTTTTACTACAATCCTTTTTTTCTTTTTCTTTTTCTTTCTTTCTTTCTTTTTTTGAGACAGGCGTGAGCCTGTGCTGGGATTACAGGCATGAGCCATTGAGCCCGGCCTGACACAGAGTTTCATTCTTATCACCCAAGCTGGTGTGCAGTGGTGTGATCTCAGCTCACTGCAACCTCCGCCTCGCAGATTCTAGCTGCCTCAGCCTACCTAGTAGCAGGTATTACAGGCGCCCGCCACCACGCCCAGTTAATTTTCTATTTTTAGTAGAGATGGGGTTTCACCATGTTGGCCAGGCTGGTCTTGAACTCGTGATCTGAGGTCATCAGCCTGCCTTGACTTTCCAACGTGCTGGGATTACAGGCGTGAGCCACCGGCCTGGCCTTTTTTTTTTTTTTGAGACGAAGTCTCGCTCTGTCGCCCA
>NW_016808375.1:0-885 GCF_001698545.2 Rhinopithecus bieti
AAACTAGAAAGAAGCTTTCTGAGGAACAGCTTTGGGATGTGTGAATTAATGTCTCAGAGTTACTCCACTGTTTTCATGGAGCATTTTGGTATCACTGTTTTTGTGGAATCTGAGAAAGGATATTTTGAATTGCATTGAAGCCTTGGGGACAAAGGAAATATCCTCAGAGATAAAGTAGAAATAAGCCTTCTGAGAAAGTTCTTAGTGATGTGTGCATTCATCTCACACAGCTACACCTTTCTTTTCATGGAGCAGTTTTCTAACACTGTTTATGTGGAATCTGCAAAGGGATATTTATGAGATCATTGAGGCCTATAGTGAAAAAGGAAATATCCTCAGATAAAAAAGAGAAAAGCATTCTACTCTCACTCAGTTGCATGACTGTTTTCATGGATCATTTGGTAACACTGTATTTGGGGAATATGAGAAGGCATATTTTGGATCACATTGAAGCCTGTGTTGACAGAGGAAATATCCTCAGAATAAAACTAGAAAGAACTTTTCTGAGAAAGTAGAAGGTGATGTGTGAATTCATCTCACAGAGTTACATAGTTCTTTTTATTGATCAGTTTCATAACACTGTTTTTGTGAAATCTGCAATAGTATATTTGAGAGTGTATTAAATCCTATGGTGACATAGGAAACATTCTCAGATAAAACCTAAAGGAAGCTTTCTGAGAAACTGTGCTGATGTGTGAATTCACCTCACAGAGTTACACTGTGCTTTCCATTGAGCAGTTTGCTAACACTGTTTTATTGCAATCTGCAAGGGGATATTGCAGATCACACTGAAGCTTATGATGACTAAGAAATATCCTCAGACAAAACTAGAAAGAACTTTCTGAGAAACTGCTACGTGATTTGTGAATTCATCTCACAGAGCTA
>NW_016808376.1:0-5542 GCF_001698545.2 Rhinopithecus bieti
CGCTGGGAGTTGGAGACTGGAGCTGTTCCTATTCGGCCATCTTGCTCCGCCCCTCGATTTTGCTCTTAAGAAAACAAAATCATCCAACATATTGATGCTTGTATAAAAAAAGTTCAGCTTGCTTACTTGTTTTTGTTTTTTTCAAGCTTCTTGCAATGCAGTATTATCTTATTTATTTTTAATTTTACTTTCCATGTAAGCTGTCTGTTCTTAGAAACAATTTGGCAGTGAATGCTGCTTTTCTCTGCCACTCTCAGACATGTGAAGTGATGATAGACAAAAAGCAGGAAATTGGTGTGATAGTCCCTGCACTGTTAACTGTTGCTAAGCAGAGACCTAGATCTATCTGGGGTTTCTGTAAGTTTTCAGGGGGTGCTTTGCTAGGCTGTAAGAAGTTTGCAATTGGAATTTCACTCCACTACTGTCTAACGCTAATTGGCTTTATATTATCACAGAGCTGTAGGTTCACAGCTGAAGCCACTTAGGAAAGGGTGGTGTACATAATGCTGCAGAGAACTGTACATGATTTATTAGGGATAAGGTGTAAGTGCCTCTTACATAGCCCTTCTGAAGTCTCTTCTAGATTGATTGAAGATTGAATCTTTAATTTACCTTACTAATTAAAGGACTTAGCTTAATTGTTATGAGTTTAGGTTTTGCGCAGGAGCCCAGAGACCTTAAGGCAATGTACATGTCATAAATCAATCATACACGTCAGTCAATGTGACATTTCTGAGTAGTCTGTGTTCCCCTGATGGCACTCCACCTGGGCCCTTGTTCCTCAAAACAGAGTGACTGTAGACATTGGAGGAATCGTTCATGTATTCTCTCTCAAGAAAGATACCTTGCCTTAAAATAAAAAGTGATTGAATCATCAGCAAATCTGTGTTCACTCAAGACCATTTCTTCTGCTTTTTAATCTTTTTTTTTTTTTAAACAAAATTGTTTTAACCCTGCTGTGGCAAGTTTGGGGCAATGCTCATAAATCTTGTCCTATTTCCTTATTGGCACACAGCCATGGGAATGGAGAAAGCCTTTATTGTGGAGAACCAGCAAGCTTTGAATTCAGGGGCAATAAATTCCTTTTCATAAGTAGGATCTGGGAGCCCGTCAGCATTTCCTGCTTTGTGGATGTCGACATCTCCAGTAGGGCACTGCAGATATAATTCCAAAAGGTGTGCAGGAAGCCAGGAGATAGATAATAGGGATGCATGGCCTCTACGAGATAGATCAGAACTGAAGTATCCTGCTGTACCTTCTGCAGGTACCTTGGGGAAGAGAGAGCCCACATTCCTTCTGAGGCAGCTTTTAAAGGAGGGAGGAGGAAGAGAAGGTAGTACGCTCTGTCTCCCTTTTCTTGTGTCCAAGCCACTCTCCTTTCCAAGAAGAAGCTAACAATATAGACAGACCATAGGATGGGATATTTTCCTTCCTTCCTTCCTCCCTCCCTCCCTCGTTTCTTTCCTTCCCTCCCTCCCTCGTTTCTTTCCTTCCCTCCCTCCCTCCCTCTCTCTCTCTTTCTTTTATCTTCTTTTTTTTTTTTTTCTTGACAGAGTTTCACTCTTGTCATCCAGGCTGGAGTGCAATGGCACGATCTCAACTCACTGCAACCTCTGCCTCCTGGGTCCAAGCAATTCTCCTGCCTCAGCCTCCCAAGTAGCTGAGGTTACAGGCACTCATCACTCCGCCCAGCTAATTTTTGTATTATTAGTAAAGGCGGAGTTTCACCATGTCGGCCAGGCTGGTGTAGAACTCCTGACCTCAGGTGATCCACCCCCCTCGGCCTCTCAAAGTGCTGGGATTATAGGCATGAACCACCACGCCCAGGCAGGATACTTTTTCTATCACTCAAAAGTAAGGGGGAAAATAGAGAACCTCCGAAGATGAGTCAGAGTTTTTTATTCCACTCTTTATTATGGTTCACATGTCACTGGAGATGCAGCCAGTTGCAATTGAGGGTCATTTGAAAAGGAAAGGAAGAAAAGTACTTTGGTACAGAGTAGATCCTTCATCTATATTGCTGATTGAGTGATGGTATTTTACTCCATTCCCTTAGCTGACTGGGGTAACAAGAATGCGACTTCTATCTAGAAAAGTGTGTTCCTAGGATAATTTAGCAAAAATATTTTCCTTAATAATACAAACAAAGCAGCCAGGCACGGTGACTCACGCCTGTAATCCTAGCACTTTGGGAGGCTGAGGAGGGCAGATCATCTGAAGTCAGGAGTTCAAGACCAGCCTGGCCAACATGGTGAAACCTCGTCTCTACTGAAAATACAAAATATAGCCGGGCATGGTGGTGGGTGCCTGTAATCCCAGCTACTTGGGAAGCTGAGGCAGGAGAATCGCTTGAATTTGGGGGCAGAGGTTGTAGTGAAGTGAGACAGTGCCACTACACTCCAGAGTGGGTGACAGAGTGAGACCCTGTCTCAATAAATACATAAATAAATAAATAATAAAAAAATACAAACAAATCAAGCAAACATTCTTTTAGCACTTCAGAAAGTGATACATAAATATTTTGGTGTACAGTTCTATGAGTATTATGAAATTTTAACCCCCACCACAAAGAGAATATCAAACAGTCCTCACTCTGCCACCTCCCCGCATTGCTTCCTGTTAACCTTTTGTACATAGATGTTTTCCCCATCTTGAATCCTAGGATTTGGCAAAGAGTTCTTAGATATAACACAAGAAACATTATCCACGAAAGAAAAAAAAAATGATAAATTGGGCTTTGTCACAGCTAAAATGTTTGCTTCTTGAAGAACACAGTGAAGAGAATGAAAACACAAGCTACAGACTAGATGAAAGCGTCTGCAGATGTTCAAAGCCCTTTGAGAGAGAAACTGAATAAGACATGATCTTTTTCTACCAAAGCTGCAGTGGAACGGAGCTAGAGATCAATGTGTAATAAACAATATATGAAGGAGAACGTAATTAGCGCTAAAATAATGGTGGTACCAACGATGTAGCAGCCTTTTGGGGCAGCGGGGACACTTTATCGTAGTTTGTGAAATCAAGGGTGGTGGTGTGGGGCACAGAAACCGTTGAGAGAGAGAGAGTTCCAGAGGAGGAAATCCTGTAAGAAAAGCCATACAAATGGGAAAATGCTGGGCGTAAACAGTAAAGTGTCAGAAGTTTACTCTGGTTAGCTCCCAGTATCACCTCTGCATCTTTCATGGCAGAATGAGAATGAATGTATGTCTCCCAATACATGCAGAAACCCTCAATATCTGCACCTTCTAAGGTCTGTAAGGAAAAAAAAGAAAAAACCACCAAAAAATAAAAAATAAAACAATAAAATAAAATAAATTTTAAAACCCAGAAAACAAACAAAACTTGCACTGCTGGGCACGGCGGCTCATGCCCATCATCCCAGCACTTTAGGAGGCCGAGGTAGGTGGATCTTCTAAGGTCAGGAGTTCGAGACCAGCCTGCCCAACAGGGTGAAACCCTGTCTCTGCTAAAAATGCAAAAAATTAGCTGGATGTGGTGGCCCTGTAATCCCAGCTACTTGAGAGGCTGAGGCAGGAGAATTGCTTGAACCCGGGAGGCGGAGCTTGCAGTGAGCCGAGATGGCGCCACTGCACTCCAGCCTGGGCAACAAGAGCGAAACTCCGTCTTAAAAATAATAATAATAACAATAAAAAAATAAAAAAAATTAAGGGTCATTTAAAGAGAACTGAAATGTCAGGATGGTCTATTGGAAATGCAAATGTTAACTGCCCTAAGCACAATAACAAAGCAATGAAGCCAATTAGGAAAGCACTGCTGAGAACTTCAGGCTTTGGTTAGTCACAAAGGCAGAGGAAAAAAAGACCAGGTTGTTTGATCTTGTTTATCTGGAGGTGGAGTCAATAATCTGAATAGTTTCGAATGGTCCTAAATGTTTTGGGGTACTTAGAGCCCTGTTATGAACTCATTTGTTGCTACGCAATCTGCAATGGACTCGTCTCCACAGTCATTTTCCTTGTGCTCCATCATACCTGGGTGCAGATGAAACACTGGCGTCTGTAATACTTAAGCATCTTTTTTGTTGGGCAAAACTCCTGAAAGAACAAATTCTTTTGCTATTGGTCAACTGCTGAAATTAGCATAAAATCAACATATAAATTATGTTAAACAATGCAGAGAGTTAGGATATAAATGTATGTCACTTTCATGCTTGTAGACTTATGTTCTGTGGCATATTTTCTCTAATTAAAAAATAAGATTTTATGCATTGGAAAGCTCTGATTTATTTCAGGTACAGTCTTTTCCCCGCCATATATGAGTAGATGTAAAAGAGATTTTTTAAGAATTTACATTCACATTTTTTGGTGTGTAGTCCAGTGTGTCTTCATGTATGCATAGATTCTCATAACTACTCCCACAAACAGGATACAGAATAGATTCAGCAGCTCCTCTCCTTCCCCAGTTTCCTCATTCAGATCCATTGTAGGCAAGCCCTCTCGCCAAAAAAAAAAAAAAAAAAAAAAAAAAAAAAAAAAAAGGATAAGTTGGATTTCATGAAAGGTAAAAACATTTTGCTTTTCGAAGAACACACCTAAGAAACTGAAAAGACAAGCTACAGATTGGGAGGAAATGTTGGCAAATAATGTATCAGACAAAAGATACATATCTGGAATAAAGAACTCTCAAAACTCAACAATAAGGGAGCAGACAACCTAATTTAAAAATGCATGAAAGATTTGAACAGAAACTTCACCAGGAAGATAAAAGGTAGGCAAGTAAGCCAATGAAAAAATCATTAGTCATTAGGAACATACAAACGAACACAATGAGATGCCATTACGCACCTCTTAGAACAGCGAAAATGAAAAGCACTGAGCGTGCCAGGTGATGATGGATGTGGAGCAACTGGAATCCTCTTCCGCGGCTGGTGGGAACACAAAGTGGTCCAGCTGCTCTGGGAAACAGTCTGACAGTTTCTTACAAAGGTAAACATATGCATCCCTTATGACGCAGCAGTATCATGCCTAGGGATTTATCTTAGATAAATAAAAACTTAGGTTCACACAAAAACCTGTGCATGAATGCTTTTAGCAGCATTATTCCTCATCTCTAAAACCTGGAAGGAACTCCAGTGTCCTTCAAAGAGTGAATGGAGAACCAAATCGTGGTACACCCATACGCGTAAAGACATGAAATAAAACGGATGACTCTCAAAATAATTACGCCCAGTGAAAGAAGTTATATTCCACTTCATGATAATGAGTAATTGATTCCTTTAAGAATATCTCTTCTCATTCTACTTATTAAATACCTTTTTTCTCCTTGTTCTCTGGGGCCTCAGTTTCTCCTTTTCCATCTGTGATGCCTCTCTTCTGAGAATTTCATTTGTGCATGTTTCGGGTACCCTTTGCTGCATAAAAAGCCACCTCAAATTTAGTGGCATAATATAACCATTTTATTATTCTCAGGAATTCTGTAGGTAAGGAATTCATCCTTACCCTGAGGCCATATTTTCTTGAAAAGGCCTTGGATTTTATCTTTGCCCTGAGGTTGGCCCTCCCCTCCCCTCTCCTCCCCTCCCCTC
>NW_016808376.1:6705-19740 GCF_001698545.2 Rhinopithecus bieti
CTCCACTCCTCCCCTCCCCTTCCCTTCCTTTTTGAGACAGGGTCTTCCTCTGTAACCCAGGCTGGGATGCAGTGTAGAGAACGTAACTCACTGAAACCTCCAACTCCCAGGCTCAAGTGATTCACCTGCCTCAGCCTCCTGAGACGAGAAGCTAGAACTATTGGCGTGCGCCACCATGCTTGGCTATTTTTTTATTTTATTTTATTTTCATAGAGACATGATCTTGCTTTGTTGCCCAGGCTGGTTTAGAACTCCTAGTCTCAAGCAATCCTCCCACCTTGGCCTCCCAAAGTGCTGTGGTTACAGGCATGAGCCACTGTGCCCAGTCCATTTCTTATTTTGAGGACTCTGCTCTCTGTTACAGTCCCTTCAAGTTTGTTATCAGTTACATTTCCTTCTATTTCCATTGCCTTTGAATTATACATTTTCCCCAACTTATGGAGTAATTCATTATTTAGTTTATCTCTCTTACTCCCTCATCTTATTTTAGAGTGCTAAAAGCTAGGCAACCCTTCCACGTTCTCCTGAAATTCTCCTTTATCTTTGTGGTTGAGTTTGTGAAGCTCATTTTCCATGGGACAGCGTTGCAGAAGGCATTGCTGCTATGTAACAATGGCTCCTTTCTTAATTCCCAACATCAGTGTCTTCACTATCCTTCAAGCCCTCATTGATAGCCTCCAGGAGGACTGTTTGGCTTCTCTCCGTCACTGTGCTCCAAACCCAATGCTGCAAGTTTCACCTTTTGTTATGGAGGAGACGACCCCTTCCTGGTACCAAACTAACCTCCAGTTTATTGCTGCCTATCAAACCTCCCTAAGCTGGGAGTCATGATACACCAACCATTTGGTTACACTTTTGCATTCTGTGGGTCAGGAATTTGAACAGGCCATAGCAGGGACTGCTTGCATCTCTTCTGTGTTCTATGGGCCCTGGTCAGGAATGTGTTGGATGGCTGGGATGTGTTTCCAATGGAGGAAGACTGGAATTTTCTGAACGCTTCTTCACTCACATGTCTGGGTCTTGGACTGGGATGACATAAAGTCTTGTCTAATCTGAAACTCAACCAGAGCACCTACCTGTGGTCCCTCTGTGTGACTAGGGCTTCTCACAGCATGGCAACTGGGAAATTCCAGAGTGAGCACACAAGGAGAAGCAGGTGGATGTGCTGTAGACTTTCATGATAGAGCCTTGGACATTCCACAGTGTCCTCTGCTCCCTGCCATTGTAAGACATGCTTCTTCTCCAGCCATAAAAATCTTTCCTTCAAAGCAGCTACAAATCCTGCTGGACTCATGGTTGGGGGATATAGATTGACCCATCATTGGGAGAAGGATCAAAGAAGTAGCCATCATGTTTTAGAACTCCTACCGTGCTTTGGCTGCACCTTTCTCCAAAAGCTGTGTCTCTACACCCAGAGCTGTATCTCTAGTCTTGATTTTTCTCTGGAATGCTGGACTCAGAATTCACATGTCCAAAAAATATTTTATTGGAATTCACCAGCATCAAAAATAAACAGAATCTAACCCATCCAGAGTCCTATTTCTGGGCATCTGAGCCCCGTAAGGAGAGTACATGAATTTATTCAACACAAAGTGATTTAAAATAGCAGAAAGTTGTAAGTCAGTTCATTGCCCAAACAATAAAAGAAACTGTTAAGTCAGTAATAGTATATCCTCTGGATGGGATGGGAGGGATACACGAAAAATAATAAAAATGAAGATTATGTAGCAATGTCTCTGAAGTATCACATGATGAAAAGAAAAAGCCATCATGTGATATGCACTTCCACTGCAATTATAAACAAAAGATGTATATAAAATATAGGAATAAAACTGGAGGACACTTGGGCTGAAATGGTGACATTGTGGATAATTTATTATTCTCCCTCTTCCCACTTCTCAATGTTCTTTTATATTACTTTAGTAACAATCATAAAGATATGAAATAAGTATTATATAAGTATATGAGATATACATTTATATGTGTTTTATATTATATAGAATAACTAATAAATATATTAAAATCGTATTTCTTAAATAGGCACTGAATTTTAGAACATTTTTAAATTTTTTTCAGAGATGGGCTCTTGCTATGTTGCCCAGGTTGTCCTCGAACTCCTGACCTCAAGTAATCCTCCCACCTCAGCCTCCCAAAGTTCTGTGATTACAGGCATGAGCCACCACAGCTGGCCTAAAATAACATTTCTTTTATTTATATTACTTTAATAATATAAAATAAAATGTATTTTAATAAAAGTAATAAAAGTGTATTTTTAAAAATTAAAGTGTCTGAAATGGAACTTGTCATTTCACACCTCTTGCTCTTTGTTTATTTTCTTTCTTCTCTGGACTCGGTTAAAGGCATTAGCATCCTCTTAGGGCTCCAGGCTAGAGACCTGTGTCATCATTCTGTCTTCCGTTTTTCTTCATTCATCTTTCTATACAATTAAACTTTGAATACTCTGATTTCTACTTATCCAGTATCTCTGCAATGAGTAATTGTTAAATAATTAACAGAATACAGGTAAAATCACCTTTAAAATCATACAGAACTATACTAATATCTACTAGGTCTCATTCCCTTCTTCACCACTTATTATCTGGGTGAGCCTGGGCAAGTTTCCCAATCATTCTGGACATTGGTTTTTCTCATCTGCGGTGTGAGGATGGCATTATTTGCCTTAGGTATAATTTTGTGAGAATTGAATGATCCTATCTAGGTAATGCCTCATTCGGTGCCTGGAATATAGCAGGCACGTAATACATGGTAGTTACTATATGGCACTTAAGAACCTTTGGATAAAGCCATTAATACTCACAAGTTCTTCTAGCACTTTAGCGAGAAAAACAAACACACCCCATCTCTACAAAACAAAACAAAACAAAAAAATCCAAACCCACAAACACGCATGTAAATTAAAAAGCAGGACTCTCTTCTGAAGCATTTGTATCCAAATATATTCTCAATAACTATCCAGCATGATGGCAAACCAACCAACCTCAGGTGGCTGTAGAACAAGTTTATAATCAGAAATAAGACGCAGAAAAAAATCAGTGGCCTTGTGTTCCATATTACTCTCCCATCAATATAGGCCGTATCTTTCACTCTTTATGGTAATTGCCCAGTGATCTGCTTAAAGGGCTTAATGTATTTAGAGGGGCCTGCTGATAGCATCTTATCAGGGCTCAGAGCAGTGGCCTCCTCCAGGAGCACCCAGGAGCTGGGGCTGGTTCCACCAGATGTGTCATTTAATTTCACAAAAGGTCCCTGGGTGTCACAGACATTAAACTGCATTTGCCAGTGGCTTTGCCATTGGGTCTGACTTCACTCCCTGCTTCCTCAGATGAGGGTAGTGATCTCCTTCCTCTGAGGCTTTCAGGGTTCATTGAAACAAAATAGGCTTGGGTTGCCCATCACTTCACAGTCAGTGTTCTGAGGAATTCCATCTCAGTTGCTTTGGAAGACCTTTTCTCCTTAAACAAATGACTCTGCTGGCAGGAAAATTGACCCCTCTTCATCTAGAAGTCTATTAATATGCACAGTGAGGGCTTCTTGACATTGAGGGCTCCCATCTAAATGGCCCAATTTCACTTCCAATAAAAACCCATTCTTCTCATAGAAATGTTGCCTCCATCCAGTGACATGCATTGTTCTCCAAATTCACATCAAGTTTAGGAATTTATAGATCCACACTCAGAGGGTTAATAGTGGTCCAAGATGCTTTGCAGAGTAAAGAAGACTTGGCCTGTGAAGAGTGATAAGCCCCTCCCTAGCCGGTCCTTTGATTCCTTTTCTTTCACTTATGTCCCCATATGATGCTTGATATAGTTTGGCTGTGTCCCCACACAAATCTCATCTTGAATGATAGTTCCCATAATCCCACGTGTCATGGGAGAGACTAGGTGGGAGGTAATTGAATCATGGGGGCCGTTACCCCCTTGCTGCTGTTCTCATGATAGTGAGTTCTCACAAGATCTGATGGGTTTATAAGGGACTTTTTCTCCTTTTGCTCGGCACTGCTCCTTGCTGCCGCCATGTGAAGAAGGACGTATTTGTTTCTCTTTCTGCCATGATTGTAAGTTTCTTGAGGCCTCCCCAGCCATGCTGAACTGTGAGTTAATTAAACCTCTCTCCTTGATAAATTACCCAGTCCAGGTATATCTTTATTAGCAGCATGAGAATGGACTAATACACTGCTCTACTCTCACCTCAGTGCCATCTGGGGTGCTCTGAAAGCTAGCACCCTTCCTTTGTTTGGTGCTTTCAGGAATGAAAAAGCACACTTAATTTTGAAGCTGGGAACCCATATGAGACACTAGTAACTGAACAGTATGCCCCCTAGTTTAGCATGCATGTGCACACACACTCGCATGAAAATTTAATACCCAATGCACTTGTTCATTTTCAAAATTGTCCTTTAGACAGTATATGGGTAGAGTAATTCAGAAATTTACAAAATACCTCACTTTCTATATGTCTATATTCTATTTCAGTTAGTCAATCACATCCTTTTTATATTTCACCCAAATCTTCCCAAGTGGCCCATGCTGTTTGAAATCATAATGACAGACATCACTTTGATGTTACTTTCTATTCTTAACTTGGCCATCATTCACAGCTGCTTCTGCTTCAATTGAACGAGGCAGTGAAAAAAGGGAAGATATTATATAAATTAAATTTTCATTGCTCTGTAACATATCAAAAGATTACACCATTTCTGATTTACAGTTAGGATTGGAAATTAACTTCAAAAGGCAAGAAATGGAAAAGTGGAGGCATATTCTTTCATGGCTTATTACTGCAAAGGGAGAAGTGATGTAATGATAACAAAAAGGTTTCTCTTCTTGAACAGAAGAAGGAATATCATTTCTTATTATATCTGTGTATTTATATCTGTTTGTAAGTTTTGTCTACCACTTAACCCTTTGGACTCACAACTATTATGCGAATGACCCCTGTATTGCAATCCTTACTGCGTGACAGAACCATGGAGTGACAGAAATTACAGCCTGCAGATATATCAAAAGATTGAAAAAACCCAGCCTATTGCTCTTAGGCAAATGTGGTATTAATGAAAACATTTCTAGATGCAACACATTTCAGAGAGTTTATCTGTCCAACTTGCAACAGGTGAGTGGTAAATGGAACCTGGAACTGGGTCATCTGCCTCCTAGTTCGGTTTTCTTCCCCTTGTTACACAAAGACTTAATTTTGCAATATCAGCATAAGAGGGCTGATTTGGGAATACTTGATTTAGTGCTCCCAAATTCTGAGACCTCCTGGATTCCTTATGTATCTACTGTTTACTCTTAGACCTCACCATTCCTTTTCCTGTCTTAACCTTGTCACGCTGAATATTTGGCTTCTACCAGCGAGTGTCCTTAGCCCTCATTATCATAAGGTGCCTCCCAACTTCTCAAATCTTGCATCTGATGCTCCCATCTCCAAAATACAGCCCCTTTCATGGTTATCTCTTCCATGGCTCTGTACCAATGAATCTTTTCTGCTTCTTCTCAGTCTTGTCCCCTAGCAGTTATTCTCTTTTGACTAAGTCTATCTGCCTCAGAATCCACACCGACAGCCACTTGGATAATACTGTACCCTCATTAAAATTCTAGCATCCTTCATCTTCTCTTCCTTTGCATATACTAACTTTATCCCCGATCACCTCGACCACTGACTTTGCCTTCTGATGCCCTGAGAACGTATATTCTCATCCCTCCATGGGCCCTAGGCACTTTCACCTTCATGGGTCTCTTCCTACATTAAAATAGTTTAAAGATTTATTTTATGACTGCTTTGGTATAAGATAAATCTAATCTTCTACCCTAAAACTTTATTTTATCCTCTGATCTTAAAAAGAATTAAAGCATTTTTCTAGACCCCTAACATTATTTTAGGCAGTCAGCTCTGTGCCTGCTGGATATATTGGCTCTGGGGTCAGGCCACAGAAAGGTACAGATGTGATCCTATTTAGAATCAACTGTAACTGGGCTTTGAGAGCAGCCTGGTGATCATCTGTTGTTTATTCCTCACATCCTCCATTGATATCTAAAATTTCTCCATCTTCCGTGTGTGTGTGACTCACCTGCCTTCTTTCTTTTCTTTTCTTTTCTTTCTTTCTTTTTTTTTTTAAGACAGAGTCTCACTCTGTCACCTAGGCTGGAGTGCAGTGGCATGATCTCGGCTCACCACAACCTCTGCCCCCCAGGTTCAAGTGCAGCCATAAGAAAGAATGAGTTCATGTCCTTTGCAGGGACATGGATGAAGCTAAAACTCGTCATCCTCAGCAAACTCACACACGAACAGAAAACCAAACACCACATGTTCTCACTCATAAGAGGGAGTTGAACAAAAAGAACACATGGACACAGGGAGGGGAACATCACATACTGGGGCAAGAATTTTCTTTCTTTCAATTCTCTTGTCCCTTAACTCCTCCCCATCTGCTCTCAGACCATTGTATATCTTTCCATGCCAAAAAAAGTTTGCTTTGAGCCTACTCCCTCCTCCGTCCTTCCTTATCTCGCTATTTAATTAATTAATGTATTTTTTTGGTTAGGCTCCCAGTTTATTACATTGGCTTCTGTGTCCTCTATGCCACTTCTTTTCTTTAAAGTAAATGTATTGAATTTAA
Organism: Rhinopithecus bieti; assembly: GCF_001698545.2. NCBI lineage: Eukaryota > Metazoa > Chordata > Mammalia > Primates > Cercopithecidae > Rhinopithecus > Rhinopithecus bieti. The sequence continues at coordinate 13,343 of NW_016808376.1, forward strand.
AAGTTACAATATACGTGTATCGTAAAAACCAGGAAACACTGAAAGTATAAGGTAGAAAACATATTCCCTATCGTTTCATAATCGCATGACCTCTGGAATCCCTTTGCTTCATTCCTTACCAATGACCACTCTATGTCTAATTTATTTTCCAAGTCAGTATTGACCCTTCATTTTCAAAAAATAGAGACTGACTTCCATTTTGGGGAAGTCTACATGTCTTAGTTTCAACTGTGTACGTTATTGCGAAACATGGACTAGAAATAGGCTGGAAAAACTAGAGGGACTGAGACAGCTACAATCTCTGTCTCTCTCACAGATTTAACTGAATCTCTTATGTGATATTGTTATTCCCATCCTCAAATCTTCTGGGTTTCAAGATTCTCTTTCTTCATATTTGCTGATTAGAAAAGTCCCATCAAGACTTCTCTGTATGATAACTGTTGGCTTTGTCTCCTGAGAAGCTAGGACTACAGGCTTACACCATCATGCCCAACAAATATTTTGTAATTTTTGTAGAGATGGGATCTTAGCCTGTTGCCCAGGTTGATGTCCAACTCCTGGTCTCAAGCAATCCTCTTACCTCAGCCTCCCAAAGTCTTGGTATAACAGGTATGAGCCACCTTCCCTGTCCTCAGTTCATATTCTTTAGAAAGAGAACTGGATTGACTGTATACATCTTTTTCTTCTCTTCTTTTTTTGGGGGGTGGTGGCAGGGCAGGTTGAAGTCACAGCTCAAACCATCGTTCCCCTGTATCCATCTGCTCCCAGACCTCCAGCAGACCTTGCAACTCGCTCATTTACCGTGGTTTTTTTTTTTTTTTTTTTTTTTTTGAGACGGAGTTTTGCTCTGTCGCCCAGGCTGGAGTACAGTGGCGCAATCTCAGCTCACTGCAATCTCCACCTCCGGGTTCAAGCGATTCTCGTGCCTCAGCCTCTCAAGTAGCTGGGATTACAGGCATGCACCACCACGCCCAACTAAGTTTTGTATTTTTAGTAGAGAAGTGGTTTCACCATGTTGGCCAGGATCGTCTCTCGACCTCGTGATCCGCCCACCTCAGCCTCCCAAAGTGCTGGGATTACAGGCGTGAGCCACTGCGTCCGGCCTCTCCTTTACTCTGTGTACTCTTTTCCTACAGAATTTTTTAGATCTGTTCAGATGACTTCTGATTTCACATGTTCAGTTCTCCAAATAGTTTTCTGGATAATGTGGGGTAACGATCATTCTCAAGGAACCCAGATGATAAACTCGGGAATCATCTTTGTCTCTTGTTCCTGATGTTCTCTATTTCCTTATTAATGTCCCTGGCATTTCTCTCTCTCACATACCTTCAAATACATATACACAGTTTATTAAGCTTAGAAAAAGAAACCAGCACTAAGTATGTGTATTATAGTTTTTCTCCCTTCCCTTCCCTTCCCTTCCCTTCCCTTCCCTTCCCTTCCCTTCTATTTTCTGTCTCTCTCTCTCTCCCCCCACCTTTCTTTTTTAATGGAGTCTTGCTCTGTTGCCCAAGCTGGAGTGCAGTGGCACAATCTCAGCTCACTGCAACCTTCGTCTCCTCGGTTCAAGTGATTCCGCTACCTCAGCCTCCCGAGTAGCTGGGTTTATAAGCGCACACCACCACACCCAGCTACTTTTTTTTTTTTTTTTTGTATTTTTAGTACAGATGGCATTTCACCATGTTGGCCAGGCTGGTCTCGAACTTCTGACCTCAAGTGATCTGCCCTCCTTGGCCTCTCAAAGTGCTAGGATTACAGGTGTGAACCACCGTACCCAGCGTATATTTTTATTTTCTGCACTTGGCAAGTGAGTGTTTCAGATTCTTTTCTGGTTTAGTGGGTAGAGAATTTGATTTTTGATTTCAGTTCTAAGTTTCCTATTAACTAATTGAATAATCTTGGGGGAGTCATGTCCCCTCTATTGACCTTGGTTTTATTATCTACAAAATGAGCCAAATAATACCTTAATTGCCTGAAGGGAGAAGGTTAAGCAACGAAATCTTCTTGGGTGTCCATCGACACCAACATCATCTAATGCAGCAATTATGAGTAGGTGAATATTTTAGATTTATAAAGACTTCTAACTGCCAGGTTAGCACTTGAAAATGTATCATTTCCACATAATGGTACCAATTGGGTCAATGACAAGTATAGTTCTAATACGTTGACATATGGATATCTATATAATATATATAGACACATATTTTATAAAGGCAATATTTGTGTGTGTGGCATGTGCTAACGTTTGGGTCACAGTATATAGTTTTTAAATTGCTGAAATCTATTAAATATGACAAATGTTAGAAAGAGTGATTAATGCTGAGTTTATGCTTGTTTGAAAAATGTGTTCTTGGCCGGGCGCGGTGGCTCAAGCCTGTAATCCCAGCACTTTGGGAGGCCGAGACGGGCGGATCACGAGGTCAGGAGATCGAGACCATCCTGGCTAACACAGTGAAACCCCATCTCTACTAAAAAAAATACAAAAAAACTAGCCGGGCGAGGTGGCGGGCACCTGTAGTCCCAGCTACTTGGGAGGCTAAGGCAGGAGAATGGCATAAACCCGGGAGGCGGAGTTTGCAGTGAGCTGAGATCCGGCCACTGCACTCCAGCCTGGGCGACAGAGCGAGACTCCGTCTCAAAAAAAAAAAAAGAAAAATGTGTTCTTTATCAAAATCTTGGGTAAATTATAATACGTTTTATTTCTTGGTTGCAAAATTAGATTATTTTAAATATAATTTTTTTAAAACTTGGAATTCAATTCTGAAACATTAAATAAGTACCTATTGTGTGCAAAGTACTTTCTAAGTGTTGAATATACAAAGTTAAATAACACACTGATAAGAAAGATAAGATGTAAATATCTATAAAACAAGACTAAATTAAGTAAGTGCTGAAAGGAAGGAAAAATCACTGGGAGTTCAAAGTTTGGAGAAAACCTATTCTTCTGGAAGTCTCAGTAAAGACAGGTGAATTATGTGGTATTCATTGATTTCTGATTAAAAATTAATTCATATTTATTGTAAGGAATGTATACTTAAAACATAGCTACTTTCTAAAATGATTTTCTTACTTTATTATATGCCCTTTGTTTCTGTATTGTTGTCAATTTCCACATTTTCTTTCAACATTAACAACTATCAGTTTGTTAAATATTCAAATGATAATTTAATTGGATAGAAATAAACAATATCTAATTATAGTTTTATTTTTTATATTTCTGTTAGTGATATCCAATACTCTTTATATAAATGTTAGGCAATTATGTTTCTTCTTTACAAATTGGCTGCTCATGCTTTTTGTCCATTTAACCATTGGAATATTTGTCTGTTATTTATTTATTTTATGAATATGTTGTATCTGAAGTTGCTGTTGTGAATGGAAAATTCTTTCTTGGCTGGGTGTGGAGGCTCATGCCTGGAATCCCAGCACTTGGGGAGACCAGTGTGGGAGGATTGCTTCAATTCAAGAGTTTGAGACCAGCCTGGGCAAGGTCCCATCTCTATTGCATTATTATTATTATTTTCTTTTGGTAATTTTTAACTGGCATGTATTTTTACTAAGCTTTACACTCATCTTACTAAGTTTTTAAATTTTGTCTAATGCTTTCTGAGTTGATTTTGGGTAGTGAGATATATCTCTAAATAATAATTTTATCTTTTCAGCAATATGCATATCTCTTATCCAATTTGCTTGTCTCAAACTTTCAGAAAAATGTTAATAGCTACTTCAATAAAGATTTCTTTAATGTTTCACTATTCAGTATATTAAAGAATTTTTATTCTATTCATATGTGAAATTAGAAATAGATATTAATTTTTTTTTTTGTTGTTTTTTGAGACGGAGTCTCACTCTGTCGCCCGGGCTGGAGTGCAGTGGCCGGATCTCAGCTCACTGCAAGCTCTACCTCCCAGGTTTAGCCATTCTCCTGCCTCAGCTTCCCGAGTAGCTGGGACTACAGGCGCCTGCCACCTCGCCCGGCTAGTTTTTTGTATTTTTTAGTAGAGACGGGGTTTCACCGTGTTAGCCAGGATGGTCTCGATCTCCTGACCTCGTTTACCGCCCGTCTCGGCCTCCCAAAGTGCTGGGATTACAGGCTTGAGCCACCGCGCCCGGCCTAGATATTAATTTTAACCAAGTATCTTTTTGGCATCTAGTGACAGTAAGACATTATTTAAACAGAGGCAGGAGATCAAATAGTATATAAAATGGCTATCCACGTGATATGTTTTAGGGATGATTTTGGTTTCTATTTTCATTTTTTCTGTAATCAATAAGTATTGTGTTAAAAATGGGAATATACCACAAGCTCTCCTCCTTGCATTATTAAATATTTTTAAGTGGCACTTTTATGCATTATGTGATTCCATCTTATGTATTGTAATTGATTTAAGAAATTGCCTATTAATGGAATATTAAATTTTTTCTAATATAAACAAAGCTGCAATGAACATCCTTATACATAAAGATTTATGTACATTACTGATTCTTTCCTTAGGTCAAGTTCTTGGAATAACTAAAAAGCATCTTTCAAGACTGACTAGATACATTTGCCAAATTCCCTTCCAAAACTGCTATAAATTTACATTCCTACTAGCAGTGTACAAAGGTTCTGCTTCATGTCACCTTTGTCAGCATAGGAGGTTGTTCTTGTTTCCTGAATCAGTCCCTTAACTTTTGAGAAATCTAATGGGTGAAAGTAACATCTCATAACTGTTTCCTTTGGCCCCTCTTTTGGTTTTAGTGAAATTAATTACATTATATGTTAATCACTATCGTATATTATATATTGCGTATTCTTTATTAATATTAATAATTGATTTATTAATATCAATTATTGATTATTATCAATCATCTTATAGGCTAATTGATTAATTAAATCAAAATACCCTTATCTTTTTTCTTTGCTTTTATTATTGATAAGTTCTTTCCTCCCACGATAAAACCCTAAAGAACCTCTGTTCTCTTGTTATTATTTTGTTTTTGTTTTCTACGTTTAAGTCCTTCACTGAAGGGTTAGAATTTTGATTGGTATATTTACCTATCAAATACCCCCATCAAATGATATATAAAAGAGGGCATCCTGCAGAAGAAAGAGCTTAAATTAAAAGCAGGCTGTGGGCTGAATTTACATAGAGGTGGCAGCTGACATTGAGGAAGGAGAGATAAATAGGAAACAAAGAAATTTATAGCCTTTTAGCACCAGGGAAGATGTTTCTAGACTTTTCCAGTGAGCTTCCCATCTACTTCTCCAACTATGCTTGTGTTATATCCATGTGGCTTTCCCACATCATGCTCATGCTGACGCACACTCATATTCACACTCGCACTAACACTTACACTCAGTGAGATCAAAACTGAAAGCCAGTCCTGGCTTCCCTCACACCTGCTTGGAGTGTTGTGGTGCTCTCCAACTATGGCCCAAGCCAAAGCTTCAGGGCTGCCCTTGAGTTTCCATGAATCATGATCTTATCCTGTCAGTTCTATTTCCTCAGTAGCTCCTGTAGTGTCGTCCTTGAGTCCTCTCCATGGCGCCCCCACCTCGGCTGGTGACCACTATCTCAATGCAGATCACTTCCTTTCTCACCTAGGGCAAGGTGACAGTTTCCTACCTGGTTTCCCTCTCTTCAGTCTTACTCTTTTCTGAATCAGTCTTCTCAGAGCAGCTGTGGAGAATTTCTGAAATGGAAACCTGGTCACTTTTAACATTCTCTAGTTGTTACCAATTTCCTGGATTAAATCTCTTAGATCTTTTCTTGTCATTCAATCTGCATTAGTCAGTTTTCACATGACTATAAAGATACTACCTGAGACTGGGTAACTTATAAACAAAAGAGGTTTAATTGACTCAGTTATGCATGGCTAGGGAGGCCTCAGGAAACTTACAATCCTGGCAGAAGGTGAAAGGGAAGCAGGTACCTTCTGCACAAGGCAGCATGAAACAGAGAGAGTGCAGGAGAAACTGCCACTTTAAACCCATCAGATATTGTGAGAACTCCCTCACTATCATGAGAACAGCATGGGGGAAACCGTCCCCATGATCCGAATACCTCCTATGAGGTACCTCCCTCAACACATGGGGATTACAATTCCTGATGAGATTTGGGTGGGAACACAGAGCCAAACATATCACAATCTAAGATAATCTTCACCTTAGTTAATTGTCTCTGTAATACTTATTCTACTTATTCTGTTTTACATAGCATTGCTTGATTTCTTTCTTCTTATTTTTCTTCTCCTGCTTCTTTCTTTCTTTTGTTTTCTTCCTTCCTTCCTCTCTTTCTCTCTTTTCTTTCTTTCCTTTCTTCTCTTTCTCTCTCTCCTTCCTGGGCTTGTCCGCCCCTCTCCCATTTCTCTCCCTCCTCCTTCTGTCTCTCTCTGCTTCCTAACCGTGTCTCTCA